>NC_030813.1:96002014-96322639 GCF_001704415.2 Capra hircus
ATCTGTATCAAGCCATCCCTTTTATTGAATATTATTATAAAGGCAGGATAAAAAAATTGGATAAATAAATAAAATGTGTTAAAGTTAATCAATGAATTACCAAGGTGGCCAGCATTTGAGAGCGTCACATTCCAGAAAGAAATTTAGGTGACTCAACTCTTTCTGCCAGTTTTCCCCATAGGATATTAGTCAAATTTCAGACACAGCACTAAGGTGAAGCAGAAAGCAATAACCTAAAGTAGGGGTCAATAAACTGCTACCCGAGAGCCAGATCTGGTCTGTTGTGCACACCATGCTCACTGGGTTACATAATGTCTGTGGCTGCTTCTGGAGGTCAATGGCAGAGCTGAAAGGATTTATCAGACTACCTAGCTTGTAAATCAGACATGTCTTTATGTTTCTTTCACAGAACTAGAAGGAAAAATCCTGGATTTTAGGGCTGCTCATTGGGTTGAATCGCTGATCCAGGAAGATCCCATGAAGAAGATGGCAACCCACTGCAGTATTCTTGCCTGGGCAATCCCATGGACAGAGGGACCTGGCAGGCTACACTGCATGTGGTACCAATGAGTCGAATATGACTTAGCAACTGAACAACCACAGTGACAGTGATGTAATAGAAAGGGAATATCACAGCGTCAGAGTGCTGGAAAACATGTCTTTCAGTTGAGACCTCTGAAAAGCTATACTGTGACTAAAACCAAATTCAAAATAGACTCCACAAAACGCAACACCCAACTTTGCTTCCTCTCAGTCCTTGAATGGATTGAAGTCCTTGATTTAAACCAACTCTTCTTAACAAACTGAAGAGTAATAAATCTCTGAAAGAATACAACTTTACCCAGAACTTCTACAACTTTCCATAATCAGTGCCTAACATGTAGTTAATAACTACCAGAAATATCAGGAGACAGCACAAGTGAAAAGCAAGAGAGGAAAACAAATACATAATAAAAAGGGAACCTAAATGTGTCAAGATAGTGAAGTTACCAGTTACAATAACTGATACCTGTTACAATACCTGTTACCAGTTACAATAACTGAGCAACATATATAAGAAAATAAATGACAGTATTGGTAACTCACCACAGAACCATAATAAGGCACAAATTAAAAATTTTAAAAGTGAAAAATGTCATTAATGAAAGTAGGGGATTTGGGAGAGAATAGATACATGTATATGTATGGCTGAGTCCCTTCACCATTCACCTGAAACTGTCACAACATTGTTGATCGGCTATACCCTAATACAAAATATTTCTGGTGTTAAAAAATACAAAGAAAGTAAGAGCACAATAGATATGCTTGTGTATTCAGTCGCTAAGTCATGTCTGACTCTTTGTGACCCCATTGACTGTAGCCTGCCAGGCTCCTCTGTCCATGGGATTTTCTAGGCAAGAATGCTAGAGTGCATTGTCATTTCCTCCTCTGGGGATCTTTCCAACCCAACCCAGGGATTCAACCCATGTGTCCTGAATGTCCTGAACTGCAGGTGGATTCTTTATCGTTGAGCCGTTGGAGATGCAAGCAGATAACAACTAGACTAAAGCAATAAAAAAAAAGATGGAAGACATACAAGGAAGGGTAACAGACATGGGTCCCAATCAAAAGCCTAAATGCCTGTCATATGGGCTCTGATACAAAGGAGAGAGAGAATGAGGTGGAAACACAATTTGAAGAGATACTAGTTTAAAAAAATATTATAAACTAAAGATATCAAGTCACAAATTAATAAAGCTTTAGTAATCCTAAAGAGGATGAGTGAAAAGAAGCTATACTTTCTACATTTTCATATATCTTCTGAAAATTTAAAGCTGGAGAAAACTGTAAAAATAGCCAGAGATAGAAAGGAAAAAAAAAAAAAAAACCAACTACATTTCCCTCAATGAAGCTGCAATAAGACTGACACCTATTAACTTGAACTATGGAAACTTGATAAATCTGATCAAAGTTCTAAATATATAACTACAAAAGCCACAGGATGATATTAAATGTCATCAAGTCAGCCATGCTGTGCTTGCTAAGTCATTTTAGTTATGTCCAGTTCTTTGCAACCCTATGGACCATAGCCTGCCAGGCTCCTATATCCATGGGATTCTCCAGGCAAGAATACTGGAGTGGGTTGCCAAGCCCTCCTCCAGGGGATCTTCCTGACCCAGGGATTGAACTCATGTCTACTGCAGCTCCCACATTGTAGGCAGATTCTTTACTGCTGAGCCACTGGGGAAGCCCCATCACCAGGTTTAAAGACAGCCAAATCCAGAAGGTCAAGAAGAAAGAGGAGAAGGAGAAGAGTGGAGGAGGAGAGGAGAAATGTAGGAAGAGGAGGAGGAGGCGGGGAGGAGATGGGGAGAGGGAAGGAGAGGGGGATGGGGGAGTAAGAGGAGAGCACAGTGAGTTCCCTACACATGAATGAGTTCTGTTCTAGGAGCCTGTTCATAAGTCCAATTGGCTCAAAAGTCCAGCAAAATTAGCCTCGGTACACATATCGTACTGTACTAACAGGTTAATAATACCTGTCACTGCTGCTTTTACACTTGTTTCTGGACATCTTGGGCTTGAAATGAAGACCCTGTACTACTGTACTATCCAGTAAAGTACACAAAAGCACAATCACTTGTAGAGGATGCACGCACGTGACAATGTATGCCAGACACATGAACTAACTTAAGTGATGGGACAGGAAGACACATGTTTGCATCTTTGAAAGTTTGCAACTTGAAGGTTAGTATGTAGGGGACTTACTGTAGAAAGGTAGAAAGAGGAGGATGAAGAGAAGGAAGAAGAAGGAAAAGAGGGAGAGGAATGCGAGGGGAGGGGGAGGAAGAAGAGGAAGCGGGGAGGAGAAATTATCTTGAAATGCATATTAACCTTATGCGTTGTTGGAAATTTGCACATATCCTATTTTGATAAACTCCGAAAAGACATTTGTGAAACAGCTGGGGAAGTGTAGGTGTGATAATCCTATTTTTTATTTAAATTTATTTTTAATTGGAGGATAATTGCTTTACAATATTGTGTTGGTTTCTGCCATACGACTGTGTATCAGCTATATGTATAATATGGCCCCTCCCTCTTTAATGAACATATTTTTAAAAGCCCTTAACTCTTAGAGATATGTACCAAACTGATAACAATATATTTATTATTTCCTTTAATATAATTCAGTGGAGGTGTAACTAAATGGGTAAACAAGATTTTCCACGTTGATAATTTTTGAAGCTGTCGATGAATACAGGAAATGTATTACCATATTTGTATTTTTAGAACCTTTCTGTAATAAAAAGCCAAAATCATAAAAAGAAAGAAATAGCTAAAAATAGCTTTTAGCTCTTTGAGTTGAACAAAATAAGCTTGCAATTCACATTTTAAAAGGAGTATCTGTGGAATTGTTTTACTATACCTAAGTCCCAGGTATTTCCTCAGAAACACAAAAAGTCAAAGCAACAGTTCTAGATTCCAAAGTTTCAATTTTTAATAGTGACTCAGAATCATGTTTTTTGTTTCTTCTGGGAACTCCCTGGCAGTCCGACCATTAAGACTCAGGCTTTCACTTCCTAGGTTAACTTATACCAAGAATATAAACATAAAACGTTGTGTTTTAAAATTTCTGTACATCCTTTGTCTAACATTAATACATCATCATTTCAAAGGTACACTATTTGTATGCATCACTGCTGTATAAGAATCTTTCTGGTTCCTGAAAGGAAGCTTCTAAATCCTTGAAATTTCCTGAGTAATAGGAGTGTCTTATTTATTCATGAGCTCCTTGGATCACCCCTCAGTTTATGCTAAGAGATGAACTGACTCAGGATGGGAGCTGGGCACCAGAAAGACCAACCAAGAGGCTTGGGGCTTGGGGCAAGCCTAACCTTGAGGAATGAAAGGGCAGAGATTTGATATGAGTTCAAGCAGATGATCAATGATTAAATCAATCAAGCCTCCCCTATTGGGAAAAAAAAAAAAAAAAGGCTCATGCTTTAATTGTTCTGGACCTGAGTTCATCCCCAGTCAGGGAGCTAAAATCCTGCAAGCTGCACAATTTGGCCAGAAAGAAAAGTTCTTCTTTCAGATTTGTGCTGTAGGCACTGTACAAGACTTCTTAGCTGAAGTGCAATAGAAAATCACAAACCACCTCTACAGAGTGTACAGAGTGTGCTTTATGCACCAATTTGGTGAGGAATAGGTAAGCACCTATATCTCTGTGTAATATTCTAGAATAGTAGATTATTTTAGAAATTTAATCTTCAAGGGCTACATTCCATAAAGTACAGAAAGGATAGCCAACAAGAACTTGCCTGTCACCACACTTGATCTAGTCTGCTGGAAACTAGAATAAGATCATTTGCAAGACTTGAAGGGGAAATGACTGAGACTTTTGTTGTTCATCCAGTAACTATAAGGTGGAGCCTAAGCATGGAGTTAGACCAGGCAGAAATTGGTTAAGCCCCCTAACCCAGCAGTTTGTGAAAGAAGCTTGCCTTTTACTTTTAGTTACTTGAACTGCAAAATTCCTTATTGCACAAGGGGAGTGGGAGGGTTGAGTTTAAGCCAGCCTAAGTTGGGTCTTCTGACCCCTGAAGTATAAAGAATGCTAACCAGATGAGGTTTACATGAGAATATATATATATATAAACTAGGATAGAGGATAGGAAAAATGCACACTGGTGCTCAGGAATATAACATTTCTGTGTATTCATTATATTTTAGATACTGTTCTTGTTCTGTTGGCGTCACATAATTATCTCATGTAATCGTTACAGTCTATTAGGCAGGTATTTTATTTTACCTATTGTGGCATAATAAATTACACCAAAGCTTAACATTCATTGTTTCAGTAAGTCAGGAGCTTACAGGGATCAGCTTATTTAATCTTGGTCTGACTCATAGTCTTAACAAGAGCTTTCAGTTAAAATATCTTTTGGGATTGCAAATATCTGAAGACTTGACTGGGGCTGGAGGATCCACTTTGAAGATAGAAAAATAAGTGATCCTATAGAGGCAGAAGCTTTGCTGTCTTTCATGATTGAGTACTGGAAGTGGCACTCTGTCACTTACATATCATCCTATTGCTTACAGAAGTTATCCCTATTTACTGTAGGGGCGGGCTACATAAGGATGTGAATTCAGGAGGCAGGGACTGTTGGGGACTGGCTAACCACACAGAGTATGTCATTGCCTCTGTTTTAAATATGAGAAAACTAAGACTTGAAATAAATAATTTGTCCAAAGTCAATAGCTGTTCAGTGATGGGACATGATTGGGGACTTAGCTAGTCTTTTTTTCCAGGACCTACTCTCTTAATCACAATGCAGTGCTTTCTGGTTAACTGTCTCAGTAGAAGTTATCTTTTATTACTTATCATGTATCCAGCAACTCATTTGCCTTCATAAGTGAATGTAAGAATATAGAATATAAAACTTAAGGTCTATCTCTATCACTTTAATATTGAAACGTGTCAGAAGGCTTAAGACAACGTATTCTTGCAAAAGTCTATTTCAAAAGATTTCATGTATGTTAAAGCATTTGGAACAACTACCCTGGTGTCTCCATTGGCTAAACCCAATCAGAAACAAGCCCGTTTGGGAGCCTTCAGTGCACTTCTCAGGGTTAGCCTTCAGAGCATAGAGCCAGGCAGAAATAGGCAAAGAAGTTCCACAGAGCAAGAGAATTAGGAGCCCAGATCCCTACACCTTTAATTAGCAAATAGCTTACTTGGAAATAAGTGATTTATAAGTAAAGTGAAAAATTAGCCCCATGCAGAGCACATCTTCTCTTGTGGGAACTCCAAAATTACAACTCACTGCTGAACAACCATCAACTGGAGAATGTTGGATCCCACCAAAAAAAGATACCCCACATCCAAGGGCAAAGGAGAAGCCCCAGCGAGATGGTAGGAGGGGTGAAATCACATTTAGAATCAAACCCCTTACCCGCCAGAGATGCCCAGAGGGCTCAAACATACCTTGTGTGCACCAGGACCCAGAGACCCCACAGAGACTGAGCTAGAACTGTGTTTGAGTGTCTCCTGCAAAGGTACAGGTCAGCAGTGGCCTTCTGCAGGGACAGGGCTCTGGGTGCAGCAGACCTGGGTATAGCATAAGCCCTCTTGGAGGAGGTCACCATTAGCCCTACCATAGAGCCACCAGAACTTACACATGACTGGGGAAACAGACTCTTGGAGGGCACAAACAGAACCTTGTGCACACCAGGACCCAGAAGAAAGGAACAGTGACCCCAAAAGAGACTGATCCAGACTTTCCCATGAGTGTCCAGGAGTCTCCAGTGGAGGTGTGGGTCGACGGTGGCCTGCTGCCAGGGTTGGGGGCACTGAGTGCGGCAGTGTATGCATAGGACCTTTTGAAGGAGGTCCCCATTACGTTCATTGCCTCCACCATAGTTTTGCCTCAGGTAAAATAACAGAGAGGGAACACAGCCCCAGCCATCCACAGAAAATTGATTAAAGATTTACTGAGCATGGCCCCGCCCATCAGAATAAGACCCAGTTTCCTCTCAGTCAGTCTCTCCTATTAGGAAGCTTCCATAAGCCTCTTATCCTTATCCGTCAGAGCACTGCTGCTGCTAAGGCACTTCAGTCGTGTCCGACTCTGTGCGACACCATAGACGGCAGCCCACTAGGCTCCCTGGTCCCTGGGATTCTCCAGGCAAGAACACTGGAGTGGGTTGCCCTTTCCTTCTCCAATGCATGAAGGTGAAAAGTGAAACTGAAGTCGCCCAGTCGCGTCCGACTCTTAGTGACCCCATGGACTGCAGCCTACCAGGCTTTTGGTTAAATTCACCCATTCCAGTCCATTTTACTTCGCTGATTCCTAGAATGTCAATGTTCACTCTTGCCATCTCCTGTTTGACCACTTCCAATTTGCCTTGATTCATGGACCTGACATTCCAGGTTCCTATGCAATAGTGCTCTTTACAGCATCGGACCTTGCTTCTATCCCCAGTCACATCCACAACTGGGTATTGTTTTTGCTTTGGCTCCATCCCTTCATTCTTTCTGGATTCTTTCATTCTCCACTGATCTCCAGTAGCATATTGGGCACCTACTGACCTGGGGAGTTCCTCTTTCAGAATCCTATCATTTTACCTTTTTATAATGTTCATGGGGTTCTCAAGGCAAGAATACTGAAGTGGTTTGCCATTCCCTTCTCCAGTGGACCACATTGTGTCAGACTTCTCCACCATGCCCACCCATCTTGGGTGGCCCCACAGGGCATGGCTTAGTTTCATTGAGTTAGACAAGGCTGCGGTCCTAGTGTGATTAGATTGACTAGTTTTCTGTGATTATGGTTACAGTGTGTCTGCCCTCTTGCAACACCTACCATCTTACTTGGGTTTCTCTTACCTTGAACGTGGAGTGTCTCTTCATGGCTGCTCCAGCAAAGCACAGCTGCTGCTCCTTACCTTGATGAGGGGTATCTCCTCACCGCCACCCCTCCCGACCTTGAATGTGGAATAGCTCCTCTAGGCCCTCCGGCGCCCACGCAGCCACCATGAACAGTATGAAAACGCAAAATGATAGGACACTGAAAGAGGAACTCCCCAGGTCGGTAGGTGGCAACATAGTATGCTCTGGGAGATCAGTGGAGAAGTAACTCCAAAAAGAATAAAGAGACAGAGATAAAGCAAAAACAGCACCCATTGGTGGATATGACTGGTAATAGAAATAAAGTCCGATGCTGTAAAGAGCAATATTACATAGTAACCTGGAAGGGTAGATCCATGAATCAAGGCAAATTGGAAGTGCTCAAACAGGAGATAGCAAGAGTCAACATCAACATTTAAGGAATCAGCAAACTAAAATGGACTGGAATGGAAGAGTTTAACTCAGATGACCATTATATCTACTTCTATGGGCAGGAATCCCTCAGAAGAAATGGAGTAGCCATCATAGTAAACAAAAGAGTCCAAAATGCAGTACTTGGATGCAATATCAAAAATGACAGAATGATCTCTGTTCATCTCCAAGGCAAACTATTCAATATCGCAGTAATGCAGGCCTATGCCCCAACCAGTAACACTGAAGAAGCTGAAGTTGAATGGTTCTATGAAGACCTACAAGACCATTTAGAACTAACACCCAAAAAAGATGTCCTATTCATTATAGGGGACTGGAATGCAAAAGTAGGAAGTCAAGAACATCTGATGTAACAGGCAAATTTGGCCTTGGAATGTGGAATGAAGCAGGGCAAAGACTAATAGAGTTTTGCCAAGAAAATTCACTGGTCATAGCAAACACCCTCTTCCAACAAAACAAGAGAAGACTCTACACATGGACATCACCAGATGGTCAACACTGAAATCAGATTGATTATATTCTTTGCAGACAAAGATGGAGAAGCTCTATACAGTCAGCAAAAACAAGACCAGGAGCTGACCGTGGCTCAGATCATGAACTCCTTATTACCAAATTCAGACTTAAATTGAAGAAAGTAGGGAAAACCACTAGACCATTCAGGTATGACCCAAATCAAATCCCTTATGATTATACAGTGGAAGTGAGAAATAGATTTAAGGGACTAGATCTGATAGATAGAGTGCCTGATGAACTACGGACGGAGGTTCGTGACATTGTACAGGGGACAGGGATCAAGACCATCCCCATGGAAAAGAAATGCAAAAAAGCAAAATGGCTGTCTGGGGAGGCCTAACAAATAGCTGTGAAAAGAAGAGAAGCAAAAAGCAAAGGAGAAAAGGAAAGATATAAGCATCTGAATGCAGAGTTCCAAAGAATAGCAAGGAGAGATAAGAAAGGCATCCTCAGTCATCAATGCAAAGAAATAGAGGAAAATAGTATTGATACTCAATATGCCAGCAAATTTGGAAAACTCAGCAGTGGCCACAGGACTGGAAAAGGTCAGTTTTCATTCCAATCCCAAAGAAAGGCAATGCCAAAGAATGTTCAAACTACTGCATAATTGCACTCATCTCACAGGCTAGCAAAGTAATGCCCCAAATTCTCCAAGCCAGGCTTCAACAGTACATGAACCATGAAATTCCAGATGTTCAAGCTGGATTTAGAAAAGGCAGAGGGACTAGAGATCAAATTGGCAACGTCTGCTAGATCATTGAAAAAGCAAGAGTTCCAGGAAAACATCTACTTCTGCTTTATTGAATACGCCATAGTCTTTGACTGTGTGGATCACAACAAACTGTGGAAAATTGTTTAAGAGACGGGAGTATGAGACCACCTGACCTGCCTCCTGAGAAACCTGTATGCAGGTCAGGAAGCAACAGTGAGAACTGGACATGGAACAACAGACTGGTTCCAAATCGGGAAAGAAGTACATCAAGGCTGTGTATTGTCACCCTGCCCATTTAACTTCTTTGCATAGTACATCATGCAAAATGCTGGGCTGGATGAATCACAAGCTGGAATCAAGATGTTTGGGAGAAATATCAATAACCTCAAATATGCAGATGAAACCACCCTTATGGCAAAAAGTGAAGAAGAACTAAAAAGCCTCAAGATGAAAGTGAAAGAGGAGAGTGAAAATGTTGACTTAAAATTCAACATTCAGAAAACTAAGATCATGGCATCCTGTCCCATCATTTCATGTTAAATAGATGGGGAAACAGTGGAAACAGTGGCTGACTTTATTCTCTTGGGCTCCAAAATCACTGCAGATGGTGACTGCAGCCATGAAATTAAAAGACACTTACTCCTTGGAAGGAAAGTTATGACCAACCTAGACAGCATTTTAAAAGACAGAGACATTACTTTGCCAACAAAGATCCATATAGTCAAGGCTATGGTTTTTCCAGTGGTCATATATGGATGTGAGAGTTGGACTATAGAGAAAGCTGAGTGCTGAAGAATTGATGCTTTTGAACTGTGGTGTTGGAGAAGACTCTTTTTTTTTTTTTTTTTTTTAAATTTTAAAATCTTTAATTCTTACATGCGTTCCCAAACATGAACCCCCCTCCCACCTCCCTCCCCATAATATCTCTCTGGGTCATCCCCATGCACCAGCTCCAAGCATGCTGTATCCTGCATCAGACATAGACTGGCGATTCAATTCTTACATGATAGTATACATGTTAGAATGTCATTCTCCCAAATCATCCCACCCTCTCCCTCCCTCTGAGTCCAAAAGTCCATTATACACATCTGTGTCTCTTTCCCTGTCTTGCATACAGGGTCGTCATTGCCATCTTCCTAAATTCCATATATATGTGTTAGTATACTGTATTGGTGTTTTTCTTTCTGGCTTACTTCACTCTGTATAATCGGCTCCAGTTTCATCCATCTCATCAGAACTGATTCAAATGAATTCTTTTTTACGGCTGAGTAATACTCCATTGTGTATATGTACCACAGCTTTCTTATCCATTCATCTGCTGATGGACATCTAGGTTGTTTCCATGTCCTAGCTATTATAAACAGTGCTGCGATGAACATTGGGGTACATGTTGAGAGTCCCTTGGACTGCATGGAGATCCCACCAGTCCATCCTAAAGGAGATCAGTCCTGGGTGTTCATTGGAAGGACTGATGTTGAAGCTGAAACTCCAATACTTTGGCCACCTATGCAAGGAGTTGACTCATTTGAAAAGACCCCGATGCTGGGAAAGATTGAGGGCAGGAGGAGAAGGGGACAACAGAGAATGAGATGGTTGGATGGCATTACCAACTTAATGGACTTGGGTTTGGGTGGACTCCGGGAGTTGGTAATGGACAGGGAGGTCTGGCGTGCTGCAATTCATGGGGTTTCAAAGAGTTGGACATGACTGAGTGACTGAACTGAACTGAACTGGATGACAAAAAGAAAACTCTTTAAGTGTTTTTCTCATCATTGTGGTTTTGGCACTTCATCATTCTCTTATCTTCATTTATTTAGTATTTATTTAAAGATTCTTATTTTCTGTGTGTTTTGTGCTCAATAGTGTCCAACTCTTTGCAACCCTAAGTACTGTAGGCCAGCAGGCTCTCTGTTCATGGGATTTTCCAGGCAAGAATACTAGAGTGGGTTGCCATTTCCTCTTCCAGGGGAATCTTCCCCACCCAGGAATAGGACTTGCATCTCTTGTGTCTCCTGCATTGGCAGGCATATTCTTTTCCACTGTGCCACCTGGGTTTCTTATTTTATGACAAAACATATGGTTATACTTTCTGTATATGGCACCCTACTTTCCACATATACCAATGGTAATCTACTTACCTCTGTCCTTGAGCTAATGACATTATGTCTATAATTTTTCTTGCAGGTCATCTCTAGGACAACATTTTCTTTCTGTTTCCATGGTTAAAATTTCAGTCCATAGTCTAATTACCTTGATAGGTCTCTGCTGGGCTCATGCATTAAATGCCCCAAACATTTATTTACTAAAATGAAAATATGAAATTATGGAATCTTATATAAACACACTTCTTTTGGATAATGATGACATAACAATAATAGTAAGAGTCCTTAGAGGGCATGGAGCATAAAATGTCAGGATAGAAATTCTGACCTTTGACGTATACAGAGTTGCCTATGGAAGCCATATGAATAGATATTTTGCCAGTGATTATGGTGGCTCAGATGGTAAAGAATCTGCCTGCAATGCAGGAGGCCTAGGTTCAATACCTGGGTCATGATCTCCTGGAGCAGTGAATGGCTATGCACTCCAGTATTCTTGGAGGGATAATCCCATGGACAGAGGAACCTGATGGGCTACAGTCTATTGGATTGCAAAGAGTCAGACACAATTGAGTGATTGTTCACAACTAACACTTTTTTTTTAAAGTGGAAGCCATATGAATAGATATTTTTCCTAGTGATTACTGGAGCCAATATTTTTCACAGTGCAACTTTTTTTAAACTGACGGAGTCTATAATTGGTTTGATCAATATAGGAAAGTGCCTAGCTTCAAAACATAGTTAAAGTAACTCAGAGCACTAAAATAATATTTTTGAGGTACCCTTCTCGAGTCAGGTAATAAAACACAATGTTCAGGGCCAAGCAGAACATAATAATAATGAAAACCTCGTAAGTCTTTTTATTTTTTCTTTTAGTGTCGGAGAGGACCTCCACATGCTTTCTAGAACACTTGCAATTTGGAATTGCTATTGTCTTTGGCTCTGATTTAACAGTAAACTAGTTAACCTAAATTCTAAGACACTCGTGATAGATGTGTGGCTGGTGAAAATAACCCTCTGTTTAGTGAGTGGACTATGGTTTCTGCAGAAAGAACTGCAGTCCTCCAGACTATTTTAATGTTATGGCTTTAAATGGATAATGCTAGTGCAATTAAGTCATAGTTTGGAGTGGAAAGGACGTGGAGGAGATATTAAAACCAATGAAAACACTGCTGACCAAATTACTTTGGCTCTTTGATGGGGCAGATACATCAGATTAAAAAGTGGTGATTTGCAGTACTGTGTACATACTACAGTCCAAGAGTTGTTGACTTTCAGATTGATGAAGCTATAGAGAAAAACTGCCACCTATATGCTTGCTTACTTTTCAGATATGAAATACTTAAAAACTGGTCTAATTATGGACTATAGTCCTCCAATGAACATTAATAAAAGTTTGACCAAATCTAAATTATGCTTTCCACAACCTTTCTAGAGTAAAAAAAAAAAAAAAAAAAAAAAGCAAACCTCAACCAGTTATAGTAACAGTGCTGTGTAGGAGGTTTGCAAATATATGATACATTTTGACAGCTGTTTTTTACTGGAATCCTATCAAGACAATCACGAAAATATTTTGGAATGCTTAAAATGAGGGAATGCTAAATCTGTAGCTGTGCCTCAGCCACTGGAGGCCCCAGAGTGGGAAAGTGTTTTTTGGTTGCTACAGTGCTACCCATTATCGAAGTTGGCCACATTCTGTCCCTCAGATTCCCCAGTAATTGATACAAAATATCCACTTACTAAATTAAAAAAAAATTTTTTTTGGAATGTAACTGCTTTAGGATGTTATGTTAGTTTCTGCTGTACAATGAAGTAAATCAGCCACATGCATATATATATCCTCTCCTTCTTGGACCTACCTCCCACCCTCCCCTCATCCCACTTCCCCCCAGGTCAACGTGGAGCACTTGTGCACAGTAAAGGAAACCATTAAAAAGGCAGAAAGACAGCCCTCAGAATGGGAAGAAATATTTGCAAACAGAGGATTAATCTCCAAAGTATACAAACAGTTCATGGAGCTCAACATCAAAAAAAAAAACCAAAAACAAATATTCATTTTACCTTTAAAATGAATATTACCTCACTGCTCAAGATGTTTATACCATTTTTGTTAAGAATCGTGTCCTTCTGACATAATCAATAAAATGGGCAGGTAATATATTCAGAGATTGTCCCTAGGAAATGGGTTTGATGATTATAAAATAATACTCCCCAACTCGTAAATAACAAATTTCTGGAGAGCAACAGAAAGGAATAAATGAGTGTGCAGAGCTCGCGCTTGACCCTCTCGTTATCAGTAGTTTCACAGATAACGATGAAGTTGTTGCTATTGTTCAGTCACTCAGACATGTCTGACTCTTTGTGACTCCATGGACTACAGCACACCAGACTTCCCTGTCTTTCACTATCTCCCAGAGCTTGCTCAAACTCATGTCCATTGGTTCCATGATGCCAACCAACCATCTCATCCTTTGTCACACCCTTCTCCTCCTGCCTTCAATTTTTCCCACCAGCAGGATCTTTTCCAATGGGTTGGCTCCTTGCATCAGGTGTCCAAAGTATTGAAGTTTCAGCATCAGTTCTTCTAGTGAATATTCAGGACTGATTTGCTTTAGAATTGACTAGTTGGATCTCCTTGCTGTCCAAGGGTCTGTCAAGAGTATTCTCCAACACCACAGCTGAAAAGCATCAATTCTCCGGCATTCAGCCTTCTTTATGATCCAACTCTCACATCCATACACGACTGCTGGAAAAACCATAGGTTTGACTAGATGGACCTTTGTTGGCAAAGTAATGTCTCTGCTTTTTAATACACTATCTAGATTTTTCGTAGCTTTTCTTCCAAGGAGCAAGCATCTTTTAATTTCATTACAGCAGTCACCATCTGCAGTGATTTTGGAGCCCAAGAATATAGTCTCTCACTGTTTCCATTGTTTCCTCATCTATTTGCCATGAAGTGTTGGGACCAGATGCCATGATTTTTGTTTTTTGAATGTTGAATCTTAAGTCAGTTTTTTCACTCCCTTGTTTCACCTTCATCGAAAGGCTCTTTAGTTACCCTTTGTTTTCTGCCATAAGGGTGGTTTCATATGCATATCTGAGGTTATTAATAATTCTGCTGATAAAGTACTATTTCCTGTTTTCTGTTCTATGATCTATCCATATGTGTGTGGTGTCACTTCAGCCATGTCCAACTCTTTGGACCCTATAGTCTATAGCCCACCAGTCTCCTCTGTCCGTGGGATTTCCCAGGCCAGAATACTGGAGTGGGTTGCCATTTCCTTCTCCAGGGGATCTTCCCAACCCAGGGATCGAACCTGTGTCTCCTCCATTGGCAGGATGATTCTTTAGCACTGAGCCACCAAGTAACCAAGGTACTCTAGTAATATTCTCTTTTGTGATCTTGTTATGTTTCGGAGCTCTTTCAGGAATTGGAGTATCTTTGCTTTTCTCTTCTTTGACAGATTCTTTATTTTCTGAAGACTTTGGCTTTTTTCCTTTGGTGCACTTCTATAGTTGATCCTTTTGCTTCAGCCATCATCCACCCTGGAGGTTCCTGCCTCCACGTTGGTTTGTTTATCCCCCATGCTGTGTTTTGTTATTGTTGTGTGTATGTGTATATATGTTTTATTTAGAAGAAAGCTAACTTGAACTTTAGTTAAAATCATTTTTTACTGTCCGTCCACCCCTCTTCCTCCCTCTGTTTACTCCATCTCAGTCGCCTTTGCTTTTGTGTATCCAGCCTAGCTGGGTTCCTGAGCTACAACTATCTGGAAGCACCTGAGTCTCAGGACTCCCTTCTTACAGTTCTTGCCTTCTCTGCCATCACTGGACAGCAAAGTGTCTCCCTCACACTGTCTAAGAGCATCCTGAGGAAGCTCTAGAAAACTAATAGTAGCCAACAAGAAACCCAAATTTTACATCAATTCCAGGTCCTTTTCGCAGTGGGTCCCTTAAGTTATTTGCTCCAGCCCTTATATCAAGCAGCATGTGAGACAAGACCTGCAATATTTAAGGCATACACACAGACTCTAATTAATTCCACTTTATCCATTCTCATCCCCTGTCTCTTACTTTCAATTTCCACCAGTGATGTTCTTCCCTCTCTGCTTGTGTTAATGTTGTCCATTCTGCCTGGAAAAAACATTTACAAATCCTCTCCACAACTCCTGTGTCAGTTCCTCCAGGAAGCCTTATCCCAAATCTTAGTTAACCTGTGGGTTTCTTTTTTAAGATTTATTTTATTGAAGTATAGCTGATTTAAAATATTGTGTTAATTTCTGCTGTACTTCAGATACACATCCTTTTTCATATTCTTTTCCATAATATTTTACCACCAGATATTGAATATGGTTCCCTGTGCCATACAGTAGGACATTGTTGTTAATCCATCCTAGGTACAACAGTTTGCATCTGATGATCCCAAACTCCCAGTCCATCCCTTCCCTACCTCCTATCCTGACAACCACAAGTCTGGTCTCTACATCTGTGAGTCTGCTTCTGTTTCATAGATAAGTTCATTTGTGCCACATTTTAGATTTCACATATAAGTGATACCATATGGTATTTGACTCTCTATCTGACTTGCTTCACCTAGTATGATAATCTCTAGGTCCATTCATGTTGCTGAGAATGGCATTGCTTTGTTCTCTTTTTATGACTGAGTAATATTCCATTTGTGTGTGTGTGTGTGTGTGTATACACATATATATACACACCACATCTTTTTCATTCATTCACCCATTAATGGGACATTTATGTTGTTTATATATCTTAGCTATTGTGAAAATAGTGTTTCTATGAACATTGGGGTACCTGTATCTTTTGAATCATAGTTTTGTCTGGATATTTGATGCCAAAGAGTGGGATTTCTGGATCATATGATTATAACTCTTATTTTTTAGTTTTAAAGGAAATGCCATCTGTTCTCCATACTGGCTGTACCAACCTTTTCTCTCCTGTGTGTTTCTTTGTAATCCCTGTGTGTTTAGGCCCTCAAACTTCAGTGTGCACTGCAACAACCTAGAGGACTTGTTGCAGTATAGATTCCTGAGCTTCTGTTTCAGTGGATCTGAAATGCAGCCTGGGATTTTGAATGTCTAACTAGTCTCTAGGGGAAGTTGGTGCTCGTAATGTAGGGATACACTTCAAGACTTACTGTTCCAAGTTCTAATCAAGCATGGAAAAATTATAAGACTATGTAGAATTTCCCCAAGTCAACTGTGAACCCTTTGAAGGCAAAGGACTTGGTCTGAAACCCATGGATGCAGAGCCCATGAATGTGGAGGGCCCATTGTACAGTGACATTCTATATTAGGGACTTGAGCACCCAGGGAGTTTGGTGTCTGGGGGGGTCCTGAAACCAATTACCCTGTGGATGCTGAAGGACAACAATCCAGTTGTCTTTTCAGTACTTGAGCATGATGCCTGACACTCTAAGCAATTAATGAAAAGAGAAGAAAGTGAAAGTGTTAGTCAGTCATCTCTGTATCTTTGCAATCCCTTAGACTGTAGCCCACCAGGTTCCTCTGTCCATGGAGTTCTCCAGGCAAGAATAGTGCTGTGGGTTTCCATTCCCTTCTCCAGGGCATCTTCCTAACCTGGAGATTCAGCCTGGGTCTCCCACACTGTAGGCAGATTCTTTACCATCTGAGCCACCAGGGAAGCCCATCAATGATGCTGACAAATAAAAGATTAGAGAATTGGGAGGCAGGCTGAAATGCATTTTGTTGTACCAATAATTAGCTAAACTAGCTGTTCAGGGACTTGGGTATCTAACTTTAGCTGTCAAGTCTTCAGTTTCCTCATCTATACTTAAGGATTAAAAACTAGTACACACCTTATCTGCTTATTTTATTAAATTAAATTATTGACATATGTTGGGCTTCCCAGGTGGTGTTGGTGGTAAAGAACCTGCCTGCCAACGCAGGAGATGTAAGAGATGTGGATTCAATCCCTGGGTCATTAAGATCCCCTGGTGGGGGGCAGGGGGCATGGCAACCCACTCCAGTATTCTTGCCTGGAGAAGCCCATGGACAGGGTAGCCTGGTGGGCTGTAGTCCACAGGGTCTCAAAGAATTGGACTCTACTGAAGTGACTTAGCATGCATGCATGCATTGACACATTACATATATAAATATATGTTTGATATAATTCTCTCTACTGGTTTTGGTGTATGTGTGTGTGTGTATAATGATAAGCTCACTGTTAGTGCATCTTAAGTACTTAGTAAATGGTTTCTTATTACAATTATGAATAAACTTGGTTGAAAAGTCTTTCTTCTGGCTACTAACCACATTAACTGTACAACTTGTGCTGGTCAGCTTCTATGGAGGCATGGGACTGGGCAGTGGAAGCAAAAGGAAGAACAAAGTTATTCTGTACAGAACTGGAAGACACATGGTAGGTCTCTGAAACATGATTTGCTGTGGTAACTGGAAAGTCCTTGTTTATTAAAAGTGGTTTAGGGTTAGACAATATGTTCTTGAATTTTCAAAGCTTTGGTTTTCATTGGAATGGATAAGTCTTTAAATTAAATGTGGTTAACTTAACATAAACATCTAATACGTTCTTCATCTCCTATATCTGCTCTCCTTGGAATACCGCCAAGTCACTGGAGAGTTGCTGAAATACAGTTCTTGAGTAGTGATTAACATATAGCGTGAGGTTAGTTTTCCATCTGGAGATTTTACATGTGTGTACACTTAAACCCTGAGGGATTCTGACTAAGAGACAATCTCAGATTCTAGGAAGTATAGGTGAATAGCTATTATCTGATTGAAATATACAACTGTCCTCTTCTAACCTGTGTTGGGCAGGAAAAAAGGTGCTTCAGTCTGTCAGATCTTAGAGATGTCACTGAAGATATTCTTACCATCCAAATCCTGAAAACTGAGAAGTATCTTGCTCCTATGTTGGAGTGATTTAAATGCCAAACTGATTTCTTAGTATGCTTAGGTTGGGGCTGCGGGGGGTGGTTAGGAGGAAAGCAGAATGAATTTTAGGAAAGGACAGTTGATTCCAGTTAGAATCTAATCTACTCTTCCTTTAAATCATCTCATTAACTTCGGTAGAAGTTAGTACTGATAGAAAGTTACCTGATATAGAATTATTAGATGATGAGTTTGTTAAAATTCTGCTAAATCATTCTGTCCTAAACATCCTTATAAATCAATACTCAATTACTTCCACCATCTGCAAATGAAAAACCAAACGTTACTAAGTGTGTACTGTATTTAAGCTCTTGGACATGAGTTTATTCTTTACATGGCTGATGTTTATCACTGCCCTAGAGATGAGAAAATAGAAGCTCTGAATAAGAGACATTGCTCTGTGATGACCTAGAGGGGTGGGACGAGGGGTGGGTGGGAGGGAGGCTCAAAAGGGAGGGGATATCTTTGTACATATAGCTGATTCACTTTGTTGTATAGCAGAAACTAACACAACATTATAAAGAAATTATACTCCAATTAAAAAAAGAGAGAGAGAGACAGAGATTTGCCCAAGAAAATAACACCTAGTAAGCAGACCTGGGACCAGTTCCTGATTGCAAGTCTAGAATTTAATACATTTCAACTAAATCCTCCTTATCAAGAATGAAAATCTATTCACCTGTTCACATATTTTAAAATTGCATTAACTTTCTCTATATGTTAGCTCTTCAATTATTTTACTGATTATAGACCACTCACTTAAAAGTTAACTTGCTTTTAAAAAACTGAAATTGTGCCTTCTACCCTTACATATTCAACTTGTCATGACTAGGTAAATGTAGGCACTAATATTTTTAGTCACTCAGCCGTGTCCGTGTCTGACTCTTTGTGGCCCCATAGATTGTAGTCCACCAGGTTCCTCTCTCCATGGAATTTTCCAGGCAAGAATACTGGAGCAGGTTGTAATTTCCTATTCCAGGGGACCTTCCAGACCCAGAGATCAAAACTGCGGCTCTTGCATTTCCTGCATTGGCAGGTGGATTCTTTACCACTAACGCCGCATGAGAAGCCCAGGTGCTATTATGCACGCATGCATGCTAAGTCACTTCAATCATATCTGACTCCTTGCAACTGCAGCCTACCAGGCTCCTTTGTCCATGGGATTTACCAGGCAAGAATACTGGAGTGGGTTGGATGCTCTCCTACAGGTGATCTTCCTGACTCTGGTATTGAACCCGAGTCTCCTGCAGCTCCTGCATTGCAGGTGGATTCTTTACCACTGAGCCACTGGGGAAGCCCAGGTACTAATATACTAGTATTTTATTTCCTTAGTATAAATCAGTAGGAGACTTGCTCAGGATTATCCAACAAATAATTCGGAGTCTGTATCACTATATACTCTCCCCACATATCCATTTTTTTTTTTGCATTTCCGTGCAGATTCCTGTTCTTTATTGCATAAAATAAGATCAAGTGTTATTTTTATTGAAGCTATTTAAGAGTTTGAAAAACACCAGTTTCCATTAGATGCACAGATTTCCTTGAAATATGAATTTACTTGTGGCCAAAGAGTGTTCTCCACTGTTTTCTAGTTCACACCACCACTTTGCACACAGATTTGTCTTAATTGTCACAATATGATTTTCTTTTTCATAGACAGTGGAACTCATCTTGAACCACCATCAGCATATGAGTGTGTGCATGCTAAGTTGCTTTAGTCGTGTCTGACCGTTTGTGACCCTATGGACTGCAGCCCACCAGGTTCCATACACATGATAAACTAGATTTCCCTGTTAGAGCTATCACAACCATCAGATATGAGCAAAGTACATTTAATTAAGGATGAAATTAGTAATGGCAATGAGATTAGCAAAGGAAATGGCAACCCACTCCAGTATTCTTGCCTGGAAAATTCCATGGACAGAGGAGTCTGGCAGGCTACAGTCCATGGGGCTGCAGAGTCGGACAGGACTGAGAGACTGAGCATGCATGAGATTAGTAATATTTCACCTAAAATCCTAAATAGCAGAAATGGTTCTCATGCTAAAATTCTAGTGGAACACTTATATTTGAATACATCTTAAACCATGAATTATGTAAGTGAGGCTTTGCAATTTCTAATTGTATAATGCCAAACATACATGCCTCCTCCCTCGGAGGGCGGAGAGGGGAAACAAACCTCTTAAATTTTCAATGACTAGGTCTTAACTGCCTAAAAAAATGAACAAAGTCTGTAGTTGAATTTTCTGATGTTGCAATTTTTGCTATTATTTTAGAGAAAGGAAGTATGTTACTTAGCAAGTCTCCTTTTGTTTCATGAATATAAAAGATAAAATTTCCGTTATACATGAGGAATTCAGGAGGAAAAAAAAAACTGTTTAAATACGCCAACTTTAAATGTCAGACAGGCTGGATTTGATTCCTAGCTCTATAGTCTCCTAACTGTGTGAACTTGGACAAATATTTAACCTTGTTGATTCTTAGTCACGGGGATATCCATGGAGATAATGATACCTACTTTTAAGAGCAGTAGTGAAGATTAAGTGAGATAATCCACAGAAAATATTTAGTTCCATTCTTCCACATAGCGAGGCTTTAAAATGTCTTAGTAGTTACAGCAATTACTGAGATATAGTACATGCTTTGATAAGTTAAAAATAAACCCTCCACGCACATTAGAACCTAACTTTGAAATCAGGGAATGAATACGTTATTGATGAAGACAAAGTAAAATAATACATGCTTTACTGCACCTTTGCAAACCCTTAAATACATGCAAGCTGACTTTAGAAAGAAAATAAGTCTGGGGGTAATTGCCAGTGACTAGAAATTTCAGAGTTAAGTCATATTGTTGCCTACATAAATGATCCATATAAGCTATAGAAGCTCACCAAAAAAGGAAATTGAGACCATATTCCCCCTCAGAATGAAATATTGATAGATATGTTTAAAATGCATAAAATCTTGATTATCCACATGTTCTTAAAAGAATGGCAGATGACATTAAAGAGCAGGATTATCAAATAGAAACAACTTTGACCAAGAGCTACTAAACAGAAAGCACACCAAATCTTTTGAAACTCATTACTTGAAGTCACAATAAATTTTATCTGAAAATTTCCATAGTGTAGTTATCAGATTACTATATGTAATTTTATGTATGTGACTTTAAATTTTTATCAGGCAATAATTTTCTAATGTGGCCGTCTACTACTTGTGAATAATAAAATTAATATTTATTTGAAATTAAATTAAAAAATGGAGCCTCAGTGGCACTGAGTCGGTTCTTCAGTAACAAGAAAAAAAATGAGACTATGATCTCTGTTTCACTCTACTGACTTACTAAAGCTTTTGTAGGCAACTGGCAGAACCATGGACTTCCTCAGTGGCTCAGTGGTAAAGAATCCACCTGCATGCAGGAGACTCAGGAGATGTGGGTTCCGTCCCTGGGTCAGGCAGATCTCTTGGAGGAGGAAACGACAACCCACTCCAGTATTCTTGCCTGGGAAGTCCGATGGACAGAGAAGCCTGGTGGGCTACAGTCCACTCGGTCTCAAAGAATCAGACACAAGTGAAGCAAACAGAGCATTCTCGTATGAGCCTGGTAGAACTATACAACAAAATTATATCTGGGTTGATTTCATTCCATACAAAAGTTGAGTTTTCTGACTGAGTTGCAGTGGGATTTAGTGTTCTTTTGAGTTAAATTCCTAAACTATCACTAGATGAGTGAGTACAAAAATGCATCCTAGTGATTGTGAATTCAACAACATTTAGAGAAGGTAGAAGTGCATTAGAAATCTAGAAATTCTGGGTAAATTGTAGTGCTGGTATTTGATGCTGTCATTATAGTGGTTATGAATTTTAAGCATAATGTCATTGATTTAATCATGAAAATGTTATTTTATTTGGTGGCTATAGGTTTGAGACAGTATTGTTAGACAACTAGTCAAAGGTTCAGTTAACCACACTTGGAATTTCTTCTCTTTATATCCCTACATAATCAGTATTTTGAAACGTTTGTTCAGATAGGTTTTCTACATTTATTCTTTCCATAACCCAGTTTGTGTAGGCAATTTGAATTTTGCAAGACCAACATATATCCATGTACAACTCTTAGGTCTAACTGAAAACTTTGTCACCCAATATTTTGGGTGTATTTAGCTCTTGACTCAAAGGGAGATTCTGAGCTAGCTCTTCCCATAATGTTATCTAAAAGCAGAGATCTAACAAGACTTCTCTGGTGGCTCAGTGGTAAAGAATTCACCTACCAGTGCAGGAGACATGGGTTTGATCCTTGGGTCAGGAAGATCCCCTAGAGAAGGAAATGGCTACCCACTCCAGTATTCTTGCCTGGGAAATCCCATGGACAGTGCAGTCTGGCAGGTTAAAACCCATGGGGTCGCAGAGTCTGACATGATTTAGTGACTAAAATCAACAAGGGATCTAATGATATCCAGTTTGTTTATTTTCTGACCATGTAATTGTAGGACACATGTCTTATGCAACAATAAAGACAATGAATTTTGAGATTTAAAAAGCACTTTAGTTATGCTGTTAAATGATTACTTTTTGAAAAAATGGTTTTGAGACTTTTTTATCTATGATAGTTATTCCTCCCCCACAAAAGTTAATGAAATAAAACTCATGAATACCAATACAAATGTTGAAGTGTACCAATTTTTTAATCAATAAAGTGGGCATCTTTTATGACTTTAAAAAGTTTAATCAAGTCTTCTATTGAGTGAAATTCAAATAAAGAGGAAAAAAATGCACTGTCGGTCATTACCTAAAAAAGTGATAGACAAGAAGTTGACAGGCTGTTCATTAAATTTACATACATACAAGAGAATAAAGGCTGCATTTTAAAGCATATGTTCCAAATCAGTTTTGTGAATTATTAAGTCAGAATCTTGCCTTTTCCAAGTTAACAGAGAAATCATGAAGTGG
This sequence comes from Capra hircus, assembly GCF_001704415.2. NCBI lineage: Eukaryota > Metazoa > Chordata > Mammalia > Artiodactyla > Bovidae > Capra > Capra hircus. Next base: position 96,025,037 of record NC_030813.1, read on the forward strand.
TATCAGTCATGCTCCACCTATCACTGATGGGTTGTTTTCAGATTCTTCTCAAGTTCTGTAGAGTTATAGCATCAACTGGGGAGAAGGACAAGCAAGTTAGTTGTACACCAAATTGAAACAGGCAAAACTTTGTGCATGAAAAGAGGCCCCTAACTCTCACAAGAATGGATTAACTAAAATCTGAAAACCATTCTTCCCAAAGCACTCTTTGTGTTCTCACATTCAAGCTCCTGTGACATTCAGTAGAAATGCAATCCTTATGTTTCTGATTCATTTTCAACTAATTCAGCACAACAATGTTTTGCAAGCACTTTTTGATGTCAGAGAAACATGTTGTGTCTCTCTATGAAGCCTTCTTTTTGCTGAAGCAGGAAGTCACAAATTAACCTAAAGAACAAAGCACTGTATTTTTCAAAATGATTTAAATATTCAAAAGGAATTAGCCTAAGACTTTTCAAAACAAGATTGTTTTATTCATCATATTAATTAAAGAATTTGAAAACATTTTTATCTCCAACACCTTGTTTATTTAACAAGTGAACACTAGATGCTAGGATGTAGAAATGGAAAGAGGGAGTAAATAACTAATTTTAAATGAATTTTGAATGCAATGGAATAGAGGTTCTAAAACACAAGTGTATCTGTTTTGAGGCCTGGCTTTGCTCAAGAAATGTGTTTTTAGAAGTGGGTGAGTGCTTTGAGTTGTGGTATATATGACTGTGGTATTGTTTATTTTCCATTTCTTATTCTCATTCTATCATATTTCATTTTATAAGAATAATAGAATTATGGGTTCTCTAATACATGCAAGGAGATCAAATCAGTCAACCCTAAAGGAAATCAATCTTGAATATTCATTGGAAAGCCTGATGCCCAAGTGGAAGCTCCAATACTTTGCCCACCTCATGTGAAGAGTCAACTCATTGGAAAAGACCCTGATGCTGGGAAAAATTAAAGGGAAGAGGAGAAGGGGATGACAGAGGATGAGATGGTTGGATGGCATCACCAATTCAATGGATAAGAGCTTGAGCTTACTCTGCAGATTTTTCTTAATTTATCTTGTGGTACATGTATACAGTGGAAGTGAGAAATAGACTTAAGGGACTAGAGCAGATAGATGGAGTGCCTGATGAACTATGGATGGAGGTTCGTGACACTGTACAGGAGACAGGGATCAAGACCATTCCCAAGAAAAAGAAATGCAAAAAAGCAAAATGGCTGATTGGGGAGGCCTTACAAATAGCTGTGAAAAGAAGAGAAGTGAAAAGCAAAGGAGAAAAGGAAAAATATAAGCATCTGAATGCAAGGTTCTAAAGAATAGCAAGAAGAGATAAGAAAGCCTTCCTCAGTGATCAATGCAAGGAAATAGAGGAAAACAACAGAATGGGAAAGACTAGAGATCTCATCAAGAAAATTAGAGATACCAAGGGAACATTTCATGCAAAGATGGGCTCAATAAAGGACAGAAATGGTATGGACCTAAGAGAAGCAGAAGATATTAAGAAGAGGTGGCAAAAATACACAGAAGAACTGTACAAAAAAGATCTTCACGACCAAGATAATCACAATGGTGTGATCACTCACCTAGAGATAGACATCCTGGAATGTGAAGTCAAGTGGGCCTTAGGAAGTAGTACTACGAACAAAGCTAGTGGAGGCGATGGAATTCCAGTTGAGCTATTTCAAATCCTGAACGATGATGCTGTGAAATTGCTGCATTTAATATGCCAGCAAATTTGGAAAACTCAGCAGTGGCCACAGGACTGGAAAAGGTCAGTTTTCATTCCAATCCCAAAGAAATGCAATGCCAAAGAATGCTCAAACTACCACACAATTGCACTCATCTCACATGTTAGTAAAGTAATGCTCAAAATTCTCCAAGCCAGGCTTCAGCAATACATGAATCGTGAACTTCCAGATGTTCAAGCTAGTTTTCGAAAAGGCAGAGGAACCAGAGATCAAATTGCCAACATCCACTGGGTCATGGAAAAAGCAAGAGAGTTGCAGAAAAACATCTGTTTCTGCTTTATTGACTATGCCAAAGCCTTTGACTACGTGGATCACAATAAACTGGAAAATTCTGAAAGAGATGGGAATACCAGACCACCTAACCTGCCTCTTGAAAAACCTGTATGCAGGTCAGGAAGCAACAGTTAGAACTGGACATGGAACAACAGACTGGTTCCAAATAGGAAAAGGAGTATGCTAAAGCTATATATTGTCACCCTGCTTATTTAACATATGCAGAGTACATCATGAGAAACTCTGGGCTGGAGGAAGCACAAGCAGGAATCAAGATTGCTGGAAGAAATATCAATAACCTCAGATATGAAGATGACACCACCCTTATGGCAGAAAGAGGAACTAAAAAGCCTCTTGATTAAAGTGAAAGAGGAGGGTGAAAAAGTTGGCTTAAGGCTCAACATTCAGAAAACTAAGATCATGGCATCTGGTCCCATCATTTCATGGCAAATAGATGGGGAAACAGTGGAAACAGTGGCTGACTTTATTTTTCTGGGCTCCAAAATCACTGCAGATGGTGACTGCAGCCATGAAATTAAAAGACGCTTACTCCTTGGAAGGAAAGTTATGACCAACCTAGATAGCATATTCAAAAGCAGAGACATTACTTTGTCAACAGAGGTCCATCTAGTCAAGGCTATGGTTTTTCCAGTGGTCATGTATGGATGTGAGAGTTGGACTGTGAAGAAAGCTGAGCACCGAAGAATTGATGCTTTTGAACTGTGGTGTTGGAAAAGACTCTTGAGAGTCCCTTAGACTGCAAGGAGATCCAACCAGTCAATCCTAAAGGAAATCCATCCTGAATATTCATTGGAAGCACTGAAGCTGAAGCTGAAACTCCAATACTCTGGCCACTTGATGCAAAGAGCCAACTCTTTGGAAAAGACCCTGATGCTGGGAAAGATTGAAAGCAGGAGGAGAAAGGGACAACAGAGGATGAGATGGTTGGATGGAATCATTGACTTGATGGACATGAGTTTGGACAAGATCCAGGAGTTGGTGATGGACAGGGAAACCTGGCGTGCTGCAGTCCGGGGTCACAAAGAGTTGGACACAATTGAGTGGCTGAACTGCACTGAAAAAAGAATGAAATTGTGTCATTTTCAGAGACATGGATGGATCGAGAGACTGTCGTACAGAGTGAAGTAAATCAGCAAAAGGAAAAAACAAATATGGTATATTGACCCATATATGTGGAATCAAGAAAAATGATATAGATGATCTTATTTGCAAAGCAGAAATAGAGCCACAAATGTAGAAAACAAATATATGGATACTTATGGGGGAAAAGCAGGGGTGGGATGGATTGGGAGGTTGGGACTGACATATATACACTACTTACTATGTATATACTGGGAAATCCCAGGTGGCTGGGTGGTAAAGAATTCACATGTCAGTGAAGGAGTCACAGAAGATGGGAGTTCAATCCCTGGGCCAGGAAGATCCCCTGGAGGAGTAAATGGCACCCCACTCCAGTATTCTTGCTGGTATAATCCCATGGAGAGAGGAGCCTGTCGGGCTGCAGTCCATGGAGTCGCAGTCGGACACGACTGTTACTTAGCACACACACCAGTATACATTGATAACTAATGAGAGCTTACCACGTGACACAGGGAACTCTATACACTCAGTGCTCTGTGGGACCTAAATGGGAAGGAAATTCAAAAAAGAGGGTATATATGTATCAGTTCAGTTCGGTTCAGTCACTCAGTCGTGTCCGACTCTTTGCAACCCCATGAATCGCAGCACGCCAGGCCTCCCTGTCCATCACCAACTCCCGGAGCTCACTCAGACTCACGTCCATCAAATCGGTGATGCCATCCAGCCATCTCATCCTCTGTCGTCCCCTTCTCCTCCTGCCCCCAATCCCTCCCAGCATCAAGGTCTTTTCCAATGGAAAAGGTGGCCAAAGTACTGGAGTTTCAGCTTTAGCATCATTCCTTCCAAAGAAATCCCAGGGCTGATCTCCTTCAGAATGGACTGGTTGGATCTCCTTGCAGTCCAAGGGACTCTCAAGAGTCTTCTCCAACACCACAGTTCAAAAGCATCAACTCTTCGGCACTCAGGTTTCTTCACAGTCCAACTCTCACATCCATACATGACCACTGGAAAAACCATAGCCTTGACTAGACGGACCTTAGTCGGCAAAGTGATGTCTCTGCTTTTCAATATATGTATACATATGGCTTATTCACTTTATGTGTACATACGTCTCCTCTGTACAGCAGAAACTGACACAGCAGTGTAAAGCAACTATATTCCAATAAAACATTTTTTTTTAATGTATTGGTTGACTGTCTTCTTACCCTAAGTATTTTATGCTTGACTCTGTGCAACATGATGTATGGGTTAAGAGCAGTGATTCTGGAGTCTGTCTTTGGTGTAAATCCTGTCTCTAACACTTACCAGTAGTGAGTCTTTGGACAAGTTACTTAAACTCTCTGTGCTTTACTTTTCCCTTCTGTAAAACTGAAGGTTAGTGGAGTTAATAAATGTAAAGCCTTTAGAGTAGTGCTTAGCATACTCTTTAATTTTATGAGTGTCAGCTATAATCTCTTGAACATTGATCACTTATGTATAAATTGTGAGGCAATAACACTCTTATAACCAAAATATTCAATTAACTAGAGTACTCATACCTTGGCTAGATAAATGAGAGTTTGCTGATCTGCTTTTTACCTGTATATCTAACAGCAGACTCATTACAAATATTAGGAAAAATACCTTTAAGTGGCGTTGCTAATCAATTTGTGAGCCTAATGAAGGCATATATATCATCAGTATATTAGCAAATATGACTGAACTTAAGAAAGGTTACTTTGTTCTTATCCATATACTTACAGACTTCCATTGTGGTTTGTGAAATTTTCATTAAGATACTACATAAATTTAAACATTTAACTATTTATTAATTTCTTCCTTCTCCCCTGTCAACAATATTTCTATTGATTTGCTGTTATTACACGTGCTCCTTATCTCCTTTATTTATATAATTGGTCTCTAGACATTTTCAAGGAACAATACTATTTTAGAGTATTATTACATTCCAGATAACCTTGAAAAACTGAAAACAGTCAAACTCACAGAAAATATGATGTAAAGAAATGAGAGCTGCTTTGTTTGAGAATTTATTATCTTATCACTTAATCTTTCCAGCCATCCCATTATGATCATTTCCATTTTATAGAGACAAGTAACTAAAATACAGAGCAGCTAAACTTTTCATTGGCATTATTAAAATTTTTAATTTGGAGAGCACAAACAGAAATTTCAGGGTATAATATGCAGGTTGTATATATTAAAGACATCTTAAGAGTGGGATCCATTATAGATGATATTAAGAGACAGAAAAATTACATTTACATGTCTTCACTATGCTCCTTGTAACTCTCTTACCAGAGTGCAATTTTGGTCACCACACATTTTAAAAAAGAAAAAAAAAAAACCACAAACCTTCAGAGCAAAAGTGATATAAATAAGGTCTTTCCATTGAATTATAATGCTTCATGAAAGCAAGGACTAAATATCTTTAATTCATAAAATAAATGATTTTAAAGTAAAGCTTGGAATTAGCAGCTATTCCTGAGAATCATGTGTCCTCTCAAGTGATGACTACATAGGAAAACTGATACCATTGATTCTGCTACCATCTTCCATAAAACCAAAAAATAGTCTTCATAATGTATGGCAATTCCTCATTATTGTATTGCAACAGACACTCCCTGTAGATCAGAAAAACAGGCTGAGAAGGCTCAAATTTAAAGGGTGATATTGGAGAGAATTGTAACCAGGCATGTGGACTGTTTTCATTGTTGCTATTGGACTGAATCTCAGGAGCTTGAATGATGGAGACAGTGTTATGCCCAGGACCTTGTAATGTCAAAGCTTCGTTTCATTGCTCCCAAAAGTATTATTGCATATATTTAAAATTTTCATTTATCACAGGGAAATTTAAAATTGATTCATAAAAAATCACAATTTTCAAGATTTAAAAGGATATGGAAAATTTTAAGTGTAACATTTTACTTCTTAAATGCTATTTTTCCTCCTCTGATTCTGCCACCTCTGTCTATGTTATCTACTTATTGATGACATTTTGTGCATATCTTATGGGTTTATTGATCAGTTAACACTCACAGCATTTTGGGGGATCTGTATATACTAGCCACAGATTTTTCTATGCAGTAAGCATTGTTTATATATGAATTGTAAATTTATCCAACTAATTTGTTGAAATAATTCCAATGAAACTATGAAGACTGATACCCAAAATTTATAGGTTCAAGTCCAAAGTAAAATAGATTTTCCTCTATTATATAGACAGGATTTCATCAATCTTACCTACAAGTGTTTATATGGATATATTTCCTAAAACTGTATAAATGTTACATTTTTATTCTTTGGCAATATGATGTTACAAAGAAATTGCCTCTTCTTCTGTTACTGTTGAGCCTGTCATTTTCATATATGCTTAGTCCTTACCAGTCTCTTGCATTATTTCATTTTGCTCTTTTTTTTTTCCTTTTCATTTTCCTTGGTATGTCAATGTCTTAGTGTAGTGCAAATGAAATACCATATTTTATTGCTGTCAATTTACTGTGTTTTGTATTTTGGTTGTATATTAAAATATAATCATACTAAAAAAAAAATAAAGTAAAGCAGAATTACCTTTAGGAAATAATCTTTGAATACCTATTCAGTGGATAGTAATGTGCTAAAAGCTATGAGAATACAGACAAATATAATAATCTCTGCACTCAAGAATTCCATAACATTCTTGGGGAGAATTGTAGTAATTAATAACATGTAAAATAATCATAAATCAGATATATGAAGGAAGTCTTAAATGCCAGAACAGTAAAATACCAAATAGCAACTCTAGGAGGTTGTGCACTCACTTCTCTCTGTGTATTCTTAAAAATGAGGCAAGTCAAATCATGCTGATTGATTTAATGATTGAAAATGACTATTTATTGAATACATTCTATGTGTCAGTCATTAGCACACAGTCGTTGGTTAGCACACTGCCAATGATATTATTTAGCATCAAGTCCTGTTGAAATTAATTCATAATTCTTCATCTTATACCTCTGTTTACATTATCAGAAAAAGACTCTTTGCTTGCTTTCTAAAACCATGTCACTTAACTTCAATCTATTAGGTATTTATTGAACATTTTCTTTGTAGCAGACCCTGTATCAGGGTCTGGAGTTGTGAAAATGTCCTTGAAGAACTTCCTATGGCAGTAAGATACTGAATCAAATATAATGTGAAAATACTAAGGAATTCACTAATGAGATTTTTTTCAGATGTTTCAAAGCTTACATACCAGAGAGCCTCAGTTCAATAATGATACATCTTGGATTAAAATGAAAATATATCCTATTTCACTGCATCACAATTAAAAGTCAGGGTTGAGGGTGGGATGTAGGTAGGGGGAACCTCATTGGTAGGAATTATCCTATTTCAAAAATTTTTATGCAGGTGTCAAAAACGAAAACCCAGGAAGAGAAACTGCCTGTGGATTGCAAGGAATTTAAACACTGTCAGTCAGGAGCAAAGAAAACAAAGGGGGAAATTGGCACTTTGTTCTATAATATGGAACTTAAAAAAACTGTATGCATCTATTAAAGTTTTCTGTATGCAAATTTTGAAAAGTTCATAAGACTGCATTCCAGTATTTTCATTTTGATACTGAAACGCTGAAGTATTGAGTCAAACCAATTAAATTGGCCATTAAAATTACCTAAGATCCATATGTTCACCATTATGACAAAACCATATTCAGTGGTTACCAATCAGAATTCTATTTGAAGAAGGAATTTGGCACTCATAGATCCTAATATGCTGCTACCCTGGATGACCTTTGTGAAGGTATTTGCATGCCTAACGGTGGAAGCATTAGTTTAACCTGAAATACCAAACATGGTGATATGTTTGTCAGCCTGTATTTTCAATTATTTTCCTATAGAAAAGCACCTTAATCTCATGAAAAAAAAAAAAGAAGTTCAACTTAATATTGAATTCAAATGTATACTCCACAGTGTTCTAAAATACATTGCTGATTCTGACATGCAGGAAATTTATTCAGTTTTGTGAAGTAAAGATCTTTGATTTCAGTATACGTTATGCAGTCAGCTCTAATGCTTTTGCATTGAGTATGTAGTGATCCTTTACTGTCTTTCCATAAAATAAGCATCTCAAATGCTGCTAACCTGCCACTTCATGCATTGCACATGTTAGACATTAACTTATATGATAAGCATCTCTTACATGTGACACATTTAGGACTAGAGGGTTGCGAGAGTCTTGATTCTAAGAGCCACAATTATAGGTTAGAACTTATTCTCCCTTTTTATTTGTGGTTAAGTTTTAATGTGGTCATGGTACATAGTCCCATGATTTACAATCAGATGGATTAGCCACTGACTTATGCCTCACATAAGCATTATAAATTCATACGCATACCTTCCAGATGCAGGGAAAATGCAGAGATATTTTCATAATGGATTATTCAGACCATTTTGAGTTGGGGGCGGGGGGGGGGACAATCCAAAGCAAAAACAGCTTTTACATATGGCATCCATGGCTGTAACACTCAATATATTGCAGAAAATGCTCAGATGAAGCAAAAATGTCCTGACAAAGGCCAAAAGAAAAAAAAAAATAACCCAACAAACTATTTTTAACTATAGCTCAAGCTGTCAAATTTAGAGTAAACCTTTTGCCTCTAACCACATTTGCTGCAGAATTCTTCTGGCTAATTGCAGGCTACCCTTGCTTTGCACCGAGACATCTGTACCTTGGCACACCCTGTAATTATATGGGAAGGGATCACTCATGATTTTGTTGGTAGTGTATTACAGCTAAATCCTTTGGGTGGGAATGGGAGGACTGCATTATTTCCATCTAGGTGACAAAAAGTACAACTTTTAAGGAAGTAAAATTGTCCACAGAGTAAACCACGTCATTATTCTATGATAATGTCTCATACTTTTTCTTAACTGCATACAGAGACTCTTTATGTTCTATGAAAGAGAAAGAGAGAAGGGAAAGAGGGATCTCTGCACAGCCAGGATGATTCCCTCTAAGTGTATGTTTGAAATGAATCATAATTACCCCTATCCTGGTTCAAGAAGTTACCGATTCTTGACTGCAAGATATTATTGACTGCAAAGATTCTTCATGCAAATGTCTGCTTAGCAGATTGCAACAAGATCCTCATAAGAAAGAAAGAGAAAAACAAATATCATATATTAACATATATGTGGAATGGTACAGAAGAGTCTATTTGCAGGACAGGAATAGAGATACAGACAGGCATAGAGAACAGATATATGGGCCCAGGGGGTAAAGGGAAGGGTGGGAAAAATTGGGAGATTGGGATTGACATGTATTCACTACTATGTGTAACATAGATAGCTAGTAGGAACCTGCTATAATATATAGTGCAGGGAGCTCATCTCAGTGCTCTGTGATGACCGTGAGAGCGAGGCTCAAGAGGGAGGGGATCAGTCCTGCATATTCATTGGAAGGGCTGATGCTGAAGCTGAAACTCCAATACTTTGGCCACCTGATGTGAAGAACAGACTCACTGGAAAAGACCTTGACGCTAGAAAGGTTGAAGGCGGGAGGAGAAGGGGACGACAGAGGATGAGATGGTTGGATGGCATCTCCGACTCGATGGACATGAGTTTGAGTAAGGTCCAGGAGTTGGTGATGGACAGGGAGGCCTGGTGTGCTGCAGACCATGGGTTCTCAAAGAGTTGGACACGACTGAGTGACTGAACTGAACTGATATATATATATATATATATATATATATATGCTGAAGCTGAAACTCCAATACTTTGGCTACCTGATGAGAAGAACTGACTCATTTGAAAAGACCCTGATGCTGGAAAAGACTGAGGGCAGGAGGAGAAGGGAATGACAGAGGATGAGATGGTTGGATGGCATCACTGACTCAATGGACATGGGTTTGGTTAGACTCCAGGAGTTGGTGATAGACAGGGAGGCCTGGCGTGCTGTGGTTCATGGGGTAACAAAGAGTTGGACATGACTGAGCGACTGAACTGAATATATATATATATACATATATGCACATATAGCTGATTCACTTTATTGTACAGTAGAAACTAACATAGCATTGTAAAACAATTATACTCCAATCTCCAATCAAAAAAAAACAAAAAACAAAAACCCCTCATTCTTCAGTGTCTTCTGGACACTAACCATTGGTGCAATCTCCCCATTTCTGTGTTTCTATCATGTAACACATCCTCTATAAAACTTCAGTGACCCCATTCCTTACAGATTAGAGATCAGATTCCCATACCTGGCTTTCACAAATTTCCAAAGCTGTCCTTAATCTCCTCTTCTTGGTGTATCCCTTCCTAACATCAGTATTGTATTTGGAAATGCACATGGCCTAGTGAATTTAGATTGTCCAGGTTTCAAGTCCAGTCACATTACTCACCAGTTGTATGGCGGGGGGCCAGTGGTGTAACAAGTTTGAGATGCAATATCTTCATCTAAGTGACTCTAATAATATCATCCACATTTTAGGGTCTTGGTGAAATTTTCAAATACTAATGAACATGTCAAACACTTGTAGACTGCCTGGCATATAGTAAGCACTCATAAATTCAGGGCTGTTTTGTTGCTGTTGTTGTTTATTGGAGCATACACACCAGGGATCCTCCGGCCAATCTTTCCTCTAGAAGTATATTATCTGGCAATCCATGTTCAAATTAATTTTTGAACTTGCCCAGTTTTTAGACAGATCTCAATATCTAGTAACTCACTTGTGACTTACCAAATCCTTGAAGAAATTTAATCAGAGCCCTTTACCTCTGCAAGCACTAGTTAGCCATCTATAGCGGGTTGAATGGTATCCCCCAAAATTCATATCTTGTCTTCCCTTTTTGCCTTTGCCCATGTATATACCTCAGTTCCACAGAAGGACTGTAAACTTTGTAAGGTTGAAATCTGATTCCCACACATTTTTATACCCCTGAGAGCAATATTAACACTGTTCAGTTCAGTTCAGTCACTCAGTCGTGTCCGACTCTTTGTAACCCCATGAATCACAGCACACCAGGCCTCCCTGTCCATCACCCACTCCCGGAGTTCACTCAAACTTACATCCATCAAGTCGGTGATGCCATCCAGCCATCTCATCCTATGTCGTCCCCTTGTCCTCCTGCCGTCAATCCCTTCCAGCATCAGAGTCTTTTCCAGTGAGCCAACTCTTCACATGAGTTGGCCAAAGTACTGGAATTTCAGCTTTAGCATCATTATTTCCAAAGAACACCCAGGGCTGATCTCCTTCAGAATGGACTAGTTGGATCTCCTTGCAGTCCCTCAAGAGTCTTCTCCAACACCACAGTTCAAAAGCATCAGTTCTTCGGTGCTCAGCTTTCTTCATGGTCCAACTCTTGCATCCATACACTACCACTGGAAAAACCATAGCCTTGACTAGATGGACCTTTGTTGGCAAAGTAATGTCTCTGCTTTTCAATATGCTATCTAGGTTAGTTATAACTTTCCTTCCAAGGAGTAAGCGTCTTTTAATTTCATGGTTGCAGTCACCATCTGCAGTGATTTTGGAGCCCCCCAAAATGAAGTCTGTCACTGTTTCCACTGTTTCCCCATCTATTTCCCATGGAGTGATGGGACCAGATGCCATGATCTTCGTTTTCTGAATGTTGAGCTTTAAGCCAACCTTTTCACTCTCCTTTTACTTTCATCAAGAGGCTTTTTAGTTCCTCTTCACTTATTCCTCCCAGCAATCTCTCTTCCAGCTTGTGCTTCTTCCAGCCCAGAGTTTCTCATTATGTACTCTGCATAGAAGTTAAATAAGCAGGGTGACAATATACAGCCTTGACATACTCCTTTTCCTGTCTGTTGTTCCACGTCCAGTTCTAACTGTTGCTTCCTGCCCTGCATACAGGTTTCTCAAGAGGCAGGTCAGGTGGTCTGTTATTCCCATCTCTTTCAGAATTTTCCACAGTTTATTGTGATCTACACAGTCAAAGGCTTTAACACTGTAGGATGTGATAAATATTAATTGGTCCTAATCACCTCTGAATGTTTCAAATAATAAGATTCTGTAAATTTATTGAAAAATCTGCCATAAAACCAATTCACTTAGATGGCAATCATCTTTTGTCAAGATATTGTTAGACTCCTGAAACTTCCTTGGACTGCAAGGAGATCCAACCAATCAATCCTAAAGGAAATCAACCCTGGATATTCATTGGAAGGACTGATGCTGAAGCTGAAACTCCAATATGTTAGCCACCTGATGCAAAGAGCTGACTCATTAGAAAAGACGCTGATGCTGGAAAAGATTGAGAGCAGGAGGCGAAGGGGGTGACAGAGGATGAGATGGTTGGGTGGCATCACTGACTCAGTGGACAAGAGTCCATTGAGCAAACTCTGGGAGATAGTGAAGGACAGGGAAGCCTGGCATGCTACAGTCCATGAGGTCGCAAAGAATAGGTCACAAAGAATAGTCACAACTGAGTGACTGAATGATATAACAACAAATTAAATATTTAAAATATGCAAATTGTATATTTAAATACCTTTTCAGTGAGACATGTCACCTGAATAGCCAGAAACATCTGTATCTAACATCAATTGCAAAAGTATGATATATTCCCCCAAACAAATATAGTAATTACATATAATTATATTGCTGTCATAATGAAGCTATTCTTTAACACATGACTTATTTATATATAGTGTTCAGCTATGATAATAATTTGTTTATCATGGAAAATGTAGATGAAAATGTTTGCATGCTTGAAAACATGTAATCCAAATTTGCTGTATAAGTTAAAATAACAGATGTGTTAGTGACTGTTGCACCAACTTGTTAATATTTATTAACAAGGTCAGTTCAGTTCAGTTCAGTCACTCAGTCGTGTCTGACTCTTTGCGACCCCATGAATCCAGCACACCAGGCTTCCCTGTTCATCACCATCTCCCGGAGTTCACTCAGACTCACATCCATCGAGGCAATGATGCCATCCAACCATCTCATCCTCAGTCATCCCCTTCTCCTCCTGCCCCCAATCCCTCCCAGCATCAGAGTCTTTTCCAATGAGTCAACTCTTCTCATGAGGTGGCCAAAGTACTGGAATTTCAGCTTTAGCATCATTCCTTCCAAAGAAATCCCAGGGTTGATCTTCAGAATGGACTGGTTGGATCTCCTTGTAGTCCAAGGGACTCACAAGAGTTTTCTCCAACACCACGGCTCAAAAGCATCAATTCTTCAGTGCCCAGCCTTCTTCACAGTCCAACTCTCACATCCATACATGACCGCAGGAAAATCCATAGCCTTGACTAGACAGACCTTAGTCAGCAAAGTAATATCTCTGCTTTTGAATATGCTATCTAGGTTGGTCATAACTTTTCTTCCAAGGAGTAAGCTTCTTTTAATTTATGGCTGCAGTCACCATCTGCAGTGATTCTGGAGCCCCAAAATATAAAGTCTGACACTGTTTCCACTGTTTCCCCATCTATTTCCCATGAAGTGATGGGACCGGATGCCATGATCTTCGTTTTCTGAATGTTGAGCTTTAGGCCAACTTTTTCGCTCTCCTCTTTCACTATCATCAAGAGGGTTTTTAGCTCCTCTTCGCTTTCTGCCATAAGGTTGGTGTCATCTGCATATCTGAGGTTATTGATATACAGGTGACAAATGTTTTGATAGAAATTTGTATGTTGAGAGATTATATATTACAGAAAAGAGTCACCTCCTTTGGAACTGAGCAAGGAAAGTGTCTCAGATGAGATGGCACTTAAACTGAAGGAGGCTCTAAAAAGTGGTGGAAGCACTAAAATTTATCATGAAAAGTAGCTTCCATTTCTTCCACTGGTGACTCAAATGGTAAAGCATCCACCTGCAATGTGGGAGACCCAGATTTGATCCCTAGGTTGGGAAGACCACCTGGGGAAGAAAATGACAATCCACTCCAGTAATCTTGCCTGCAGAATTCCATGGACAGAGGAGCCTAGCGGGCTACAGTCCATGAAGTTGCAACAGATGGACACAGTTGAGTGACTGACACTTTCAATTTCAACTTACTGAGTCACCGACTATTTTCATGGCCCTACAAAGAGCTTGATACCCCTTTAGAGCTTTCCAATCTGATCTGGATCTTGCAATCCAGTGCAAAGAACCAACATGGTCAAATTAGCAGAAATAGTTATTCCATTATTTTCAAATAGATGAAACATTCACCTAGTATTGGAATGGCTATGGAGGAATCACTTTGGTCAATCATTATTTACGGAAATAACTTTCAGATCACCTTATTCTAAAGACTGACTAAAATATGATTGTGACTTCTACACTAATCATTACAATGTATATTGGTTTCATATTTCACATTTGGGTCTAACAGTATCACTAATTTGTTTATTTATAAGCTACTCATTAAAGTCGGCAGACATTTCTTTAAGAGATTATTGACAATCCATGTGAAGTGTTATTTTCTATTCTATTGTTCTCTTAACTTTCAGAATATATTACATTAGAGGAGAAAACTGTTGTTTCAAAATTTTAAAATATTTTAATCTTAACACTTCATTATACAAGACAAATGCAAAAACCTATCATCACATATTAAATTGTAGGATCTATATAAATGTTTACTTGACCTGTATGCACAAATGTTGATATCCATGTGAAAATCTACATGGTGAAATTCCACTTAACACAAGTGAAAAAAGTTAATATTTCCAAAGTTTACATTGTCATTAAATAGATGACAAAAATCATTATATCGAGTCTTTTGACATCATAAACTGAGAAGCAATTTTCTGTCACTCAACAGCTAGATTTATGAAAGGCAGGTTTCCATGAACAAAGGAATTTTTCTGGAGTTTAGAGTTTTATTCGTAAAGCTATATTAAACTTTCCAAAGGATTCTTTTTTTTTTTTTTTTTTGAAAATCAAAGAGCACTGTGTATAGGATAGCAAGAAATGGCCAAAGTAGTTCTCTGTGTTTATAGGAAGGACATCTTTTTTTATCCCAATACATTTTTTGGAAGTAGGTGTCTTTTTCAAACAATAAATCTTGATTTGTCAATAAAACATATAAATGGCTCATCAATTAAATCTGTACCAAATGAGACAGAATTTATATGAATCAAGACTTTGATTTTATTGATATAGAATTCAGAAGTTTAGAAGACTGGAGTTCATTTAAACATCTATTGAGTAGGGAGGGGACATATGGAGTAGCCATAATGGGTTTACAAGACTAACAAATAAACAAATTAAAATAACATCATCACTCTGACAAAAATCACTGTCTGAAGTATAAGCATAGATGTGAAGTCAAACTTGATGTAGCCAAAAATTTGGTATAATTTCTTACCCAGAATAAAAAGAAAATTTGAAGGAGTATTTGAAAAATCCTCAACTTATTGTAAAATCAATGTAGCCCATTTGTCTGAAGTTATTGTTATTACTAGGTAAGAATAGACTGCATTTGATCTTGTTTATTTTCTCTTTCCTAATTAATTATGTTTTTAAAAGTCAGGGACCCTTATTTTACATATTCCAGTCTGCTGTGACTGCTTATAGGTTAGCCAGCCTTCCAAAGAACTGGAAAGTTTCATTTAGCAAAATAATTTTTCTTTTTCTGTCTTCTGTCATTTCTCTATCTCAAAACTCTTAGAAGCAGACTTCTGCTGCCCAAAGCTTTGTAAAGTGTGTTTGAACAAGTTGAATTCAATTACACTTCATCACTTCTCTTAAACAAGTGCACTAATGATGGTTTTTTCCCTTTTAAAATGTTGAGACATCCACACATGTTCCTCAGCAACCCCCAAACTTGTTAAAAGCACGTGCTCACTTTATGTTCTGGAAGTGTACTTGATGTTGGCATTTGGTATCAAACCCAGATGGACAGGAGTGTCATCATGTCATTAGTAAACCCATAGAGAGACATTTTTGAAGGCCTTTAGATAATTTCAACAAAGGGGGAATATTTGAACCAGAACATACATTCCATAGAAAAGTATGCAAGAAATCAACTCCCCAGTGAGTTTTGTGTTCATATGATTTTTTTCTAAGATTCTTTGTAATTTGGGAATCATGTTAATGTCTCCAAATAGTTTAAGCTCTATAAACGTGATTTAAAATACTTCCTTGGATTATTTAGCGAAATCAGTTCTTTTTGCTTTCAACTATTCATGTTAAACGAAGATTAAAACATCTTCACTTTCTTTTTAACAAATTAAAGAGTTCGGCTGAGAGGAAGTCCCTAGTGAATATTGACACTAGAAAAATCAGCAGGGCAAAGCCATGGCGACAGTTAAGGGAGGGGAAAAAAAAAAAAAAAAAAAACCTAAGGACTAAGATTTGCTCCTAGGGTAAAGTCTGCATGGAAAATTCTGACCTAGGTATCAGGATAGTGCTCCAAGACATATAGACTCTAAAAACACACCACTCATATATCTCAAATTATACATATTCTGTGCACATGCACACACACAAACACACGTGCACACGCACAAGTCAGAAGTAAGTTCACCCATGCAATCAGCACCTACCTTGCCCAAAGGCAAACTGGAATGATCAAGTACAAATATGAACAAATAAACCAAACTTGCCAAACATTTGACGAAAACCAAACTTTAAAATTGGCATTTAATGTACTTAGAGTTGAGAAGATATTGCATCTATAAAATAAAATTAAGCTACTGAGAAAGAGAAATAAACCCATAAAATTAAAAATGTGTGTGTGCTCAGTCGTGTCCAACTCTTTGCTGCCCCATGGACTGTAGCCTACCAAGCTCCTCTGTCCGTGGAATTTTCTGGGCAAGAATACTGAAGAGGGTTGCCATTTCCTACTCCAGGGGATCTTCCTGACCCAAGGATCGAACTCTCATCTCTTGCATTTCCTGCATTGGCAAGTGTATTCTTTACCACTAGAGCCACCTGGGAAGCCCGAAATTAAAAATACTGGAGTGGGTTGCTATTTCCTTCTCCAGGGGATCTTTCTGACCCAGGGGTCTAACTCAGTCTCCCGCATTGCAGACAGATTCTTTACCATCTGGGCCCACCAAGGAAGCTGCAAAAGTAAAACTATAAAGTGTCAAATGTGGCAGGTTTCCTCTCAACTCTGTTCTAACCCATTTGTACCATACCCTAGTGTGTGCTAGAGACTAGGAAGTCTGTATTTCTCAAACTCCTTTCCCTCTCGGGTTCTGTGGGGGACTCTTTGCTCACTTCTCAAAAGGAGAATGTTGTGTGAGAGGTTTGGAGGGCAGAGGAGAACATGCCAAGGTGGAGGCCACACTTGAGTTGGTCTTATTGTGTCTGCTGGCAAGTACAGTCAGGGATGCACTTGGCTTTTCTGAGGCAGCTCTCGCCAAGTTCCAAGTGTCTACCCTCTGGCTTCGGGGGCCCTCAGAAGCAGCGTGTGACATCTATTTGGGGCTGAGGCTGCAGGGTCCAGCAGAGATGTAATGTAATGGCACTTTATCCCTGGACTGGGGCTGAGGCACTTAGGCATGGAGCCAGCACTCGTGGTGGCAGATTCCTCACAGGAGCAGAAGCAGCAGCCCCCAGGCTGGCCAGTTCCATCATGTTCTGGAAGTTGTTCCAGCACTTCCCAATTACAGACTGCTCCTCCTGATCTTCAGATGATTTTGTAAACATCTAATTTAATCTAACCCTTGGACTGCAAGGAGATCCAACCAGTCCATTCTAAAGGAGATCAGCCCTGGGATTTCTTTGGAAGGAATGATGCTAAAGCTGAAGCTCCAGTACTTTGGCCACCTCATGCGAAGAGTTGACTCATTGGAAAAGACTCTGATGCTAGGAGGGATTGGAAGCAGGAGGAGAAGGGGATGACAGAGGATGAGATGGCTGGATGTCATCACTGACTCGATGGACATGAATTTGAGTGAACTCCGGGAGTTGGTGATAGACAGGGAGGCCTGGCGTGCTGCGATTCATGGGGTCGCAAAGAGTCGGACACGACTGAGCGACTGAATGAACTGAACTGAATTTAATCTATTAAAATTTTTCTACCTAATCTAGCCAGATTGATTGAAACCGTGATTGATATATGTGATCATCTAAATAATACAGCTTGATATATATGTGTTGAAGCACAAAATAGATATATTTTGAAGATTGACTTAATGAGTTGGAAGATCAAACTAAAGTTGTCTCTAAAATTTAACACCAGAAGACCTAGAGATGGAAAATATGAAAGAAAAGCCAAAGCACAAAAGGTATAGTTATGATTTCCACTACTTGTCTAACAGGGATTCTAGAAGGATAGGACTAAGAAAATGCAGAAGAAATAAACTATGACGTGTCAAATGTAGCAGGTTTCCTCTCAACTCTGTTCTAACCCCTTTGTAACATACGCTATTGCATGCTAGAGACTAGGAATTCTGTATTTCTCAAACTCCTTTCCCTCTCGGGTTCTGTAGGGGACTTTGCTCACAGAACAAAGAATAAAAGAAATCCCCAATATTGAAAATATTTTTCAGAGTCAGGTCTCAAGAAGTCAATAACCACAGACCCTTTCTGTTCTAATTATAATTAATATATAAGAAGATTGAAATACTAAATGTGAATAAACTCAAAAAAGAGGAATGCATCAAAATAAACAGATATTCAATGATGAGGTATTTGTTAAAAATTAATAAGATGACAGGAACAATAAGGTAGCAAAAACTGCTAATCAAAATAAACATTAATTAGTAACACATCTATTAAAATAGGTACTGTATCGATCAATTTGTTATAAGCACACTGTGGAGCCCTAAAATGTTCTCCAAGTCAATCATAAAATATAGCATGTAGCAAAGCAGTGTGTTAATCATGATCACATTTGTGTTTGAACATTGTTTACAGTACATATTTTTAAACGTGAATGCATAGGTAAAGGGCTAGAATGTTGTTCAGTTGCTCAGTCGTGTCCTACTCTTTGCAACCCCATGGACTGCAGCATGCCAGGCTTACCTGTGCTTTACCATCTCCTGGAACTTGCTGAAACTTATGTCCATTGAGTTGGTGATGCCATCCAGCTATCTCATCCTCTGTCATCCCCTTCTCCTCCTGCCTTCAATCTTTTCCAGCATCAGGATCTTTTCTAATGATTTAGCTCATCTGATCAGGTGGCCACAGTATTGAAGCTTCAGCTTCAGTAGCAGCCCTTTCAATTAAATTCAGGGTTGATTTCCTTTAGAATTGACTGGGTTGATCTCCTTGCAGTCCAAGAGACTCTCAAGAGTCTTCTCCAAAACCACAGTTCAAAAGCATCAATGGTATACATTAATTTTTAAAAAGTTTTTGTTAGAGTAGAGTTGATTTACAATGTTGAATTGATTTCAGGTGTACAGCAACTTGAATCAGTTCAGTTCAGTTCAGTTGCTCAGTCGTGTCCGACTCTTTGAGACCCCATGATTGCAGTACGCCAGGCCTCCCTGTCCATCACCATCTCCCGGAGTTCACTCAGACTCACGTCCATCGAGTCAGTGATGCCATCCAGCCGCCTCACCCTCAGTCATACATATATCCACTCTTTTTAGATTCTTTTCACATAGAGGCCATCACAGAGTATTGAGTTCCCTGTGCTGTACAGTAGGTCCTTATAAGTTGTCTATTTTTATATAGTGGTGTGCATATGTCAATCCTAATCTCCCAATTTATCCCTTCCGCTCTTCTCATCAAATTTTTAACAATGTTTCACTCTGAATAGGAATTGAATTGGGAGTGGGGATGGAAAACTGCAGTGAATATTTTTCACCAATGAAATAGCTGTACAATATTTGTCACATTAAAAGAAGAACTATTTTCCTACTTAAAAAAAAATCCTATCAATGAAAAACATTTTGTATTAAATAAATCATTATACATGCATGCATACATAATCACAAAGCTCCTGACAGACAGTTTCTACAAACCACCTATAAAGTCAATGAATTAGTAGGGTATGTCAGAATTACAGAAGAAGATTTTTTTAAAAGACACTTTCTTTAGGATAATAATTCATAGAAAACACATGCAAAACATCACCACAGGATGGTCAACAGTGAAATCAGATTGATTATATTCTTTGCAGACAAAGATGGAGAAGCTCTATACAGTCAGCAAAAACAAGACCAGGAGCTGACTATGGCTCAGATCGTGAACACCTTATTGCCAAATGCAGACTTAAATTGAAGAAAGTAGGGAAAACCACTAGACCATTCAGGCATGACCTAAATCAAATCCCTTATCATTATGCAGTGGAAGTGAGAAATAGATTTAAGGGACTAAATCTGATAGATAGAGTGCCTGATGAACTATGGACTGAGGTTTGTGACACTGTACAAGAGACAGGGATCAAGACCATCCCCATGGAAAAGAAATGCAAAAAAAGCAAAATGGCTGTCTGGAGAGGCCTAACAAGTAGCTATGAAAAGAAGAGAAATGAAAAGCAAAGGAGAAAAGGAAAGATGTAAGCATCTCAATGCAGAATTCCAGAGAATAGCAAGGAGAGATAAGAAAGGCATCCTCAGTCATCAATGCAAAGAAATAGAGGAAAAGAACAGAATGGGAAAGACTAGAGATATCTTCAAGTAAATTAGAGACACCAAGGGAACGTTTCATGCAAAGACGGGCTCGATAAAGGAGAGAAATGGTATGGACCTAACAGAAGCAGAAGGTATTAAGAAGAGGTGGCAAGAATACACAGAAAAACTGTACAAAAAAGATCTTCACGACCAAGATAATCACAATGGTGTGATCACTCACCTAGAGATAGACATCCTGGAATGTGAAGTCAGGTGGGCCTTAGAAAGCATCACTATGAACAAAGCTAGTGGAGGCGATGGAATTCCAGTTGAGCTATTTCAAATCCTGAACGATGATGCTGTGAAATTGCTGCACTCAATATGCCAGCCAATTTGGAAAACTCAGCAGTGGCCACGGACTGGAAAAGGTCAGTTTTCATTCCAATTCCAAAGAAAGGCAATGCCAAAGAATGCTCAAACGACTGCACAATTGCACTCATCTCACAGGCTAGTAAAGTAATGCTCAAAATTCTCCAAGCCAGGCTTCAACAATACGTGAACTGTGAACTTCCAGATGTTCAAGCTGGTTTAGAAAAGACAGAAGAACCAGAGATCAAATTGCCAACATCTGCTGGATCATGGAAAAAGCAAGAGAGTTGCAGAAAAACATCTGTTTCTGCTTTATTGACTATGCCAAAGCCTTTGACTGTGTGGATCACAATAAACTGTGGAAAATTCTGAAAGAGGTGGGAATACCAGACCACCTGATCTGCTTCTTGAGAAACCTATATGCAGGTCAGGAAGCAACAGAACTGGACATGGAACAACAGACTGGTTCCAAATAGGAAAAGGAGTAAGTCAAGGCTGTATATTGTCACCCTGCTTATTTAACTTATATGCAGAATACATCATGAGAAACGCTGGGCTGGAAGAAACACAAACTGGAAGCAAGACTGCTGGGAGAAATATCAATAGCTTCCCTGGTGGTGCAGAGGTTAAAGCGTCTGCCTGCAATGTGGGCGACTTGGGTTTGATCCCTAGGATCAGAAGATCCCCTGGAGAAGGAAATGGCAACCCACTCCAGTATTCTTGCCTGGAGAATCCCATGGACAGAGGAGCTTGGT
The DNA here is from genome assembly GCF_001704415.2 of Capra hircus. Taxonomy (NCBI): domain Eukaryota; kingdom Metazoa; phylum Chordata; class Mammalia; order Artiodactyla; family Bovidae; genus Capra; species Capra hircus. The sequence goes on from NC_030813.1 coordinate 96,046,726, forward strand.
GGGCTACAGTCCACGGGTCGCAAAGAGTCAGACACGACTGAGCGACTTCACTTCACTTTCAGATATGCAGATTACACCACCCTTATAGCAGAAAGTGAAGAGGAACTAAAAAGCCTCTTGATGAAAGTGAAAGAGGAGAGTGAAAAAGTTGGCTTAAAGCTCAACATTTAGAAAACGAAGATCATGGCATCTGGTCCCATCACTTCAGTGGAAACAGTGTCAGACTTTATTTTGGGGGGCTCCAAAATCGGTATCAATGATGATCACAGCCATGAAATTAAAAGACGTTTACTCCTTGGAAGGAAAATTATGACCAACCTAGACAGCATATTGAAAAGCAGAGACAACAAAAACCTTGGACAACAAGGTTTTTCCAGTGGTCATGTATGGACATGACAGATGGACTGTGAAGAAGGCTGAGCACCGAAGAATTGATGCTTTTTTACTGTGGTGTTGGAGAAGACTCTTGAAAGTCCCTTGGACTGCAAGGAGATCCAACCAGTCCATTCTAAAGGAGATCAGTCCTGGGTGTCCACTGGAAGGAATGATGCTAAAGCTGAAACTCCAATACTTGGCTACCTCATGTGAAGAGCTGACTCATTGGAAAAGACTCTGATGCTGGGAGGCATTGGGGGCAGGAGGAGAAGGGGACGACAGAGGATGAGATGGCTGGATGTCATCACCAACTCAATGGACATGAGTTTGAGTGAACTCTGGGAGCTGGTGATGGACAAGGAGGCCTGGCGTGCTGCAATTCATGGGATCACAAAGAGTCGGACACGACTGAATGACTGAACTGAACTGAACTGAACTGAACTGAATGATTTGTGAATGGTTGTAAATAAGATTCTTCCAAATTTAGAACCAATATGTAAATTATAAGAAAGATAAAATAGAATGTAGAATCTACATTAAGTATGGAAAAAATAAGAAAAAATTTATCAGTGTACATTCAGCAGTAAAGTAAAATGCTGCTGCTTCTGCTGCTAAGTCGCTTCAGTTGTGTCTGACTCTGTGCGACCCCATAGACGGCAGCCCACTAGGCTCCTCTGGGATTCTCCAGGCAAGAATACTGGAGTGGGGTGCCATGCATCCTTCAAATATAGAAAATTGTATAATGGGACTATATCAGTTTGAAAATAAGTATCTTTTAGTACCATCACATTTTCTCCCCTGACACAATGCAAATCAAAAACTTTCTGGTTTCAATTTGTTTTCACAAGGAGATTTTTTTCTCAGCTGTCAGTGAACACAAATATTTTGGCCTTCATGTCAGTTATATATACTCAGTAAAACTTAATAAACTGGAGTTTATGTGTTCACATAAATATATATAATTCTTATGAATTGTATTAATGTGAATTCATTCATGGGGGTGAAAATACATGGGCTATAAAACATAATATATTAATATACAGACTGATAAGTAAATTATAATAATATCATTTACATGTAAATATTCACAGTTTATGTATTTTGTAGAAGCTTCCCTGGTGGCTCAGATGGTAAACAATCTGCCTGCAATACAGGACACCTGGCTTCTATCCCTGGCTCAGGAAGATCCCCTGGAGAAGGGAATGGCTACCCACTCCAGCATTCTTGCCTGGAGAATCCCATGGACATAGGAACCCGATGGGCTACAGTCCATGAGGTCACAAAGGGTCATACATGACTGATTGACTAACACTTTCACAGCATATATTTTGTAAGTACTTATATATGAATAAATTAAAATTAATTGCTTAATAATATTAGTATGAAAATATTGAAATATAAATTTTAGTATACTAAAATTGCATTACAAACCCAACTACCTTAATGTGGTCTTCTTGACTGCAAAATACAAATTAGATTGGCTTATTGTTTTATACCATCATGCAACTTTTCTTCACAAATTTTATTATGGATTCTACCTGTATATTAACCCATGTAGATATTTGTTAATAAAATAAAATGTTTAATTTCACTAGATTTAAAACTTTATGAGAGAAAGGGCCCATCAATGATTCACATTTAGAACATACCTGATACCATAGTATGCAATTAGAATTATTTCTTCTTCAAAAGCAGTTTTTGGGTAGGTCTAAATATTTGTTCCCAGCTTTTCTTTGCCTCTTAATTTTGTGTTTTTAAATCAAGGTTTTATAAAAAATAATTTTATCATTTAATCTTTTTTTAAAATTTATGGCTTTGGTGGAAAGTTTGGTATGTTCATCATCATCATCCCAACTTTCTTCTAAATCTATTATTTTCTTCTAGTGCTTCTTTCAGTTCAGTTCAGTTCAGTTGCTCAGTCGTGTCCGACTCTTTGTGACCCCATGAATCGCAGCACGCCAGACCTCCCTGTCCATCACCAACTCCTGGAGTTCACTCAGATTCACATGGTTTCCCTTTTATATTTTAATAATTTTTGCATCCATGCTAAGTCCCTTCAGTCATATCTAACTCTTTGCGACCCTATGGACTGTAGCCTGCCAGGCTCCTCTGTCCCCGGGATTCTCCAAGCAGTAATACTAGGGTGGGTTGCTACGCCCTGCTTCCGGGGATCTTCCTGACCCAGGGGTCCAGCACACCTCTCATGTCTCCTGCATTGGGAGGCAGGTTCTTTACCACTAGTGTCACCTTGGAAAGTGATTTTTTAAACTTTTCTTAGTTGGTCAATTTTTTTCCAATAGCTTTTTTTGAATAAACTATTCTTTCACCAGTATTTTGAAACACTCCTTTTTCATATACTAAATTATTTAATATGTGTTAATACTTATGTCTCCTATATTTGGCTCAATTGCTCTGACAACATTTTAGCAGGTAATAGAATATTAAAGTTCAACTGTAAATGCTTCTCCACTCTTCTGTTTAACATATTAGATTCTCTTACATTCTTTCAAGGATATAAAAGGAAAAGTTGCATCAAGCCACCTTCACCCACAAAAAAAAAAAAAAAAAAAGGGAATCTAGATGTATAATAATTTGCTGAAATTGGACAAAGCAAATCAAAGAAAGGTATTAGAATAGAGATTCGGAGAGCCTTGGTAACAGTTTTGATGCAAAGAATTAGAAAACAATGTTTCACATTAAAATGTGATGTTATTGTCATCATTTCCCTGTTAGTGAAAAAGTGAAAGTGTTAGTCACTGTCATGTTTGACTTTTTGTCATCCTAGGGACTGGGGCCTGCCAGGGTCCTCTGTCAATGGGATTCTCCAGGCAAGAATACTGGAGGGGTTTGCCATGCCCTCCTCTGGGAGATCTTCCTGACTCATGGGTCGAACTCAGGTTTCTTGCATTACAGGCAGATTCTTTATTGTCTGAGCCACCAAGGAAGCCCAATAAAAACCTTTTCCACCAAATTAAAAAAGATTATATACTGTCCAGACAAATGATGACTGGTGAACCAACCCTTCTCTGCTTCTCCTCCTCCCCCAGGCTTCATATTGCCTACTTTGAAATGCTATCTTTTTAGGCAGACTTTAGTATTATTGCTTGTTAAGTCATTATGGTATGATTCAATTGAATTAAATAAAACTCATTAAAAATCTTTTTAAAAAAGAAAAGAAAAGAAACATCTTAAATTACTGAAGCTCACTGAAGGGGAGGTAAATGGCCCACAAGGGGAATGAAAATACTTCGTAGTGTTACAAATAAGGTTTGTAAATTATATACATGTAACTCATAGTGGGACAAATGGCTGCTTAGCAGACTTGATGGATATCTGCAATACAAGAACTGAAAGAATATGATTTTCTTTGACTTGGGTATATTGGGAAGTCATTGTATATAAAATTGATTTCGTGCATGGCAACAGAAAGTTGAAAATGATAATATGAAATTGAAAATGAAGTTGAAAATGATAATGTGAGCAGTCAGTCTTCAACTAGGAGAAGAAGCTGTGTAGGATTTATAAGGACTTCAAGTAGGCAACAGAAATTTCAGTGAGTGAAAACGAACTGTCTGCGGACTTTAGAAGTCACAGGAGGTTTTTTATAACAGCCTAGGTATAAAAACGCTGACTAAATTCAAGCTTCATCAGGGAGTGCAGGAGACCTAAGACTTACGGTTAGTATTATTAAAAGTGTGCTAGCTGAACAGGAGAGATCAAGTCACCTGGTAGATTCTGGAGATGATCAAGAGAATGACTTCACACAAAAGCTGCACGAATGAGCCAAGCAAATCCACCAGAAAGAAGCTTTCAGGTCAGAAAATCCAGGGAAGTGGTCAAAATTAACTTGATGTCTAGACAAATAAAAATAAGAAACAGCTAATTGGTGTAGAGGAGGAAATTGCTGTAACTTACGGTCTCAACAAGAGTAAGTAAGAGAGCCACAGAAGTATTTATTTCCAGGCTACAGGAATGATCTCTATGAACACTGACCTTAATCATTTCTATTTACCTAAACTGAAAAAATCCATCGGGAAACATCCCAACTCTTAAAATCCAAAACAGCTTTTAGCTTGAGTAAGTACTGTGAGAGTCTTAATATAAAACTCACAAAAACAAATACAACAGAGTTGTCAACACCAGGCTCCTACTATTTTAGAGCCCTTTAAAAAGGCCCCATTCTCATGGACAGTCAAAGCCTGACGAGTTTTCCCAATTCAGAGACTAACTAGCTGCACTTCTTGAGAACCGCTGAAAATTTTTGGAAATAACTTTTCTTTCTTTCTTTCTTCCTCCCTTCCTATCTTCCTTTCTTCTTCTTCTCTCCCTACCACCCTGCCTCCTTTCTTTCTTTCCTTCCTATTTTTCCTTTATTTATTTTTTGCCTCCAAAAATTTTACAAGTGATAGGAGAATTACACATGAAAATGGCTGTATCAGAGTAGCCAGAAGAAATATTAGTAATATAATAAAGCTTGAAACAAATGATGATTTCCTTGACTTCTAAACACTCATTTAATAGCATGTGGATTTATACCTTAGTAAATTTACATCATAAGAAATATAACAAGTAAACAATCACTGTAACATCTTATACCATAACATCAAAGATTTATGGTGATATACTAGGGTTATTTGGGCTTCCCAAGTGAAGAACAGCCTGCCAATACTGGAGACAAAAGAGGCGTGGTTCCATCCCTGGGTTGGGAAGATCCCCTGGAGGAGAAAATGGCAACCCACTCCAGTATTCTTGCCTGGAGCATCCTGTGGACAGAAGAGCCTGCAGGCTGCTGTCCATAGGGTCTCAAACAGTTGGACATGACTGAAGCAACTTAGTATACACAAATATTAGGGTTATTTATTCACATATCTTGGGCCTTCCTGGTGGCTCAGACAGTACAAAATCCACCTGCAATGCAGAAGACATAGGTTTGAGCCCTGGGTTGGGAAGTTCCTCTGGAGAAAGAAATGGCAACCCACTCCAGTACTCTTGCCTGGAGAATCCCATGGACAGAGGATCCTGGTGGGTTACAGTCCATGGGGTCACAAGGAGTTAGACACACACACACACCCTTTCTAAGTAGACTAGGGACGAGGTAGTGATGGATTCATTCAGTCATTGAACAAATATTTATTGAAATTCTACTGTAGGAAGGGCTGTTCTAGACCCAGGGCATACAAGAAGAAAACCGCAAAAGCTCTGACCCTAGGAACCAAAGCTAGAGGTTAGTGAGAACAGAATCAGATCAAGAGATAAATACCATGGAGATAATAAAGATATAAGTAAGTAAGTGTTAGTCATCCAGTCATGTCCGACTCTTTGCAACCACAAGGACTGTAGCCTGCCAGGCTCTGTCCATGGAATTCTCCAGGCAAGAATACTGAAGTGGGTTGCCATTTCCTCCTTTGACCCAGAGATTGAACCAGCGTCTTCTCCACTGCAGGCAGATTCTTTACCACTGAACCACTGAGGGAGCCTCGCTTGACCACATCCCTTTAAATGTAATGAATAGTGTCCACAATATTATTAGAGTAGTTAAGAGGAAGGGCTACCCACTCCAGTATTCTTACTTGGAGAACTACAGGGACAGAAGAGCCAGGCAGGCTACAGTCTATGGGGTCACAAAGAGTCAGACACAACTGAGCGACTAACACTTTTTTTTTTCAGTTATGGGGAAAGATAGCAAAGATGATGACAGAGCTGAATTATCATAAAACAAGGATGCTAAGTAATTTCTACAAATTGGCAATTCCTTCAGCAGAAAAATGTTTTTTGAATATTGCAATTAAGATATTAAACCTGATATGCTTTACTTTGAGTGAGCCTAGTAAGGAAACCAGTAACCTTCCCAGTAACCTTGTATGAAGGTATATTTGGAAATTCATCACCAAGCAACCTTGATAAGAGGCACCATTCTTGTTCTTTTGGTCTCTGAAAATGTAAATTGAGGAGCAAAGGATTTCCCATTTTTAAAAGATGTTTATTTCTTTTTATTCAACTGTGAGTAATAATAGATTTGACAAACAGAATAGTTCAAAATCATGTGAACGGTTCTCAGCTCCTTTAATAGTAGCCCCCCTCCCTCACTTTTGGAAACCAAAGTACACAAACAAACTTCTGAAGAAGAGAACTGCCTCAGAACCAAGCAGAGGATGTGTTCTGGTAAAAGCTAAACTGGAAACACAGCACACCTGCTCGCAGCCAGTCCCCCCCTTCACATATCTCACACGGCCTTGCCATGTGAAGTCTCGTCCAAGTCAAACAAGTAGCGATTTTAAAGTAGCACCTAAAGAGGAACTCGGGCAAAGCTGGCCAGCAAAACCCCAGGCCCTAAACGTCCCTGCTGCACAGGCTTTATTTTCATTTCCTTGACCCATTTACCGAGAGTTGTTACTGATGGCTCACTAGGCCTCCCCTGTACACAGCACACCAATAATAAACAGAGGCCAGCTGACACCCAGAGACACCTGCAGAACACTCACAGTGCAGGATTGTTCATCCAAGGGGGGGCGTTTGGACCAGGGGGTGGATGGGTAGCCATCCGCAGACTCAGTACACACACACACACACACACACACACACACACTCGCCCGAAAGAAGTTTACCAAGGACCCTCCTGAGGGCCTGCTGAACTGCCAAGAGAACTAACAGAAAAGCACCGCTGACTGTGGAGAGCAATGTGTGAAAAGGCCTCTGTGTGCAGTCATCCCCTTGTATCCCAAGCACTCGGACTTGCTGAAATTAGTTTTGCAAAAGCTTGGTAGAAATTGCATGCAAGCGTCTGCACAAAGACTGGAAGGCATGGAGCTTATTATTCCACTTTCTCGGGCTCCAACTCCTTATTTATTCATAAATTACATATTTGCCAATGAAAATACTTTGTTGAAGGTCTGATCAAGCAGGTGCCTTCAAGTAACCTGAAAAGCCTTCACTAACATTTGAAAACTTTTCAGAACTGGGTTTCTTGGAATTGACAACAAAGGCCTTTTTTCTCTTCTATGAATTCAAGTTTGAAATATTTTTCTAAATAATTCAGAAAATATGATTTAAGTTGGTGATGAATCAATAGGAATATATGTAGTAACACTCATGATGTTATGAAAGAAACATTTCAAATATATTCAAATACAATAATTAACATCTTTAAGGAGCCTGCTTGGTATTTGAAATATTCAATACACTCAATGCTTTTAATTAATATGGATTCATGACAGGAGAAATAAAGGAAAGCTGATTTTTGCAACTGTGTGGCTTCCAAAGCCTAAGATTCAATTCACTTACAATATTTTTGAACTGGGTAAGCTTTATGAGAGGGCATAGAATAGAAAATCATTGAATCCAAAGATATATTTATTGATATCATTACTGAGGGCCACATGAGAGAGACAGAGCATGGAAACTAGACTTTGAACCTCTAATACAAAATGCTCTTTCTAGAATATTGTACAACCTATCCTGTGCTCATCTTATTTCATTATTCGTCAATGGTACAGTAATTTTCTGTAAGAAAAATGAGTAAACAATTGTGTACTATCTTTAAAATTTAGAGATTCTAGCAAGTTGAAATCATTTGGTTTTCTCTCATTTTTTCTCATTAATGAAGTGCATCTGTCTGATGGTCTTTAAAATCACTTACATCAATCTTAGGAATAGTCCAAACCATTCTTGGACAAGAGAGAACACACCAGCTGTGGTTTAAGCAGCAATGCAGCTGTACAAAGTATGTGAACAAAACCTGAAGCTGGAGAAAAGCCAGTTTGCCTTAAAAAATTCCACCTGGACCTACTTAGCACCTCCTCCCTTACCCTAACCCTAAACACATGCCCTTGGACTCCACAGGGATAAGAATGAAACCTGGAGAGAGAAAGAGGCTTAGTCTTAGTTTGTGTTGGCAAGATTGTTCCAAGGCCCTTCTATTTCCTGCTTCCCATATACCTCTCCTTTCACTCCAACAGACAATTGAAACTCAGTATAGCCAGTAGTCAGTCACTGCTACATATTAATAAATCAGAAACTGTAGCAATTCCTTCATATTGCCCTTTTATTGTTTTTATGAAAGAAATCCAAGGGATATACTGGACACCTTCTTTCATTGCATGTAACAAGAACAATTTCAATAATAAATTTATTTATTATTTGTACCACCTGGGCTGGTACAATGCTTATATATGTACATTATTTCAGCTATTAAAAAATTTCAAAAAACCCTTTCCATGTTCATATTTTTCCTAATGCTTATTCTTAAATAGATATACCACTTTTGTACATCTAGCAGCTGAAATATAGATATTAAAGTTCCTTTAGAAGACTCAGGAAATTTATTATGGATTTGCTTATTCATTCATTCATTTATTCAACAAATATTAGTTACTATAGCTTTCACTAACTTCATATATCTCTTTTGTGCCTGATCTATTATGCATAGATCATAACATTTAAACTTGCAGTAATGCACAAAGTAAGTACTATCATTATTCCCCTTTTCTAGATAAGGCAACTGAAGTTCAAAGAGGTTAAGCAACTTGCCCAAGGTTACCCTACTAAGTTATAGAATTAATATTTGAATAGAATCACTTTCAAAAATGTTAATTATAGGATCTAGGCACCAAGTATATGAGGGTTCACTGTGTAATTCTTTCACCTTCTCTGCATGTTTCATAATAAAATGTCAGGAGTAAAATCACTTTTATTTTCATTTCCATGAAGCTTTCATTGATATGTCATATCGTGACTCATTTGATGTTCATTTGGAGCCACATTATGAACACTAATGCAAAATTAAGACACTCCCAGATAAACAAAGCTGAGGAAGTTCATTACCACTAGACCTACCTGCAAGAAATGCTTAGGTATCCTGAAAGTTAAAATGAAAAGATGCTAGCCAGTAATTTGAAGCCATATGAAGAAATAAAAATCTCAGTAAGGGTAATCATAGACACTGATGATAAAACCTTCACAAAATCCCATCTAACTGAATTCAGCAGCATAGTAAAAGAATTATGCATCATGAAAAACTGGGACTATCAAATGCAAGGATAGTTTAACATATGAAAATCAATTAATATAATACACCATGTTAACAGAATGGAGAGGGGAAAAGCTACATGATTATTTCAGTCATTGCAGAAAAAGCATTTGACAAAATTCAACATTCATTCATTATAAAAAGATTTAAGAAACCAAGAACGTATAGAAACAGCATCAACATGCTAAAATCCATGTATAAAAAACCCATATATGAACATCACAGTCAAGGTGAAAAATGGAAAGCTTTTCCTCTAATAACAGGAAAAAAGTAATATTGCTCTCTCTCACCACCCTTGTTCAGTACTGGAAATTCAACTGAGAATAATAATAAGAAATAAAAGGCACCCATATTGGAAAATAGGAAATAAAATTATGTCTGTTCACAGATAATATCTTATATGTAGAGAACCCTAAAGATTTCATTAAAAAACTCTTGAACTAATAAATTATTTTAGAAAAAGACAAGATTCAAAGCACATTTCTATATACTAACATCAAACAATCTGAAAAGAAAGCTAAGAAAACAGTTTCATTTACAATGGCATCACAAAGAATAAAATACTCAGACATTAACTTAAGAAAGTAAAAAAAAAAAAAATACTACACTGAAAACTGTAAAACATTGCTAAAAGAAATTAGCCATAAGTAAGTAGAAGCACATTCCATGTTCATGGATTAGAAGAATTAATATTGTTAAAATGCCCATACTGCTCAGAGTGATCTACAGGTATTATGCATCCCTCATAAAATTTCCAATGAAGTTTTTAAAGAAATAGAAAAATCCATCCTAAAATTCATATGGAATCACAAGGAACCTCACATAGCCAAAACAATCTTGAAAAAGACCAAAGCTCTTGAAATCAGAGGAAAACTCTCTGATTTCAAAACTTACTACAAAACTCTAGTAATCAAAACATAATAGTACAACAACAGTCATATAGTTCAATAGAATGGAATAAAGAACCCAGAAATAAGCTTCACTTATAAGGTCAAATGATTTTCAACAAGGATGCCAAGACCATTCAATGGGGAAAAGGATAGTCTGTTCCGTAAATTGTACTGTTGAAACTGGATGTAGACATGCAAAAGAACAAAAGCAGACCCTTACCTATCACCATATACAAAAACCACCTCAAAATAGATTAAAAACTTAAAGGTAAAAAGTGAAACTTTAAAACTCTCAGATGAAAACAGGACAAAAGCTTTGTGACATTAGATCTGGTGAATCCCAGGGATGGGGGAGCCTGGTGGGCTGCCAGCAGCAGTGATTTTTTGGGTGTGACCATAAAGACACAGGCAACAAAAGAAAAACATAGATGAATTAGATTTCATGAAAAATTTAAAATTATGTATCATGAAAATTTAAAAGCTTTGTTCACCGAAAGATTCTATCAACAGAATTTAAAAGGCAACCCACAGAATGAGAGGAAGTGTTTGCAATTCATGTATTTAATAAGGGATTAATATCCAAAATATATAGAGAGCTCCTAAAACTAAACAACAAAATGAAAACAACCAGATTAAAAATCAACAAAAGGATAGACATTTCTCCAAAGAAGATTAAAAATGGCCAACAAACACATTAAAAAACGCTCAACATTGCTAACCATTCAGTTCAGTTCAGTTCAGTTCAGTCGCTCAGTCGTATCCGACTCTGCGACCCCATGAATCGCAGCACGCCAGGCCTCCCTGTCCATCACCAACTCCCGGAGCTCACTCAGACTCACGTCCATCGAGTCAGTGATGCCATCCAGCCATCTCAGCCTCGGTCGTCCCCTTCTCCTCCTGCCCCCAATCCCTCCCAGCATCAGAGTCTTTTCCAATGAGTCAACTCTTCACATGAGATGGCCAGAGTACTGGAGCTTCAGCTTTAGCATCATTCCTTCCAAAGAAATCCCAAGGCTGATCTCCTTTAGAATGGACTGGTTGGATCTCCTTGCAGTCCAAGGGACTCTCAAGAGTCTTCTCCAACACCACAGTTCAAAAGCATCAATTCTTCGGCGCTCAGCCTTCTTCACAGTCCAACTCTCACATCTGTACATAGCTAACCATTAGGGAGATACAAATCAAATCTGCAGGGAGATATCACCTCACACAATTAGGGCTTCCCTGGTGGCTCAGACGGTAATGTGTCTGCCTGCAATGCGGGAGACCGGGGTTCGATTCCTGGGTGGGGAGGATCCCCTGGAGAAGGAAATGGCAACCCACTCCAGTACTCTTACCTGGAAAATTCCGTGGACAGAGGAGCCTTGTAGGCTACAGTCCATGGGGTCGCAAGGAGTCGGACATGACTGGGCGACTTCACTTCACTTCACTATAGTATCAAAGAAAAAAAAAAAAAACAGAAAACAAATGCTGAGAAGGATGTAGTGAAATTGGAACCATGTGCACTGCTGATGGAAATTAAGTAGCATAGCTTCTGTAGAAAATGATACAGCAGTTCCTATAGTTATGGGGAGGGAGGTGGGAGGGGGGTTCATGTTTGGGAACGCATGTAAGAATTAAAGATTTTAAAATTTAAAAAAAATAAATAATAAAACATTTTAAATCTTAAAAAAAAAAATAGAATTGCCACGTGTGTATGTGCTCAGTCACTCAGTAATGTTCAACTCTTTGTGACTCCATGGAGTGTAGCTCACCAGGCTTCACTGTTGGTGGAATTTTTGAGTCAAGAATACTGGAGTAAGTTGCCATTTCCTACTCCAGGGGAACTTCCAACCCAGGGATTGAGCTTGAGCCTCCTGCATTGGCAAGCAGATTCTTTAACACTGTGCCACCGAGGAAGCCCAATGATCTAGCAATGCCACTTCTGAAAATATACCTAAAAGAACAAGTAGAATATCAAAGAAAATATATTTGTACACCCATGATCATAGCAGCATTTTTCACAACAGTTAAAATGTTGATGTAACCCAAGTATCCATTGATGTATGAATGAATAAGTAAATATTGCATACATATATATGTGTATACACACATATATATATATATGTATATACACAGACACACATATACATGTATATATATAGGAGAAGGCAATGGCAGCCCACTCCAGTACTCTTGCCTGGAAAATCCCATGGGCGGAGGAGCCTGGTAGGCTGCAGTCCATGGGGTTGCTAAGAGTTGGACAGGACTGAGCGACTTCACTTTCACTTTTCACTTTCATGCATTGGAGAAGGAAATGGCAACCCACTCCAGCGTTCTTACCTGGAGAATCCCAGGGATGGGGGAGCCTGGTGGGCTGCCATCTATGGGGTCGCACAGAGTCGGACACGACTGAAGTGACTTAGCATACATATATATGTATATATACAATGGAATATTATTATCCTTGAAAAGGAGGGAAATTCTGACATATTATAACTTGGATGAACTTTGAAGACATGCTTACTGAAATAATTCAATCACAAAGACAAATATCATGTAATTCCTTTTATATGAGGTACCTAGAGCAGTAAAAAACCATAGAGACAGAACGTATGGTGGTGATTACCAGAGGCCGGAGGGAATAGCGAGTTGTTGTTTAATAGGTATAGAGTTTAAATTTTGCAAGATGAAAAGATTTCTGGAGCTGGATGATGGCAATGGCTACTTACCAATATGAATGTAACACCACTCTATTGTTCATGGGGTTCTCAAGAAAGGAATACTGGAATACAGGAATAGTGGCAGGAATTCTCCAGGCCAGAATATTGGAGTGGGTAGCCTTTCCCTTCTGGATCTTCCCTACCCAGGAATTGAACTGGGTTCTCCTGAATTGCAGGCAAATTCTTTACCAATTGAGCTATCAGGGGAGCCTCTCAAGGTAAGAATACTGAAGTGGTTTGCCATCCCTTCTCCACTGGACCGTGTTTTGTCACAATTCTCCACCATGACCCATCTGTCTTGGGTGGCCCTACGCAGCATGGCTCATAGTTTCATTGACTTAGACAAGTCTGTGGTCCATGTGATCAGTTTGATTAGTTTTGTGTGATTGTGGTATACATTCTGTAGGCCTTCTGATTAATAAAGATAAGAGGCTTGTGGAAGCTTCCTGATGGGAAGGACTGCCTTTGGGGGAATCTGGGTCTTGCTCTGATAGATGGGGCCATGCTCAGTAAATCTTTAATCCAATTTTCTATTGAAGGGTGGGGCTGTGTTCCCTCCTTATAGTTTGGCCTGAGGCCAAATTATAACAAACAGGAGGTGGCAAGAGTGAACATTGACATTTTAGGAACTGGTGAACTAAAATGGACCAGAATGGGTGAATTTAACTCAGATGACCATTATATCTACTTCTATGGGCAAGAATCTCTTAGAAAAATGGAGTGACGCTCATAGTCAACAAAAGTGTCTGAAATGCAGTACTTAGGTGCAATCTCAAAAATGACAGAGTGATCTCTATTGATTTCCAAGGCAAACCATTCAATATCACAGTAATCCAAGTCTATGCCCCAACCACTAATGCCAAAGAAGTTGAAGTTGAATGGTTCTACGAAGACTTCCAAGACCTTCTAGAACTAACACCAAAAAAAAAAAAAAAAAAAAAAGATATATTTTTCATCATAGGGGACTAGAATGAAAAAACAGGAAGTCAAGAGATACCTGGAATAACAGGCAAATTTGACCATGGAGTACAAAATAAAGCAGGGCAAAGGCTAACATAGTACCCCAATGTTTGTCAGCCTAGCTGCAAGTCAGAATCACCTTTAGAATTTTTAAAATCAAGGCATGTCTGGACTATACCCATGGAGTAAACGTATAAAGAGGTATTTATATTTTTCTAAACTTCTCAGAGTCGCCAGGGCTAAGAGCCACCATGATATATAGTTTACGGCAGTGTTTTTCAAAACCGGAGAACAAGACTGCTGGCAATAGGAATTCAGGAGTACTTATAAAAAATATAAATCCTAACTCCCCTCCCATGCTTCTAAGTAGAATCTCTTGGCACTGCATTTGGCAACTATTAGTATGTGGTTTTTATCTGCATTCATACTATAAAGATATTTTGATAATAAAAACTATATCATTAATTTTCCAAATATGTAATACTGACATTATATATTGAGAACATACCATTTTAACATATAATAATTTTCTGTTCCTTTTTGTTTACTATTTAAAAATATAATACTCCATTTCCTATCACTCCCAAATCAATCACTACTGTGTTACAGAATGCAAACCTTTGGATCAGTAGGAACTGGTACTTCATAATGGTGTTCCAAATAATTTTGCATGTCAGAACTGTACCATTCCCATTCATAATAAAGCCAGGCCATGGCAAGTTTGCAGGAGCTGTTTCCAAACTAAGCTTCCACAGAAAATATGTGTCAGGTTTGTTTTTCTGTGTCAAAACAATGAGTGCAATGTGAATGGATTTTCACTTCTTTGATGCTTCAAAATATTTGCTTAATGCTCATGGACTTTGAGTCTCCCCGAGAGTTGGCCTCCCATGTATCTATTAGGACTGTCAGGTGTGGTCATGCAGGCCATGTACTGCACGATTCCAGGGGGCACCATGCATGTTATATGCAACATGGTGCCAACCCTCAGAGGTAATAATTAAATCCCAAAGGAATTTTAAAATTCTAAATTACCTTATTTTACTATTTTCTATGATATCACATTGGGGAATATGTCCTTTACCTGAAATGATGCATGCACATTATTGACCAAACTAACATGAAGGCACATTAGTAAATAAAAGACAAGCAAGCCATGTACTCCCCAAAGATAATTGATATAATTATCATTGATAATTTGGTTCTAAAATTATATTAAAAAAGAAAACCTGTGGAAGCTAGTCACAAAAAGAAGTTCATATAATTTTCAAAAATAATAGATTTTAAAGAAAATATGAAGTTCTGATTTTTCCCTAATTTGATTTTAATTTAAAATGTAAAGATTTAACATTATTTATTTTAATCTTGACTGTTTAAGTAAACAATAAAATCCTTTTTAATTCATTCTTGAAGTAACAGTGTTTGTTATCACAAAACCACTTAGAGAATGTGTTTTTTTTAATAACAAAAATATAATGATTTAGTAAATATTTTATCAAAGATTCCAATGTAAAAATGTTCACTTTACATTTATGATAGATGTTTCAAATTTTCAAGAAATTTGACAATTGTTAACATATAGAAATATGTAGTTTAAAAAAAAACTTATCCTTAAAAATAATCAGATATTTCTCTTTTACTCTTGATTTGTTTTGCTTTTCTAATCTTCTAAATCCAAATATTATAAAAGAGTCTAATTGTGAAATATTCATTGCTGGGGGAGAGTATTATATTTAACTTTTGTGAATTTATAGTAATTATATTTTCTTAACCATACATTTCACTTTACTCAATTAACATGGGATTATGCAAAATAGATTTTGCAGTATTTACTAAGCATAGTAACCAAAGTTCAGTTCAGTTCAGTCGCTCAGTCATGTCCAATTCTTTGCAACCCCATGAATTGCAGCACGCCAGGCCTCCCTGTCCATCACGAACTCCCGGAATTCACTCAGACTCACATCCATCGAGTAGGTGATGCCATCCAGCCATCTCATCCTCTGTCGTCCCCTTCTCCTCCTGCCCCCAATCCCTCCCAGCATCAGAGTCTTTTCCAATGAGTCAACTCTTCGCATGAGGTGGCCAAACATAATAACCAAAAGGAGAAGGCAATGGCAGCCCACTCCAGTATTCTTGCCTGGAAAATCCCATGGATGGAGGAGCCTGCTAGGCTGCAGTCCATGGGGTCGCTGAGGGTCGGACACAACTGAGTGACTTCACTTTCACTTTTCACTTTCATGCATTGGAGAAGGAAATGGCAACCCACTCCAGTGTTCTTGCCTGGAGAAACCCAGGGACGGGGGAGCCTGGTGGGCTGCCATCTATGGGGTTGCACAGAGTCAGACGTGACTGCAGTGACTTAAGCAGCTTAGCAGTAGTAATCAAAAATGGGTCAAATATTTTGGATAATAAAAGGCATAAATTACAAGCCCATAAACCTATTTTATGAGGTACTACCCATTTAACTTCAGCATGCTGTAGTGAAGACAAGTATATTCAGCTTCTTGAACATGAAAATATATTGTATATGGATAGTTAATATCAACACTTGCTTACTTGGGAACTAAAAACCCATGAGACCTCCCTAACACTAATCTGGCCAGCTACCTGCTTCATTATAATTGATAGCATTATCAGCAGTTTTGTTAAGAGAGAAATACCATGTACTAGATCTACTGTGGGCCACACAGTGTGTGAGACAGGAGTTTTTACCAAATCAGGAGGGAAGGAGAAGAGGCAAAACATGAATGAGACAATTATGATGCCCCTCAGTTCAGTTCAGTTGAGTTCAGCCACTCAGTCGTGTCCAACTCTTTGCGACCCCATGAATCACAGCACACCAGGCCTCCCTGTCCATCACCAACTCCTGGAGTTCACTCAAACTCAGGTCCATCGAGTTGGTGATGCCATCCAGCCATCTCAACCTAGGCAGTGGTAATAAGTTTAATAAGGAAATACATGATATTATTGATTAAAAACATGTTTAAGGATTTTTCTCTATATTTCATACATCTATTCTGATTTCTCCCTCAGTAGCATGACTGCTTAGTTATTAGAGATATTTTAATGAATAAATAACTTTCAAGTGAACAGTGGATGTATGGAAAACTATCTACCAGAGTATACCTGTTCTAATGAAGGAAAAAAATTTCCTTTGTAGATGTGAAATCACATTTGATCTCTTTAACATTAACATTACTCCAGCAATGATATACAAGGCAACCCCATATCAACCTTTTCAATGAAATTCAGGGATGAATTTTTGGCCCAGAGTAGAGAAATGGAAGCCCGCTGAAAATACCCCAAATCAGTGGTGTATTAGAGACTAAATGGAAGTGATAAATTTGCAAATGTATCGGTAAGAAGAGTAAAGTGATAAAGTTTTAGTCATTTCAGTCAGGAAATATTTGCTGTTCCCTAACTCTGTGTGAGTGAGTAGTCTGTCAAGCTCCTCTGTCTATGGAATTTTTCAGGCACGAATATTGGAGTGGGTTTCCATTTTCCTCTTCCAGGGGATCTTCCTGACCCAGGGATCAAACCCCTGTCTCCTGGGTCTCCTGCATCACAGATTCTTTACCCTCTCAGCTATTGGGGAAGCCTGTTCTCTAACCGTATATACATCTAAAAAAAGCAATATACTCAATTTTTTTCCTTTGTTTTCTGGTTTGTCTTTGTTTTTCCTCAAAGCACTCATATATCTCCAGTTCATTCACATGACCTAGCATTCAGTATTTTCTGAATGGATGAACAAGTGAGTATTTCTAGTCTGCACTAGTGATTAAAGACACTGGATGATACCAAGCAAGCTAAGGCATCCTGAAGTGACCAGGGGCCAGGTGTGCAGGAAAGGCTATAGTCCCCTAATTTGTGAAGTGCCTCCCCATCTCATGGGTTGCTGTGAACATTATCTGAGACCATAAAACTCTTCCCCAAGCCAGGGATCAAACCTGCATCTCCTGCATTGGCAAGCAAATTCTTTACCACTGTACTACCTGGGAAGTCTTAGGTAGGTTTTATTTATAGGTATTTTGTTGTTGTTGTTGCCCTGGTAAATGAGATTATTTCCTTAATTTCTCTTTCTGATAGTTTGTTGTTAGCATATATTATAAAAATGCAACAGATTTCTGTATATTAATTTTGCATCCTGCAACTACTGATTATTGATTACCTCTACATGTGCTAGCAAAGTGATGATCAAAATTTTTCATGTGAGTCTTCAACAGTACGTGAACTGAGAACTTCCAGATGTTCAAGCTGGATTTAGAAAAGGCAGAGGAACCAGAGATCAAATTGCCAACATACACTGGATCATCAAAAAAGCAAGAGAGTTCCAGAAAAACATCTACTTCTGCTTATTGACTATGCCAAAGCCTTTTACTATTTGGATCACAACAAACTGTGGGAAAACCTTAGAGGTGGGACTTCTATACCACCTGATGTGTCCCCTGAGAAATCTGTATGCAGGTCAAGAAGGAACAGTTAGAACCAGCCATGGAGTATGTCAAGTCTGTATATTGTCACCCTGCTTATTTAACTTCTATGCAGGGTACATCATGTGGAATGCTGGGCTGGATGAAGCACAATCTGGAATCAAGATTGCTGGGAGAAATATCAGTAACCTCAGATATGCACATGACACCACTCTTATGGCAGAAAGTGAAGAGGAACTGAAGAGCCTCTTGATGAAAGTCAAAAAGGAGAATGAAAAATCTGGCTTAAAACTCAACATTCATAAGAAAGCTGTGGTACATATACACAATGGAGTATTACTCAGCCATTAAAAAGAATACATTTGAATCAGTTCTAATGAGGTGGATGAAACTGGAGCCTATTATACAGAGTGAAGTAAGCCAGAAAGAAAAACACCAATACAGTATACTAACGCATATATACGGAATTTAGAAAGATGGTAACGATAACGCTGTATGCGAGACAGCAAAAGAGACACAGATGTATAGAACAGTCTTTTGGACTCTGTGGGAGAGGGAGAGGGTGGGATGATTTGGGAGAATGGCATTGAAACATGTATAATATCATATATGAAACGAGTTGCCAGCCCAAGTTCAATGCATGATACTGGATGCTTGGAGCTGGTGTACTGGGATGACCCAGAGGGATGGTACGGGGAGGGAGGAGGGAGGGGGGTTCAGGATGGGGAAAACGTGTATACCTGTGGCGGATACATGTTGATATATGGCAAAACCAATACACTATTGTAAAGTAATTAACCTCTAATTAAAATAAATAAATTTATTAAAAAAAAAAAACCTCAACATTCAGAAAACTAAGATCATGGCATCAGGTCCCATCACTTCATAGCAAATAGATGCGGAAACAATGGAAACAGTAACAAACTTTATTTTGGAGGGCTCCAAAATCACTGCAGATGGTGACTGCAGCCATGAAATTAAAAAACTCTTGCTCCTTGGAAGAAAAGCTATGACCAATCTAGACAACATATTAAAAAGCAGAGACGTTACTTTGCCAACAGAAGTCCATCTAATCAAAGCTGTGGTTTTTCCAGTAGTCATGTGTGGATGTGAGAGTTGGACTATAAAGAAAGCTGAATGCTGAAGAATGATGCTTTGAACTGTGTTGGAGAAGACTCTTGAGAGTCCCTTGGACTGCAAGGAGATCCAACCAGTCTATCCTAAAGGAAATCGGTCCTGACTATTCATTGGAAGGACTGATGCTAAAGCTGAAACACCAGTACTTTGGCCACTTGATGCAAAGAACTGATTCATTGCAAAAGACCCTGATACTGGGAAATATTGAAGGCAGGAGGAGAAGGGGATGACAGAGGATGAGATGGTTGGATGGCACCACCAACTCAATGGACATGAGTTTGAGTAAGCTCCAGGAGTTGGTGATGGACACAGAAGCCTGGCATGTGCAATCCATGGGGTCACAAAGTATTGGACACGACTGAGTGACTGAACTGAGTAGTTTTCTGATGGCTTTTTAAGGATTTTCTATGTATAGAATCTGCCTGCAGTGTGGGAAACCCAGGTTTGATCCATGGATTGGGAAAATCTCTTAGAAAAGGGTATGGCTACTCACTCCAGTATTCTTGCCTGGAGAATTCCATAGGCAGAGGAGCCTGGTGGGCTACAGTCCATGGGGTCACAAAGAGTCAGACACAACTGTGTCATCTGCAAACAGTGACAGTTTTACTTCTTCTTTTCCAATTTAGATTCCTTTTATTTCTTTTTCCCTCTGATTGCTGTAGCTATAACTTCCAAAACTATATTGAATAAAAGTGGTGAGAGTGGGCATCTTTATCTTGTTCCTGATCTTAGAAGAAATGGTTTCAGCTTTTTCTCACTGAGTATGATGTTGGCTATGGGATATTTTGGATGAGCCCGGAGGTTGTTATTAGTACATAAAGGAGAGACTTGCACCTCTAGACAATGGGCATCAACTTACAGAGAATGAGCCAGAGACTTCAGTGACATACTGACTCCAAATATCTCTGTCAGCCTCCTCTCATTTTGGAAATGTATTCTGCAGAACCAAAAACCTTTGTTCCTTTAGCCAAAAACTTTATTCCCTTAAAATATAAAAGCTTGACTCAAGTCCTATATATTTCCTTCTTTTTTTTTTTCACTGCCAGTCAATCATTCTTCAAGTTCTCACAATAGTTACCTTCAACCACTTCTTAAATAGTGCTTCTCAAATTTTAATGTGCATATAAATAACTTGAGGATTTTGTTACAATGCAGATTTCAGTAAAATTTATTCTATAAACAAAATGCAACTGAGTATAGCATCTGGATTAAAAAAACCAAAACAGATTATTACCAGCACTCCATTAATACATTGCAATGAGTTGGATGGTGATTCCAAAGTTATCAGATCCTAATCCTGGAAACCTGTGAGTGTTACCGTATATTGTAAAATTTTTGTAGATATTGAAATGAAAAAGAAACTTCTGTAGATCCTTGAAATGAAAAAATTATCCTGGATTATGCAAGCAGGCTTCAAATGCCATCACAAATGTTATAAAAGAAAGATAGAAGGAGGTTAAACATACATAAATAAGGCCATGTGAACACAGAGACAGATTAGAATGAAGGGATGTAGCCACAAGCCAAGGAATGCAACCACAAGAAATTTAAAGAGATAACAGATGCTACTCCTGGAGCATCCAGAAGTGAAACGATACCTCCACCTTTAATTGGGGATTTATAGCCTTTGGAATTGAAACAGAATAAACAACTGTTGCTTTCAGTCCCCAAGTCTGTGATAATTTTCCTAGTAGCAAAAGGAAACAAATACACCATCTTTAATTATTATTATTTTTTAATAAAGTATCTCTCTTCTTTTGGTGCCATTAAGACTTAACATACTTTTCTGAGAACTCTTTTTAGGCAACCTGAAGGAAATGAGCGACAATTCCCTTGTCCGTTATCTTCATGTTACTGCATAACATCACTTGCTAATTTTGTCCATTTTACTTTTCAGTTTTAGATATGATTACATATTCAGTACTGAGAAATTTCTGCATCTCAATTACTGAGACACTGGGCCCATTTACTTAATTCTTTAACTACTACAGTTCTTAAATTGATTCAGCACTTCTGGCCTAAGCCTGACTATAATTAATGTTGTGATTTGAGTTTTCTAAATGACCCTGGGTTGGAGCTAATATTTAAATAACTCCTTCTAATGCAGATAAGCTAAACTTCTTGCTACATTGTTTTCTCTGCAATTTGCAACAAATTACCACAAAGTTAGAAGCTTAAAACAACACAATTTCCTATTTTACAGCTCTGTAGTTCAGAAGTCCTACATAAGTTTTATCGGGCTAAGGTCAAAGAGGCAACAGTGCTGAGTTCCTTTCTGTAGAATTTATGGAGAGAATTAGTTTTCTTACCTAGCTTCTAGAGTTTGCCCACTTTCTTTGGCCCATGGCCCTCTTCCTCTATGCTCAGTGCAACCGTGTTGCATATATCTGACCCTTCTTCAAGAGTCACATCTCCTCCTTGTTCACAGCTGGAAAACGTTTTCCCCTTTTTAAGGACCCTCATGAATATATTGGGTTGACCCAAATAATCCGGGATAATCTCTCCTCCTCTAGGTTCTTAACCTCAATTACATATTCAGAGTCCCTTTGCCATGTAAAGCAACCTATTTGCAGGTTCCAGAGATTAAGACATGGACATCCTTAGGGTCCATGTCTTTCTAGTTCTACAACCTAATTATGATGATGTAGGAGCCTGGTAGGCTGCGGTCCATGGGGTCGCTAAGAGTTGGACATGACTGAGCGACTTCCCTTTCACTTTCCACTTTCATGCATTGGAGAAGGAAATGGCAACCCACTCCTGTGTTCTTGCCTGGAGAATCCCAGGGATGGGAGAGCCTGGTGGGCTGCCATCTATAGAGTCACACAGAGTCGGACACGACTGAAGTGACTTAGCAGCAGCAGCGGCAAGAGATTTTAATATTTCATACAGCTTTTAGAAAATGAGTCTTTTTTTTAAATTTTAAAATCTTTAATTCTTACATCTTTTTGATTTTTTAAAATCTTAACTATTTTCTGAAGTCACTCGCTTTAAATAAATACTTATTTAAAATATTACTTATTCAAATATTTTCCCTTTGTATAGTGCTGCAAAATATAATTCTCGGCTTTCAGCCATTTCCAGAATCATCATTGTTAGAGTGGCTTCCCTGGTGGCTCAGCAGTAAACTAATCCACCTATAGTGCAGAAGACCACCTGCAAGACAGGCGACATGGGTTCAGTCCCTGGGTTGGGAAAACCCCCTGGAGGAGGAAAAGGCAACCCACTCCAACACACTTGCCTGGAAAATCCCATGGACAGAGGGGCTGGGTGAGCAGTAGTCATGGGGTCACAAGAGTCGACAAGACTTAGCAACTAAACCACCATCACCACCACAGTGTGAGAGTAATTTTTATACTGGAATTACTATTTTTCCTGAGTTAAGGATATATAATAATTTCAGTTGTACTATTTAAAAATGTTGTTTAGTGACCTGCTAGATGATCTCTCTTGAAGTGAATAATAAGAATTATCCTATTTTTAAAAGTCGGCAAACTGAGATGGAGAGATTGGTTATACCAGTAGATATCAAAATGGAAAAAAGGGCTAAAATAAGAGGTCAAAAATATTTTATCTAAATCCTTTTTGTGATTCTTTAAATTTTGTAATAATGAAGTTATTGATTCACTGCATTTTTCTAACACATGTGTTGCCTAAATGTTAGAGAAAACTAGCAGAAATCTGTTGATTTTATCTGTTGATTTAGTACTAAAATCTATTGATTTTCAGCACTAAAATCTGGACATTTCTGCCTGTCTCAAATCC
Source organism: Capra hircus (assembly GCF_001704415.2). Lineage (NCBI taxonomy): Eukaryota > Metazoa > Chordata > Mammalia > Artiodactyla > Bovidae > Capra > Capra hircus. The sequence continues at coordinate 96,070,001 of NC_030813.1, forward strand.
ACAGATTCATTAAAATTCTATTTCTATTCCTCTCTTCCAATGAGTCTTTCCTGAAATTACCAGCGCACAGTGATATGATTCTTCCAAAGGTTTAAACTTTCTTTGGTATATTGTTTATTTGGTACATGTGAGCTGCCTTGAATTATGCATGACTCTTCATATGCATAAACATTCTTTCAAATGAATTGTGAGCTACTTGGTGCAAATGATGTTCATTATATTTCTTCATATTCCTCTCATGCTTATCATACTGTTCTGCCCATTGTAGGTAATTATAGTACATATGCTGATGGGCCAGCAGTATCACATTCCCATCCTCATCATCATTATCAGCAGCGTCAGTCAGCATTTACTGAGAAAATGACAAGTCGTTGTCTGCAACAGCAAAGAATGTCCTCAGAAATGCTTAACACATGTTTTTCTTGCATCATACACAGGAAACCAGTCAATCCTAAAGGAAATCAGTCCTGAATACTCATTAGAAGGACTGATGCTGAAACTGAAGCTCTAACACTTTGGCCATTTGATGCGCCTTATTAGAAAAGACCCTGATGCTGGGAAAGACTGAGACGACCCAGAGGGATGGTACGGGGAGGGAGGTGGGAGGGGAGTTCAGGATGGGGAACATATGTATACCTGTGGCAGATTCATGTTGATGTATGGCAAAACCAATACAATATTGTAAAGTAATTAGCCTCCAATTAAAATAAATTTATATTAAAAAAAAAAGATTGAAGGCAGGAGGAGAAGAGGGAAACAGAGAATGAGAAGGATCAGACAGCATCACTGATTCAATGGACATGAGTTTGAACAAGCTCCAGGAGATAGTGAAGGACAAGGAAGCCTGGTGTGCTGCAGTCCATGGGTCTCAAGGAGTCAGACACTACTGAGTGACTAAACAACATAGAAAAGGAAATGCTGTTTTATAGTGGTGGATTCATGGGTCAGTTATGAGCACAAAAAGGCAGTGTGATCTAATAAACATTTTAAGGGATTAAAAAAAAATCAGGAAATCTGCCTCCTACTCCTTCAGGTCTTCACTAACAGATTAACTCTAGACAACCTAAGTCATCCTGGCCATTGTGCTGTTTCCTAATCCTGGAAAACTGCCCCTCTAGCAATTTCTTCCCTATGTATTAAACCAGGATATACTGTAGATGTATTTTAAAAATAGAAGATAATTCACTTTAATAAGGTAAATGCCTCATAAAAGCCAAATTCTCAGTCACTGTCATTGGAAACTCACATTCTCAAATAGAAATTCCTAAGGGACTAAATGGTTTTTAAAAGACCTTGGATTTCTCAGGATATTGGCCCAGGAGTGGGATTGCTGGGTCATATAATAGCTCTACTTTTAGTTTTTTTAAGGAACCTCCACATTGTTCTCCATAGTGGCTCTATCTATTTACATTCCCACCAACAGTGAAGAGGGTCCCCTTTTCTCTATACCCTTTCCACCAACCTTCTCCAGCATTTATTGTTTGCAGACATTTTTGATGATGGCCATTCAGACCAGTGTGGAGTGATTCCTCACTGTAGTTTTGATCTGCATTTCTCTAATAATTAGTGATAGTGGGGATCTTTTCACATGCCTGTTGGCCATCTGTATGTCTTCTTTGTGGTGACCTAGATGTGTCAGATGGGGGTGAGGGTGGGAAAAGAGGTCCGAGAAGGCGGCGCTATATGTATACATATTCACTTTGTCAAACAGCAGAAACTAACACGGCATTGTGAAGCAACTGTGTGTGTATGTGTGTGTGTGCTAAGTCACTCACTCATGTCAAACTCTTTGTGACCCCATGGACTGAGGCCTGCCAGGCTTCTCTGTCCATGGGATTTTTTTCCAGGCAAGAATGCTGAAATGGGTTGTTATTTCTTCCTCCAGGGGATCTTCCTAACCCAAGGATTGAACCCGTGTCTCTTGTGTCTCTTGCATTGTAGGGAGATTCTTTACCACTGAGCCACTGGGGAAGCCCCCAAAGCAACTATACCCCAATTTTTTTTTAAAAAGTGAAAAAGGAAAATAAGACATTTTCTAAGGAATACCCATTTAAAAAAATCCCCGAATGTGTTTTAAGGTAATAAAAGCCCCCTCTCTGTTTGTGGTGCGAACCTAGAGCAATTTACTTGTCTTCCTTCCTTCTGAGAACTTGAAGTTTCTGGAAATGTCCAAGAAATGATCAAAGTCCCAGGAAGGAAGACCCCAGTCAATGCTGAAGCTTAATTTATCTGACGTGTTTTTGTTGTACCTACTCTACAGATTGCATTCACTCTACAGATGATGAAATTGCCTCACAGGATTGTTGTGAACTGCAGATGAGTTGACTTTTGTGAAAACTATCTTGCAAAGACATCGCTTTTAGGTGCTTAACTCAGGAAAATTCAATAAATTCATCTATTAATCTATCTGCTTTGCTAATGTAAATAAGTATCTGTTTATGAAAAATTCATGAGTTTGACATTTCGGGTTTGAATGACCCACATTCAAATTCATGTTTCTCATCATCAAAATATGTGGCTTCAGCTAGATGGTATATGTTATGTTCTAATCTTCATTAATTAACAAAGTATGTGAGAGCGTGCTCCATCACTTCAGTCATGTCCAACTCTTTTGGACTGTAGCCCTCAAGTCTCCTCTGTTTGTGGGATTCTCCAGGCAAGAATACTGGAGTGGGTTGCCATGCCCTCTTCCAGGGGATCTTCCCTACTCAGGCATTAAAGCACTGTCTCCTGCATTTCCAGCACTGCAGGCAGATTCTTTACCACTGAGCTTCCTGGAAAGCACCAATTAGTAAGGTATAGCATCAGCTGTTTCTGTGGCTGTGCCTATCAGTAATATTTATCATAGGCTTAAAGTGCCTAAACAAGTCATACAGGCAGAAAGGACTTGGATGACTTGATATTTTAAATTGCTGTCAATATAAGTAGACAAGTTGTTATTTTGTCTTAAAGGTAAATGCTACTGGGTTGTTTGGATATAATTATCATGGTTAAGAGGAAAGGTATTTTAAATGGGCAGATAACAAAGATAAACACACATTTATTATTTTTGTAATCTTGAGATCACAATGTTGTATCTGCACATTACCCTTAAACCACATCCTGCATGTTTTGAATTTCAGAGAGTTTAGGATTAAGGGCAGTTCTTTTTATCTAATGCTTATTCTCAGAGTTTGTTTTTATTTTTTTTTCCCTAGCATGATACATAAGAGTTTTAGGTTCTTTAAAGATCCTCTGGACTTATGAGCAAGGAAGAAGAGGATCAAGATGATCTTATTTTTATTTAATATTTATTAAGCACACAAGTTATTCCAGAATTTTTGGAAAACACCAAACTAAAATAGCCTCCCCAAAAATGTGTTTACTTCTTAGATTTTTAGATTCAGATGTTTAATCATTCCTGCCACTTTTTTTTTATGCATGAGGAAAATGAGTTGCAAAAGCTTAAGTTGCTTATCTCTGGTCATATAGCTGGTTAAAGGCAGAACTGAGACTAGCCCCTGATGTTATCCTTCCTACTCAGGCTAGACTCTTTCTACTGTCTCAAACTGCCACTCATAACAACTAAATCTTTCCAAGAAGGATAAATACGTCAAGTTGTTTCAGTTGTGTCTGACTCTTTGCAACCCTATGGACTATAGCCCATGAGTCTCCTGTGTCCTGGGATTCTCCAGGCAAGAATAGTGGAGTGGGTTGCCATCCCCTCCTCAAGGGGATATTCCCAACCCGGGGATCAAACCCACGTCACTTATGCCTCCTGTATTGGCATTCAGGTTCTTTACTACTAGTGCCATCTGGGAAGCCCATAGATACATATATCTCCTCCTTTTTATAATACATTCTCCTCCCATTTAGGTCACCACAGAGTATTGGATAGAGTTCCTTGTACAATACATTAGAATATAGGAAGACTGAGGGCAAAGATGTTGTCTTATTTATCCACGTGGCTAGCACACAATAGCAATAAACATTTTACACATTGAATAATGGAGCTGCTGACTGGTGCTCATTTTCACATGGCATTGGAATCAGTGCATCACCTTTGACTGAGGTAGGCATATTAATTCAAGCCTAGCTGTTCAATTAGCCTCACTTTTGTGGTTTCATTGTCAATAAAGGCCACAAACTCTTTTTATCTAAAAGGAAATACCTCTAGAGCACTGGTCTTAAAGATCTTAATGCTCAAAGTGACCATACAAAGGTCCGTGAGCAAAGGACATTTTACACCCCCCACCTAAGTTGATGTCCCAACCCAGTCCTGACTGTATTGTTCTGCCCAGATGAGCAGACAGTCCACACAGGCTTAAAAATTCCCTTCACAAAAAAAAAAAAATCCCTTCACCATATACTCCTTAAACATGATTTTTAGAAACCAAGGAAGTAATTAAAATATAAGATTACGCTGGATAATATAAGTTATGGACTTTCCAGGTGGCACAGTGGTAAAAAAATCCTTCTGCCAATGCAGGAGACACAAGAGATGCTGGTTCAATCCCTGGGTCAGGAAGATCCCCTGGAGTAGGAAATGGCAACCCACTCCAGTATTCTTGCCTCAAAAATCCAATGAACAGAAAAGCCTGGCAGGCTACAGTCCATGGGGTTCCAAAGAGTTGAATACAACAGAGTGCCTGAGCACACAATGTAAGTTACATCTAAGGTAGTGTTACAATTAAAAAGTGAAAGTGAAGTCACTCGGTCGTGTCTAACTCTGCAACCCTATAGACTGTAGCCTGCCAGGTTCCTCTGTCCTTGGGATTCTCTAGGCAAGAATACTGGAGTGGTGCCATTTCCTCCTCCAGGGGATCTTCCCAACTCAGGGATCGAACCCAGGTCTCCCACTTTGCAGGCAGACTTTTTTACCCTCTGAGCCTCCTATATTTCAAACTAAATCCAAAAAATTATATTTGATCCTCCGGCAACTAAAACTTGTGTGACAACTAAAACTTTAGCTAATTGGATGCTAAGGCAATAATCCAAGCAAACAGGTACCTCTTTTGAAATGAGGCTTTTGTCCCAAATCTAATGATGAGTGAAACTAAATGAGAAGGATGTCTTTTTGTCTGTTCTACATTTTGTCCTAAGTGACTCAAAATACTTGAAATAGACTGAGAAGAACTTCTGTTCTTCTTTTCACCCAGACCCTCTTTTATAAATCTTTATCAGTGTAATGAGAAAGCATTGGCAAGAAAACAGGCCAGAATCTCTTTCTAAGGCCAAGAGGAAACTACCTAATCTGTTCCCAGTTTTTCTCAGTGTGTCAGCAAGGAAAAGAGACTGCATGCCCCTAGCCCCTCTGCTAGACACATCCTGGAGCCTGACTCATCCCTTCTCCTTGGAGCTGGTATGAGGGAGAAGATCCATACTTTGTCTGGATCATCCTCTGGACAGAAAAAACAAATTACACATAGAAGAGGCTGCAGCATGTTATTGGGCAATATCCACGGGCTACTGAATCCTAATCCTGTCTCCACCACCTACAGTATGGGTGAGCTTGGCCAAGTTATTAACCAGTTCTATCCTGGACACTAGGAAATGGTTGGCACCTCTTATCACATTTTCAAATCTCTAGCTAATTTCTCTGTCCTTTCCTCACCATCAGGGTGGTAGAGGGGAGGTTGATCATAACAGGGATGAAAATAGACTCAGGAATCAGACAAATTAGGTTTCTAATTCTAGCTCTGTCACATATGGCTGTAACTTGGGGAAATTACTTCTCTCAAATCACAGTTTTCTAATCAGTAATGTGGAGGCAATCTGTGTGCTTATTTAGTAAGTACTAGGTGAGATGTTTATGTGAAGTGTTTGCATGTGCATGGAAACACTTGCATGTCAAAAATGAAATCCATGTGAAGTGTTTAGCACAGTGCATGCCCCAACCTGCAGAGTGCTTGACTCAGTCTGATCGTTTAACAAACACTGGATTTTAATAACAATAGCTGAAACTTGAGTATGAGCTTAAATGAGACGTGGGAAGAGGAGGCCTTTCAACCACCTGCGATCTTAGACTCAGGGTCACCTTGGGCATCTAAAAAACAGTTGCTCTTTCACGTGATTCGGCCTAAGTCCTTAGGCTATGACACCAGGTATTGCCAACAAACCCCCCAAGGAATCATGAACTTAACTCACCTTGAGTTTTCATTTCCTTAAGACTCTTTGCAGGAGTGGGTGGTGGATAGGATTTGAGGGTCTGGAGTATTCTTACTAAATCCAAGCTTATCACCATTTCTTCAACCATAATGTAAGTCAGATGCCAATTTGCTGCCTAAAACATGACTAAAAATGAAAGTGTTAGTTGCTGAGGCATGTTTGACTTTTTGCCACCCTATGGACTGTAGTCCGCCAGGCTCCTCTGCCCATGGCATTCTGCAGGAAAGAATACTGGAGTGGGTTGCCTTTCCCTTCTTCAAGAGATCTTCCCAAACCAGGGATCAAATCTGCATCTCTTATGTCTGCTGCATTGGCAGGCAGGTTCTTTACTGATAGCTCCACCTGGTAAGCTAAAACATGTCTAAATAGAATCTATGTCTGTTGGGCTCATGTTGGGATTGGTTTGCAGCAGCCCTCTAGTCCTGAAGGTTAGGGCAAAGTCTTATATGTCTCAGTTGTTTTTTCTGCTCTGTCCTCCATTCATATTATAGCACAGTCTGCTCCAGCTCCACACTTTCTTCTAGGAAAGAGCTTTGAAATTCCTAAGTGATATCTTTAAATTAAAATTCATGGTACTCTGTTACATGAAACTACTCCATGACTTCCTATTGCATTTAAGTCAAATTGAAAGTTATTCTTAGAGCCTACTTAGTCTACAGAATTTGGGTCCTACTTAATCCTAAAATTTATCTCATGTCCTCCTTTCCCTGCCCCCTTCTCTAGTCTCACTATAATCTGGACACAATGACCTTTCTACTTTTAGGACAAGCCAGTTGATTTCCTGTAAGAAGGCCTTTGGATTTGCTATTCCTTCTGCCTGGAATGTTATTCCCTAGCATCTTCCCCTGGCTTTCTCATTAGTCAAGTTTCAATTAAAATATTTCCTTCTCCGAGACGCCTGATTCTACCTCCCTGTCTAAAGTACCTAGGTTCTTTCCAATTAATAGCCACTCCATTGTTCTCACAGCACAATGTCTCTACTTGCAATTATTTGTTTACATATTTATGATTCTTCTTTCTTTACTGAAAAGCATTATACTGAGAGCAGGGACCTTATCTTATTTACGACTCATTATCAGTGCCTAGAACAGTGATTTGCTTATAGGTTCCCAATAAATATTCATTAAATATGAAAATGAGTGAATGTCCTGAAATTTTCCTTTAATACACTGGTCTCTTACCGATTTCCATTTGTCTGAAATGTGTTCAGCATTGAATAGCAATATTTAGGACTTTTCTACTTTTATAATAGTTATATTTTACCTAATCCTTATAACTTTCCATGTGGTCACCCTGCCTTTCACATTCTAGGTAATGCTACATGGACTTCTTTTGTTCATTTGCTTACTGACTGCTGGGTGGGGTGCCATCACTTCTCTTTGGGGTCTGAGGAGGGAGAGGTGGACACTTACTAAACCCTTGGATAAGTCTTTGTTTTCTCCAGAAGGTCCACAAAATCCTCCAAGGAGGTGAGGTCAAAGAATAAAAGGAAATGCACAGATTATAAAGGAGAAGTTCATTCCAGATTTCTGGATGGAGTTGTCTGTCTTCTTCATTAGACTGTGAACTGTGTGAGGTCAGGTTCTTTCTTTGGTCAGTATTATTCCAGCACCTAGGACAGCACCCAGAACACCCAGGTCTCCCATCAAATATATTTGAATGAGTCCCTCCAAAGCATGGTATTAAGTGATTAACTGTATTCAAAAGCCTATATTTAAAAATATAGATGAGTTTTCTAACTTAGGATTGTATGGAGGCAATGAAAAGATTTTTTGAAGTTGACAGAATCCAGTCTATAATGAGAACGATAAATAATTTATTACATATTCATATTCAATGAATTATAGAACCTCACTATATAGTGAGTTCAGATATCAATTTATAGTTTCTTCCCACTAAGGAAGTGGTCTTAACCCATAATTAGCCTTGTTAATTGATGAGACTGTGTTCTGGCTTTGTCATATCCTCATTGTCAGGATGCAGTTATTCCACTGGGATGACCTCACTGTCAGCCTCTCTTATTTCTGGTTTCTTAGTCCTCTAAGGTACCTGAAGCCCTTTGATCCAAACCAATAACACCCTGCAAAATTCTAAGTGCCTATAAGCTTGCTAAAGAGAGTTCATATGCACCATTGTAGTCATTTTTCTTTTATTCCCAGATGGTCCCTTATTCTCCTAGGCAATTGTATTAGGCCTATAAGATGAATGTTCCATCAATGTTAATGGTGGAAAGGAAATAAAAGTCCCCTGTTGATAAGAATCACTTTGTTTTTGGAATCTGAATTGAAAACAAAACCTCCCTCCCCGCCTGCCACCCCACAAGCCTAGCAGAGGCTTCATAGTCAAGTTGTTGTTCTTTAGCGGCTCAGTTATGTCCAACTCTTTGTGACCCCATGGACTATAACCTACCAAGCTCCTCTGTCCATGGGATTCTCCAGGCAAGAATATTGGACTGGGTAGCCTCTTTCTTCTCCAGGGGATCTTCCCAATCCAGGGATCAAACCCACATCCACTGTATTGGCAGATGGATTCTTTATCACTGAGTCATCTGAGAAGCCCAAGTTATGTATATATAGTCAACAGCTTGGGTACAGATCCCAGCATTATCAGTAACTATTCCTCATACCTTGGTTTTATTTCTTCAGAGCCTCTTCCATTCTTCTCTGCACCCTCCTCTCTGCCTAAGAAGGCTGGTGACTACATGCATGGTATCAGGGCCTTGGCCCCAGTTAGATATAGTCAGTATGAGGCTCCAGCAGTAAGGTGTTTATCCGCTTGATCCTCCTTCTACTTACAGCTCTCTCTCTCCCCTTGACATCAAGTGTCTGCTCTTCTCCAGAATGTTTTCAGTCTGTACATCTCTCTCTCCTTCTTGGGTTGCGATAAATTCTGCTACTTGGGGATGAAGAGAGGTTTGTGGCAGGAACAGTGTCAGCATCAGTACTCATCGCCCTGGCTTCAGGCAGTATCCCTTCTGGTGCCCCTTCATACCATCCATTAATCCCTGCATGATAAACAAATATTTGCCATCATTTTCTGTTGGAATTCTGACATGTTAACCATGTAAGCCTGTGCCCTAGCACTTCCTGCTTTGGTTTTCGTATCATAAAATAGGATTATTGATGTTACCTACATTGTGAGACTCCTGTTAGGATTAAATGAGAGAAGATTAGACACATAGTAAATACTCTTTATTTATTTTTTAATTTAATTTTATTTTTTAAAATACTCTTTAGAAGTTAGATCTTATCACTCGCATTATTTTGTTACATGGTGACACTTTCTGTGAAGCATGATTGAGTAAATTGAACTTTGGCAGATTATATTGCTAGACTTTGTTTAATCACCTCAAATACAAAACTGTGCTGGTTATATACCTTTGAGATATCATATTAAGCATAAAAGTTAGATAAAGATATGAAGCCCAGCCTGAAAGGACTTCAAATACTACAATATAAAATAGGAAGTGCACAGAGAAAAATATATATTTTTTAAATTTTGGTGACAAGCAGAGGATATTCCCCAAATGCTTCTACTTTCAGAGAAAAAAATCTTTGAATGTGAGAAAGCGGGTATTGTTGAAAGTTTGAGGACAGAAGATATGAAAAAGAATGGGAGTGTGGGGGAGAGGAAGAGCTATCATAGACAATTATTACGTAAGTGCTATATAGGTACAGGGGAGTTTGTAGTCATTTGTTTTATTGAGTCCAGTCATCCTAGTTTTCTTTTTCTCAAGCCAAAATCAGTCACTGCTTAGTAAAAAACAATAAAAGGAATGTTGGGTTGAAACCACGTTGGATTTTTTTTCATGAGTGTGACAGGATGTGTGCAAGAAATTTGAAAAGGTATGCAAGTGAACAATTATGATACTGAATGCACCATGGGCTCTTAGCTGGATAAAGACAGAACTTACTATATAAACAGGATAGTAAATAGTGATGAAACATGGTGGTTTAATGAATCAGCAGCTCAAAGATCTGAAAGGGTGCCAGCATCTGTGACCTAGAAAGATAGGAGGTACAGGTCAGAGAGATGTATGTTTTCACAGAAAATTATGGAATCATGTAGTTAAAGCAAGTGTAGACATGAGACTTCCCTGGTGGTGCAGTGGTTAAGACTTTGCCTTCCAATGCAGAGGATGTGGGTTCAATCCCTGGTTAGGGAGCTAAGTCTCACATGTCTTGCAGCCAAAAAACAAAAACATAAAACAAATGCAATCCTGTAACAAATTCAACAACGACTTTTAAAATGTTCCATAAAAAAAAAACTAAAAGAAAAACAAAATATAGACACCCATTGTAGAAAATTTAGAAAATATACTATATGCAGTATACACATTTGTGTAAGGGTGTGCTTCTGAAGTTATTACTTTTTATTATGCATCACTGTAGCAATGATATAAGATTTAATTATTGCAACTTTATATCTAATAATGCAAGTTCTGCTGTTTATTTTCCCTCTTCAAAATTATCTTGGGTAATGTGAAGTGAAAGTCATTCAGTCTTGTCCAGCGCTTTCTGACCTCATGGACTGGAGCCTGCCAGGCTCCTCTGTCCGTGGAATTCTCCAGGCAAGAATCCTGGAGTGGGTAGCTGTTCCATTCTCCAGGTGATCTTCCCAACACAGGGACTGAACCCAGGTCTCCCCACTGCAGGTGGATTCTTTACCATCTGAGTTACCAGGGAAGCCCAAGAATACTGGAGTGGGCAGCCATTCCCTTCTCCAGGGGAACTTCCCACCCCAGGAATTGAACCGGAATCTCCCGCATTGCAGGCAGATTCTTTACCAGTTGAATGTTAACCTTTATGTTTAAGGTAAAATTTCAAAGAATTAAAAGTAACCCACTGGTATTTTGCTTAAATTTTTAATACATTTATTTTGTAATAATACATTTCCTTCAGCAATGTAACGTCATGATTTTTATGTTAGTTTATGTTATTTTAGAAAAGTTTTTCATAAAAAATGTTTGGAGGAGAGTTATAATTTTAAAAAAGCAGAATGCAAATAAAGGTTGCATGTGAAATATTCTAATAGGTTATTGCCCATGCAAGACCAAGCTATTTTTTAAAAATCAGAGTATAATTGCTTTACAATATTGTGTTAGTTTTTGCTGTCTAGCTATTACTGTATTTTTTCTATAGATATTTTGTATTGGTTTCAGTTAACTATCTGATTTTCTAAGTAACTAATCAGTTCGTATACAAATAAAATAAGTTTTCTTTTTTCCATTACTTAGAGCTTCTATAATATATTCCAGTGGATCTCTCTAGTTTTAACTTGGCTATTTCTTGAGGCCTATATTTTGGGGTTTCCATGTGGCATTAGTGGTAAAGAAGCTGCCTGCCAATATAGGAGATGTAAAGAGACTCGGATTCCATCCCTGAGTCAGGAAGATACCCTGGAAAAGTAAATGGCAACCCTCTCCAGTATTCTTGGTTGGAGAATCCCTTGGGCAGAGGAGCCTGGCAGGCTGCAGTCCATAGGGTTGCAAAGGGTTGGACAGGACTGACGCGACTTAGCATGCATAATATATACTTTTTGGGGTTTTTCTTGCTATTGTTTTTTAATTAATTTTTACTGAGGTATAGGTGCTTTACAATGTCGTGTTAATTTCTACTGTACAGCGAAGTGAATCAACTAAATATACATTCATCGCTTCTTTTTTTAGACTTCCTTTCCATTTAGGTAGGTCACCACAAAGCACTGATATTACTTTCATTCACTAAAGTTTCCAGAACATTTTGGATACTACAGTGAGATCAGGCATTCCTAAGTTACTCTTAACCTCATTAGTGATGCAAAAAAGAACCTTTTTAAAATATGGATGTTTTTATAATCTAGAAGAGTAAACATAGTAAAGTCAATAATTCCCCTCAGAAATAAAATCTCTAATTGTTAAAAAATAAGCAAAGTCCTTAGGTTCTATATGATAAATACTTAAATTGCAAAATAATGGCTACCATTCTCCACTTTGTCCTTTACCCATGTCCCCTCGCAATGATGCTTTGCAACTGCTAGGATCAAGAGAAGTCAGTCTGCCTGCCTCTTGACACTGAGCTGCCTTGTGACCTGCTTGGGGCAACATGTGGTGATGGTGGTCTAGTCACTCAGTCGTGTCAAACTCTTGTGACCCCATGGACTTTAGCCCACCAGGCTCTTCTGTCCATGGGTTGTATTTCCTTGTCCAGGGGATCTTCCCAACCCAGGGATCGAACCATGGTCTCCTGTGTTGCAGGCAGATTCTTTACCACTGAACCACCAGGATTTCGCCTGGGCAACAGACTGTGGAAGTAAAAGCTTGCTGGTTCTTAGAATAAGCCTTTAACAGGAAAGACAAAGAACCATCTTCCCCCATAACCCTGAGAACTGTGTGAACCGTGAAAACAGTGTATCTAACTGCAAGTGAATAAAGATGTAGAAGTTTGAAATAATTATCAGCATAAAGAAATCAGAAAACAATTTGTATCAGAGAAATTTAGAACGAAAATTTTAAAATGTTAGAAAACAATTGTTTGTCAAAACTGAGACTTCATTTAGCAAAATCATGTCTCTACCAAACCAAAATGATTCCCTAAAGCTAATGATTCATAAAAGCATTCCAGGATCTTAAAATTCTAAGAAATAAAGATTCTTTCTTCATTTGTCTTTATCAGGGGGCATGCTGACAGTCTCAGGAGGGAATTACCAGAACTTAGCTTGTCGGACAGCTTTCATGCCCTGGAATGGATGGTTCAGATTTTATGCAGCAGCATACTGCTTAATATGCTTTTTTACAAGTGACTTTGGCTTCACTGTTGAAAAGTCCCATTTCAGTGTATCAGGTTTATGTCTCCTCATTAGTACTTGGCAAGAAAAATCAGGCAACATATGTACTCAGCCCATAACAACTTTATGAATTTGTATTTTAATCCACTTCTGGGAAAAAGACAAGCAGCCAAAGATCTAAATGATATATTAATGGTCTAAATTGTGCTTTAATTCATCTTCTCCCAACACATGAGATGTAATGAGGACCTAACTCAGCATTCCAGAAGTTTTTTGGTTCACACTTGAGGTCACAGACCATCTCAGTAAAGTCTCAGTTTCCACATCCTTTTTAGCATCTGAGCTCCCACTTCAATTTCAAGAATGCTTGTGTCGATATTTATCGATCTCTTCTTCTTATGTTTTTCATTGCTATCATTTTTGTTGCTTAGAAATTCGTGTCTTTTGCTTCCTTACTTGCTCAGACGTTCTGTCATGTCTGACTCTTTGCAACACATAGTCTGTAACTCTCCAGGCTTCTCTGTACATGGGAGTCTCCCAGCAAGAACACTGAAGTGGGTTGCCATTTCCTTCTCCAGGGGATCCTTCCAACCCAGGGGTTGAAGCTGCATCTCTTACATCTCCTGCATTGGCAGGGAGATTCTTTACCAGTAATACAATCCATCTTTTGTTTAGGTTGCAAATAAATGTAGATCTTTGGACTTTGCCAACAAAGGTCCATCGAGTCAAAGCTATGGTTTTTCCAGTAGTCATGTATAGGTGTGAGAGTTGGACTATAAAGAAAGCTGAGTTCTGAAGAATTGATGCTTTTGAACTGTGGTGTTGGAGAAGACTCTTGAGAGTTCCTTGGACTGCAAGGAGATCCAACCGATCCATCCTAGAGGAAATCAGTCCTGAATACTCATTGGAAGGACTGATGCTGAAGCTGAAACTCCAATACTTTGGCCACCTGATATGAAGAATTGACTGATTGGAAAAGACCCTGATGCTCGGAAAGATTGAAGGCAGGAGGAGAAGGGGACAACAGAGGATGAGATGGTTGGATGGCATCACTGACTCAGTGGACATGAGGTTGAGTGGGCTCCAGGAGTTGGTGATTGACAGGGAGGCCTGACATGCTGCAGTCCATGGGGTCGCAAAGAGTTGGACATGACTGAGTGACTGAACTGAAGTGAACTGAGTCATGCATTCAAATGAATATCATTTGATTTCCTGAAATACTTGCATTGGTTATAACTTGACTTATTCAGGCTTAGACAGTAAAGCATCTTATTCTAAAAAGGATTAAAGGGTCATATCTAAGGACAATGAACATTTTGGAAATTTTTCTTTTATAAACATAACATCATTATTTAGAAGAGCTCTTCAGTATATGAAGTATAGTTTTCATGTGTCTTTTGGGAAATTAACTGTGATTAAAAAGTTATTAGAGTGAATAAAACCATATACTGTGTGATTCCAGTTATTTGAAAAAATTCAGACAAGGCAAGTCTATAGAGATACAGAGTAGATTAGTGGTTGCCTGGGACCTGGGGATGGGAACAGGGATGAATGCAAATGGGCACAGGGGATCTTTTCTGGGTGATGAAAATTTTCTAAAGCTAGACTGTGTTACACTGCTCTACAAATATACTTAAAACTATTGAATTTTACACTTAAAACTTTGGTATGAATTTTATGTTATGTAAACTGTACCTCAATAAAGCTATTATATTTGTTAAAAGAAAAAGGTTAGTAGAGAAATTTAAAACAATTATTTATAACATTTTCTAAATCCAATGGAAACAATGAATTCAGTTCAGTCGTTCAGTCGTGTCTGACTCTGCGACCCCATGGACTGCAGCAGGCCAGGCTTCCCTGTCCATCACCAACTCCCAGAGACTACTCAAACTCATGTCCATCAAGTTGGTGATGCCATCCAACCATGTCATCCTCTGACATCCCCTTCTCCTCCTGCCTTCAATTTTTCCCGAATTAGAGTCTTTTCAAGTAAGTTCATTCTTCACATCAGGTGGCTAAAGTATTGGAGTTTCAGCTTCAGCATCAGTCCTTACAATGAAAATTCAGGACTGATCTCCTTTAGGATAGATTGGTTGGATTTCCTTGCAGTCCAAGGGACTCTCAAGAGTCTTCTTCAACACCACAGTTCAAAAGCATCAATTCTTTGGTGCTCAGCTTTCTTTATAGTCCAATTCTCACATCCATACATGACTACTGGAAAAACCATAACTTTGACCAGACAGACCTTTGTTGGCAAAGTAACGTCTCTGCTTTTTAATATGCTGTCTAGGTTGGTCGTACCTTTTCTACCAAAGAGCAAGCGACTTTTAATTTCATGGCTGCAGTCACCATCTGCAGTGATTTTGGAGCCCAAGAAAATAAAGTCTGTCACTGTTTCCATTGTTTCCCCATCTATTTGCCATGACGTGATGGGACCAGTTGCCATGATCTGAGTTTTCTGAATGTTGAGTTTTCAGCCAACTTTTTCACTCTCCTCTCACTTTCATCAAGATGCTCTTTAGTTCTTCTTCACTTTCTGCCATAAGGGTGGTGTCATCTGCATATCTGAGGTTATTGATATATCTCCAAGAAATCTTGATTCCAAAATCTCTCATTTTGAAAGACAGAGACAAAAACAGAGAGAAACAGAAGAGCTTTTTGTTGTTGTTATTGTTAATAGAGTTCCATTTTGAAAGTAGAGGACTTATTCTGGGGCTTTTTTCCATCTCCATGTCCCTGCATGACTTGCTAACATCAGGAACAGCCATGATAGAATAAAGATTTTAAGTCCTTTCAAGCAGCAAATGAAATATTAATAACCCATGGCCTCATTTAAGTTGGGATAACAACACTAGTTATTGCTTTAGTGGTGTGAAAGTTTCAGGAAGTCTCTTTGAGTTACTAACCTTTTAGATTTTCTGTTATATAAACTAAAAGCTAAGTGACTAAAAACGTGGAGAAATCTATATAAATTTAACTGAGAGTTATGTAGGGGTAATGAGAGGGACTAAGGATTGAGTCTAATTTGACCACATTAATAGTAATGAATGTTTGTTCATCCAGTCATTTTTGAGGGAAACATCGCTAATCCAGCACAATATTCCTTCCTCTTGTGCTAAGAAAGGGCCTCAGGATTCTTCTTAGCACAGTATTCTCAGCACCCAATGCCATACCAGAGTAGGCTGAAAGACAAAACATCAGCAGAGTAACAAATAATTGTAAATTATATCTCTGTTCTTCCATTTTTAAATTGGCATGCTGTTAACAACATATTTTCATAAGTGTAGCAGAGAAAAGAATTATTTCAATTTTCTAACTTCACCCTTTTGGAAACTCTGCTATCTAAGGTAACCCCTGTAAGCGCTCCCTATAATTGACTATACAAAGACCCAACAAGCAACCATCCAGTAATTGCTCAAGAGGAAAAGGAAATCTTATTTACAGATTCCTCCAAATATAGAACTTCACCATGAAACTCTACACTTTGATCTAGATTTAGAAATGAATACATTATGAGCTTTTCCAATTACATTTAGAGTTGTTGTTTTTTTTTTTCTCCCCACCCCCCGCCCCCGCCATAGAACTTGAGATCTATGTGTTTTGGCTTGACAGAGAAAAGACTACACTTCTTCCATTTCTGTTATCCTGTTCCCACTTTAGGGCCTTTCTATCAACTGTTCCCTTTGATTTATAGGCTCCTATTCTAGATCTCTACATGGCTTACCTCTTCTCAGCCTTCAAGTCTTGGCATAAAGATCTTTTCAAGGTCTTTCTTGATCACTCTTCCTAAAGTAGCCTTTAACACTATGAACTTCTCTAGCCAATCATTTTCTTTATGACACTTATCAGTCACTGTAAGTATTGTTTTCCTTTCATGACTATCGTCTACTTCTGCTTACTTCAACATAAGTTCCAAGAGATCAGACCTTTACTGTCTTGTTTATCACTGTATCCATGGCACATTCAATAATGTCTAACATGTTGTAGCCGTGCAATGATATTTGTGAAGGAATTAAGGTAAAGGAGAAATATGTACTTTCTGTACATTTTTGACCTATGGAATTAATTTTGTAAAGAGATTTCAATTTTTGACTGTTATAGTAAAGAGAAGAGACCCCATTTCTATTTTTGTAACAGAAAATGTATAGGTGCTCAAATGGAAAAAGAATGTAGTGATTCTTTTCTAATCAGAAGGACAGACACATGAGCCTGGGTTTAATCTGAGTTTTTCAACTTACTAGCTGTATAAGGAACTCAACTTCTTTGTTTCTCAGTTTTTAAATTAATGAGATGATGACAAAGAAAAGACAATAGGATTGGAAAAAGACATTACAAACACTTAAAATAATGTCTGTCATTAGGAATCAGTTAATGTATTAAATAAATTAATAAATGTATTACAAAAACTGAAAATAATATATTACAAACACTTAAAATAATGTCTGTCCTTAGGAATACTTCTAAAGTTATTTATTGAAATTGTTATATACAATTAGTGTAAATTAATTAGTGTTAGTTGCTCAGTCATGTCCGACTCTTTGCAATCCCATGGACGGAGCTTTCCAAGCTCCTCTGTCTGTGAAATCTCCAGTCAAGAATACTGGAGTGGGTAGCCATGCCCTTGTCCATGGAATCTTCGCAACCCAGGGATCAAACCTGGCTCTCCCCCATTGCAGGCAGATTCTCTACTTTCTGAGCCACAAGGGAAGCCCTCAATTGCTATAAATGAACATTATATGCATGTTTAGTTAACTTTTCATGAATTTCTTCACTGTCAGGAGAAAGTAATAATACTTATAGGCTCATTGTAAGGATGAAACATAAAGCCCTTAGAATAAGCTATAACACATGTTATCACTCAATAACTGTAGATTTTATTATTATGTAAATTTTACTCAAATGACTTTCATTCACTTACTCTCTCTCCATTCTCTGTTTTTCTGTGTTACTAGTCGGTGATTTTTATTCGTGACAAAAATTCTCATGGGCAGGAGGTGTCAGGATACATTGACTATGCCCACAGGCTGAAGACTGAAGATTTCGAAGTCTACTTTAGTGGAAAGAAACGACTTCTTCCAAGACCCACAGATATGAGGTAAAGTGTAACACATTTCTCACATCTTCAATAAGAGAACAAGCTTCTCAAGAGTAAAGATAAAAGTTATTTATATTCTGGAACTCCAATGTATATATAATAGGAATGTAGTAAGAGTGATTGGAATAAGAAAGTAAGTAAATTTTAAAATGGGGACTGAACATAGAGCATATTTTCCACTAACAGGCCAATGAAGGGAACTCTTCAGAGATGAGATAAGCAAATTCTCAGTGGCATTCCTTTTAAATGATAAGTAGAACCTAAAAATTGCTAATCTCACAAGGATCTTGCACCACTTGGGACTTTGCCTGTCTAGAAGCCTCAAGAGCCGTCCAAGAAATACATTTTCCTCCCGCCCTTTTTTTTTTTTTGTCACCAACCAAAGTCCAGGCCTCTGAGTAGCTCACACTCCTTTATTTTCACCACTGGCCTATTTGGATATTTCTTCTACTCATGGTTGTTTTTACTAACCCCTACCCTTTCTTCCCTATCCCATAACATAGGATCTACTCAACCAAGTCAATCCATGTACAGATCCTGATCCTTCTCCCACCTTCTGAGTAGCTCGGGAGCCAAACTTTAATTCTACACCTCTC
Source organism: Capra hircus (assembly GCF_001704415.2). Classification (NCBI taxonomy): domain Eukaryota; kingdom Metazoa; phylum Chordata; class Mammalia; order Artiodactyla; family Bovidae; genus Capra; species Capra hircus. The sequence goes on from NC_030813.1 coordinate 96,088,604, forward strand.
CCTTACGCTAGAACACAATAGTTGTAGCAGCATTCTGCTTTATCTCTTCACTGCTGTATCCAGATTATGTTTTGACACTTGTAACAACACTCTTCCTCTGACATCTCTGACATCCTACTTGCTGTCATCTAGACTTCCTAACCCATCCCCATTTCACAGACACTCCTTTCCCTATCCAACCTTGATGCAGAGCAAAATCATTTAATTTACCTCTTGCACTAATCCCTGCTGCCCATGACTTTTTTGTGCTTTGATGGTATCTCTCCTGCTAACCCGCAGGGTGATTGAGCCAGTCATCCTCTTGTCTGCCAGATCCCTGGGAAATGTTGAAGGAAATTTTAGGGTATTTCAAAAAGGTGTGGTTGGCTGCTATCAATAATTTATGGCCTCCAAAGTCAGCCAGGCCCTTTGTGGCCCTCAGCCATCCATCTATATGTTTTTTCTCAGTTCTTAATTTCATCATTCTTCCCACCGCCCCCAAATAGTCTGAAGCTTCATCACTTTCTCAAAACCATTGTTCTCGACTCTGACCCTGACTCCTCTCCATATATGATTTGCCTCACATTTCACAGAGAACATTGGGTCCAAACAGAGAAACCACTGCCTAATCTGGCTCTCTCTCAACCCAAATCAGCTTCCCCATTAGCAGGTAGCCCCCTCAGAGTGTTCTTCTGATTATTCCCAGTCACAGTTCCATTCTGGCCACTACTGGCTCCTGGGCTTACCATCTACATGCAAAACACACCCATCCCTAACTCTCAGAACACCACCATGCCGTCTTTCCCTCAGCCAACCTCTCAGACATTCAGTCTGCTGCAAACTTGTGCGCATTTCCCCAACACAGCAAGGCTTAGGATTTCCTGAGCACTATGAGGGAATGTGTGCCCTAAGAGTGACTCAGGGTTTTCTGGAGACATTTCTGAAATAAAATGTCCGACCACAAGTACTTGTACTTGCTTTTATTTTTAATATATTTATTTGTCTGCATCAGGTCTTCGCTGAAACATACAGGATCATCACTGTGTCATGTGACCCTTTTGTTTGCAGCCCACAGACTATAGTTGTGGCACGTGGGCTCACTAGTAGTGGCACATGGACTTAGCTGCTCCACAGCTTGTGGGATCTTAGTTCCCTGACCAAGAATTGAACCCACATTTTCTGCATTGCAAGGCAGATTCTTAACCACTGGAACACCAAGGAAGAAAATTGGTTTTTTCTTAGAAAAAAAAAAGTTCATTTTTATTAAGTGAAATACACGCATTTATTCTCACCACATTTTCCCAGATGCAGAAAAAAAAGAACTCCTTGACTTGGCTAGAGCTAATTTATTCAACTTGTTTTTTTTTTTTTTAATCCTTTCACCCCTCTTTCCAGTGAAGCCATACTTCATCTACTATTCTCTTTTTTTCATGCTTTCTCATACTGATGCTATCAGCTGGCTCCTTTATCTTACCTCTAGACATGCTGAAGCTATTTCTATGTTAAGGAAATCCTTTTTGAATTCCAACTGTTGACCTACTGCTCTTAAACTTTCCAGCTAAACTCTTCAAAATAACAAGTATCTTCAATTCTCACTTCTCATGGAGGTGATAACCCATTGTTATTAGCCCTCTGCCACTATTATTCAAATGAAACAACTCCTTCGAAAATTATGAGTGACTGCCAATTTCAAACTTCTATGTGCTGTTTTCAGTTCTCATCCTATTTAACTTCTCTACATCATTTGATTACTGTTGCTTAATCAGTATGCTTATTAATTCCTTCTTCTCAAATCTATTCAAATACTCTAACATTTTATATCAGAATCCCTCATTGAATCCTCCCCTTGTTTATTTCATGCATGATGGTAATCACCAGAGTTCATTCTTGGACTTCTCTCATACCATGTGGGTGATTTGATCACTGTTCTGGAGTGGAGTTGTCTTTGAAAGTAGAACAGATCTCTTTATTTAAGACTCAATTATCCTGCTACTTACTTGAGAACCTTCTGAATATCACAGTTCAGTTCAGTCACTCAGTTGTGTCCGACTCTTTGTGACCCCATGGACTTCAGCATGACAGTCTTCCTTGTCCATCACCAACACATGGTGCTTACTAAAACTCATGTCCATCGCATTGGTGAAGCCATCCAACCATCTCACACTCTGTCGTCCCCTTCTTCTCCTGCCTTTAATCTTTCCCAGCATCAGGCTCTTTTCCAATGAGTCAGTTCTTTGAAATGCCAAAGTATTGGAGTTTCAGCTTCAGCATCAGTGCTTCCAATGAATATTCAGGACTGATTTCCTTTAGGATGGACTGGTTGGATCTCTTTGCAGTCCGAGGGACTCTCAAGAGTCTTCTCCAACACCACAGTTCAAAAGCATCAATTCTTTGGTGCTCAGCTTTATTCACAGTTCAACTCTCACATCCATACATGACTGCTGGAAAAACCATAGCCTTGACTAGATGGACCTTTGTTGGCAAAGTAATGTCTCTGCTTTTGAATATGCCATCTAGGTTGGTCATAACTTTCCTTCCAAGTAGTAAGTGTCTTTTAATTTCATGGCTGCAATCACCATCTGCAGTGATTTTGGAGCCCAGAAAAATAAACTCTGACACTGTTTCCACTGTTTCCCCATCTATTTCCCATGAAGTGATGGGACCAGATGCCATGATCTTCGTTTTCTGAATGTTGACCTTTAAGCCAACCTTTTAACTCTCCTTTTTCACTTTCATCAAGAGGCTTTTTAGTTCCTCTTCACTTTCTGTCAAAAGGGTGGTGTCATCTGCATATATGAGGTGATTGATATTTCTCCCGGCAATCTTGATTCCAGCTTGTGTTTCTTCCAGCCCAGCATTTCTCATGATGTACACTGCATAGAAATTAAATAAGCAGGGTGACAATATACAGCCTTGACGTATTCCTTTCCTATTTGGAACCAGTCTGTTGTTCCATGTCCAGTTCTAACTGTTGCTTCCTGACCTGCATAGAGGTTTCTCAAGAGGCAGGTCAGGTGGTCTGGTATTCCCATCTCTTTCAGAATTTTCCACAGCTCATTGTGATCCACACAGTCAAAGGCTTGTATCTTTAACCTACCAGAATTTAGTACTGTATATGGTAGTTGGTAAGGGTCCACTTTTTTAAATTGGAGCATAATTGCTTTACAATATTGTGTTAGTTTCTGCTGTAAAGCAAATGAATCAACTGTATGTATACATATATCCCCTCTCTCTTAGACCTCCCTCCCACCCTCCTATACTGCCCTTCTAGAGAACGGCCTTATGGAACAGGAGGGGAAATGGAAGATTAGAATTGACATGTACACACCTTTTCTTCAGTCACTAAATCGTGTCCGACTGTTTGAGACCCCATGACCTGCAGCATGCCAGGCTTCCCTGTCCTTCACTATCTCCCAGAGTTTGCTCAAACTCATGTCTATTGAGTTGGTGATGCCATCCAATCATTTCACCCTCTGTCTTCTCCTTCTTCTCCTGCCTACAATCTTTACCAGCATCAGGGTCTTTTCCAATCAGTTGTCTCTTCACATCAGGTGGCCAAAGTATTGGAGTTTCAGCTTCAGCATCAGTCCTTCCAATGAATATTCAGGGTTGATTTCCTTTAGGATTGACTGGTTTGACGTCCTTGCTCTCCAAGGGACTCTTAAGAGTCTTCTCTAGAACAACAGTTCAAAGACTATCAATCCTTGGGTGCTCAGCCTTCTTTATGGTCCAACTCTTGCATCCATACATGTCTATTGGAAAGACCATAGCTTTGACTATATGGACCTTTGTCAGCAAAGTGATGCCTCTTGTTTTTTAATATGCTGCCTGGATTTGTCATAGCTTTTCTTCCAAGAAGCAAAGGTCTTACTTTAAAAAGCTTTTTCTTTCATGGCTACAGTCACCATCCACAGTGATTTTGGAGCCCAAAAAAATAGAGTCTGTCACTGTTTCCATTTTTTCCCCATCAATTTGCCATAACATGATGGTACCAGATGCCGTGATCTTCATTTTTGTTTTTTTTTGTTTTTTTTTATATTATAAAATTAACTTTATTCATTTCTTACTTTATTTTTTTTTAAATTTTTTATTTTTTTTAAATTTTAAAATCTTTAATAATGTTGAGTTTTATGCCAGCTTTTTCACTCTCCTCTTTTGAAACTCATCAAGAGGCTCTTTAGCTCCTCTTTGCTTTCTGCCATTAGGGTAGTATAATCTGCATATCTGAGGTTATTGATATTTCTCCCAGCAATCTTGATTCCAGCTTGGAATTCATCCAGCCCAGCATTTCACATGATATACTCTGCATATAAGTTAAATAAGCAAGGTCATCATGTGTAAAATAGATAGCTAGTGGGAACCTGCTGTATAGCACAGGGAACTCAGCTCAGTGCCCTGTGAAGAGTCCACTTTTTGTTTTCTGTATTACTAATAATTTGTCCTAGCAATATTTATTGAAAAGTCCACTATCTCTTCCCCCACATACACAATACAGTTTGTTTCAAAAGTTGATTCTGCATGTGATAGGTTGCTCCTGGGCTCACTCTTTTGTTTTATTGGCCATTACTTAAAATAATAGAATCTTACTCATTTGTTATATGTTCATAATAATTCTTGATATAAAAAAGGCAATTTCTTCATCTGGTTTTTCTTTTTCAGGAATATCTAGTCTATTCTTGCCCTTTACTCTCCCATATAAATTTTAGTCAACTTGTAATGTCCACACACAAAAAATGGTGTAATTTTTATTGCAATTGCTTTCGTGTTATGCTTAAATGTACCGTTGATTGGCATCTCGATGACATTAGGTCTTTCAGTTATTTATTTACACTTATTTATGTCCTCTTTAATGTCTTTTCATAATATTTTGTAAATTTCTCAATTATAGGGTTTTATCATCTTGGGGTTTTTTTTCCTCCTCAGTGCCAGATAATTTCTGAACTTTCAAGCAAAATTAGCTATATTACAAAGACTGCACTTTACAACTTTTACCACATTGAGTTTAAACCATCTATCAGAACCAGACTTCAGATTTTTTCACTCAAGAGATCTCATGCCAGTAAATGACTTAAACAGTTGTTACTAGGGAAAAAATATCTTTGGTATCCATAGTTCCATGGTCAGTTTGATTCCGAACTAAAACAAAGACTTTAAAATTAAAACTTTCCAAAGGTTCCTTTCTATTTATCTTTTGACATGCTATTTTATTCTATGTAGGAAGAGACAGTAGTTCTGTGATTAGAATCCTGTCTTGCACTTTTACTGTGGAAAACATAAATATCAGCAGACAGCTGCAACTGTTATGAACTGCAGCAGTAGAAAGGGCTGAAAACTTGATGATCTTGTCAGCTCAGACGTCATCTTGATCATGTGTTTTCGATTCAGTCCTTTCCTCTGGGCATGACTGTGAACAACCTATAAACAAATGCCATGCTACAGTTTACCAAGTTCCTTTACACTGCCCTACAGCAACTTTGTGAAATAAGCTCAACAAGCATTATTCTTAACATCCAAGAGAGGATAAAAGAAGATAAATCAGTTGCTAAAGTTCACAAATCAAACAGTGATAAGTGAGAACAAGTTCTTAGGAATTCACTGTTCACTTCCAGAACTCTCTTCTGGGTGTAAAAGTGTTTGTGTCTTGAAGACAATGCACTGTGTAGAACCCTTGAGTTATATTCTGCCCCCCACCCCCCACATTGAGCTATTTAAATTTCCATAGTTATGTATTGTTGAACAAAGATGTAATGTCTCCTGTCGAGCTCTACTCATGCCTCAAATAGAATTGTCATGAGGAAATTAAAATGTTCTTTTTTTGTGTTTCTTTGTAGAGAGTCCATGAAACATTCATACCCTTGACCGAGGAATGCCCCTAAATACTAAAGCTTTGAGAGGTATTATTGTCAAATTTCCCTTGCAGTCCCATTGTCTGTTTTATTAAAATGTTGAACTTGCCAAATCTCTGAAGTTAGAATTATAAAGTTGTGCTTATCCTGTGCTTAAGCTCATTCTCATGAAAGCATCTGGTAACACGTTGGCAAGTTCTCAAGTTTAAGACAAAAGGAGTAAATGACTCAGTGCTTCTGCAAGTGATCTATAAACTAGTGTTTATATTGAAATTATTAATATTCTCCCACATCTGAATATGGTGACTCGCCATTAGAGTATCATTTTAGCCTCTTCAACAAATATTCACTGAATTTGGAAGGGGAAGAAGTGCTTTGGGAGTAAAAATACTGATTGAGGGAGACCTGCCACAAACACCCAGCTCCTAGATATTGAAAGTGTGTGGTCCATGGACAAGGAGCAGTGACCACCTGAGAGCCAGGAAGAAGTGAAGTATCTCAGGCTCTGTCCCAACCAGCAAAGCAGAACTGGCATTTTAATATGATCCCCCACACGGTGGCTCAGATGGTACAGAATCTGCCTGCAGTGCAGGAAACCCAGCTTCCATCCCTGTGTCAGGAATATCCCCTGGAGAAGGGAATGGCTACCCACTCCAGATTTCTTGCCTGTGAATCCTATGGACAGAGGAGCCTGGAGGGCTATAGTCCGTACTGTTGGAAAGAATACACACATGACTGAGCAACTAACACTTTCACATTTCACTTTCTGCCTTTCAATATGCATGTTTAAGTTTGAGAAGCATACTCTAGACCTGCGCTATACAGGAGGGTCACCACTATTCATATGCAAGTATTGAGTACTTTCACTTTAATCACACGGACTAACCCAGAATTAAGATGTGCTACGTGGGTGAAATACACACCTGATTTTGAAGATGTTATAAAAATATAAAATATCTTACATAAATCTACATTTATTATATGTTAAAATAGTGATATGTTGGATGTATTGGGTTAATGAAATATATTTAAAACTATTTTCACCTATTTCTTTTTACCTTTTTCAGTATGGCTACTAGAAAATTCAAAATGACACACATGCCTCTTTGTGTTATGGCTCACATTATATGTATATATATATATACATATATATGTGTGTGTGTGTGTGTGTGTATACACACACGTCCCAGTGGGTCAGATAGTAAAGAATCTGCCGGCAATGCTGGAGGCCTAGGTTCAATCCCTGGGTTGGGAGGATCCCCTGGAGAAGAAAATGGCTACCCACTCCAGTATTCTTGCCTGGGGAGTCCCATAGACAGAAGAGCCTGGTGGGATACATACAGTACATGGGGTCACAAAGAGTTGGACACCACTGAATAACTAACAATTTCACTTTCTCTTTCACACACACACACACACACACACACACACACACACACACATTTAAAGAATTCGCTTGCTGAATAGAAGATGTGGGTTCAGTTCCTGGGTCAGGAAGATACCCTGGAGAAGGAAATGGCAACTCATTCCGGTATTTTTGCCCTTAAAATACCATGGTGGACAGAGGAACCTGGTTGGTTACAGTCTATGGGGTCACAGAAAGGGTCAGATATGACTTAGCTCAACAACAACAACTTATGTGTATACATACACACACACATACACATACATACACATAGCACTGGTCTGTCTACTGGTCCCCAGACCAGAGATTCACTCCCATCCAGATCGTTAGGACCAGTACTGGTGTTAGGTAGATGTGCTACATTAATAAGAAGTCACAAACCAGAAATCACCAGTTAGTAGTAATCTGGCTGCAGACATGTTTTATTTGGGCCTGCACAATATATTTAAAAGTTGGGTCAATATCCTAGAAACAGGAAATGTCACATAAAATATTTTTGAGTTGCAGGTTCTCTAAAAACTGATAAGGTCTTCCCACACTGAGCCTGCATGCTCTCATCCCAGCCCTGATCTTGAATCAAAAAGCAGCTGCTACTTAAGATGGGGTATGTTCTCACCACATTGACAGAGACTTGGCGGTGGTTCAGACCACAAATAAAAATAATCTGCCTGCAGTGCAGGAGACCTGGGTTGATCCCTGGGTCAGGAAGGTCCCCTGGAGAAGGGAATGGTCACCCACTCCAGTATTCTTGCCTGGAGAATTCCATGGACAGAGGAGCCTGGCAGGCTATAGTCCATGGGGTTGTAGAAAGCTGGACACAGCTGAGCGACTAACATTCACTTTTACTTCATGACCACTCATACTTACTGGCATCTGCAGTGTCATCCTTAAATTACTCATTCATAACACCTATGAGATTCTTCTAGACATTGGAGTTTGTGACCTCCAGTCTAAATTACTACCTAATATTTTCAAGGGCTTCCCTTGTGGCTCAGCTGGTAAAGAATCCACCTGCAATGCAGGAGACCTGGGTTCAATCCCAGGGTTGAGAAGATCCCCCGGAGAAGAGAAAGGCTACCCACTGCAGTATTCTGGCCTGTGTCACAGAGTCAAACAGGACTAGTCTGGTTATGGCTCCTTTGCTCAATCCCTTTGGTTGGGTTTAACTTCAGTCCCTGGGCTCTCTCAGGTTGTCCCATAGCACGGGGACTCAGTACAGTACAGTTCAGTTCAGTTCAGTTGCTCAGTCGTGTCCAACTCTTTGCAACCCCATGAATTGCAGCATGCCAGGCCTCCCTGTCCATCGCCAACTCCTGGAGTTCACTCAGATTCACATCCATCGAGTCGGTGATGCCATCCAGCCATCTCATCCTCTGTTGTCCCCTTCTCCTCCTGCCCCCATCCCTCCCAGCATCAGAGCCTTTTCAAATGAGTCAACTCTTCCCATGAGATGGCCAAAGTACTGGAGTTGCAGCTTTAGCATCATTCCTTCCAAAGAAATCCCAAGGCTGATCTCCTTTAGAATGGACTGGTTGGATCTCCTTGCAGTTCAAGGGACTCTCAAGAGTCTTCTCCAACACCACAGTTCAAAAGCACTGGGACTAGGCTGAGTCAAAGTCTAAGATGACTATATTGCTGATAAAAATTAACTGAGCACTTAGCATGCATAACGCTCTGTACTAAATAATTTATATACATCATTTCACTTACACCTTACAACAACCTTATGGATTAGGAATGTTTTTTACATTTTAACCTCAAAGAACATGCATCATAGTGATATTAATTGGCTTAACCAAAATTACACATAGATAATTGTACTCATAATCCAGGACCAAATAGAGACCTGTGAAACTCCAGATGCCATGTTTTTTGCTTAATCAATGCTATATGATTCTACTTTAGGATTTTGTCATGAAAAGATATTTTTCTCTTTGGTCTCATATCCATATCCTAGTAATTGTCAGGCCATATATTTCTTTGCAGATGTGTATCTGACTTGACAAGACCTAATTTGAGGTTGTTTTTCAGAACTTTAAGCAATCCTGCTATCTACGGTTAAGACGGGAATTTCAGCCATCCCGTACCCACCCTTGCCACTTCCTCCTTTCATTGAGCTTGGCAGAAAACAACCCTTTGTACTTAACCAGGCCTTTATTTTCAGTCTGTGTGAGTAAAAATTACAGTGTCCCACAGCTTTGTGTGTAGAAGAGCTCTGGACAGAACTAAAAGTGGCCTTTAATTGTGGCTGCAGCCTAAAAATCTTTAGGGAAAAATTGGCCCTGACGTGTTGAACCTCAGTTATATCCCAGGATACTTTTAGAATCTATTCATATCCTCTGAACTGTGGCTCACATAATTTTTGTAATATTTACTTGGAATTCTTTTACAAATAAATTTAATTTTCCAATACTTAACTCATTTGAATTTTTTTTTCCCTATCCTAAGTTAAACATTTAGTATTATCTCTCATGGAAGACACAAGGGTGGAGAAGGGAGATCTGAAAGATGGACCTCCTCCTGTTGGTCTATAAAACCCAAATATATTCGAACAATTCTTATCAAATTTCTACTGAAATATTTGTCTGCATCATTATATGGTAGAATTTTATCCAGGCTGTTTGGCTCATTGCTTTTTAAAAAAGTCAGAACCCCAGAACAATTATCTGGTAGTATATTTAACTGTTTAGAATGTACTTCCCTGAAGATTATGTCTCTGGGTAAACCTTAAGTGAATAATTAGAGATCTGAGATAACCTCTAGTTCATTGACAACATTACTGTGGTTATGACAGTATTATTCTTTATACAAGATTTTTCCAATATTTAAAAATATTGGTAAAATATACATAGCATAAAATTTACCATTCTAATCATTTTAAGTGTACTCTCCAGTGATATAAGTATATTCAAATTGTGTAACTCTTCCAGCTTTTATTATAAAATTTTTAAAAAATTTTTGAAACATTGGAAGAAAAGTACAATAAATGCCAGTATACTCACAACCTAAACTAAACAACTGTTAACATTTTTCCAAAGATGCTTTAACTCTTTTTAGTACATTGGTATGTGCGTGTGTGCCATTTTAAAGTAGCTTACAGATTTAATCCCTAAACATTTTTTCACTATTCATCTCCTAAGAATGAAAACTTTCTCCTTTATAGCATTACTATTATCAATATAAGAAAATTAATAAGTATTTCCTACTATCAGCTAATATCCATCTCATATTCAAATTTTCCTAGTTGTTTAAAAATCTGTTTTGTAACTAGTTTTGTGAACTATCATTCAAATGATGTACAAAAATTGCATTGTTTATGTATCTTGACTCTCTTTTACCCTAAGATAGCACCTTCTCCCTCAGTTTCCAACAAGATATACATATATACATATATATATATATATATATATATAGTCATGACATTGTTTTTTTAAAGAGATAAGGCCAGTTGCCTTTTATGTTATCCTGCATTCTGGACTTGTCTGATTGTTACTTTGTAGTATTGTTTGTTTCTCTCATTTCTGTATTTTTTTAAACTGGGATGGGAGATAATTCTAAAAGCTTGATTGTATTAACTGTAAATATTTTTTCAGTAAGAATTCTCTATTGGTGAGGACTATGTATTGCATCATATGAGAAGGCACTTAAGTCAAGTTGTCCTGTTGTTAGTGATGCTGAGTCTCACCCCTTAGTTAATGAAAAATGATTAACTATTTATTGTGAAAAAATATGTTTTATTTCCCTTGGAAAAATTTTATGGTAACTAAACTAGTATGAACATTTATATATGTGTCTATTTCCTATTCAAAAATCTACATTGGTTAAAAGAAAGACTATTAGTAGCAAGTTAACCTTGATATACAGAGATCTTTTTAAAAAATTGTCTAAAGTAGAATCAAAGACAGTATTTGTTATAACATAAATCAAATAGAGTTAAAATTATATGTAGAAGGACTTCCTTGGCAGTCTAGTGTTTAAGCCTTTGCCTTTCAGTGCAGGGGGTGTGGGTTCAATCCCTGGTCAGGGAGGTAAAATACCGCATGCCTCATGGCCAAAAAAATCAAAACATAAAACAGAAACAGTATTGTAACAAATTCAATAAAAAGTTCAAAAATACTTTAAAAATTTTATACTGAAGAGCTATCAGAAATTATAAACAATTTCCAATAGGCAGATAAACTGTGTACCATAATTGCACTTATCACTTGCAGCTCAGAACCATTTTCTTAAAGAAACTATCCATCCATTTCCTAGGTCACCTCAGAAAATGCCAAACCCATTATTTCTATTGAAAAATTAATTTTGTTGTATGTAGCAAGAAGAAACATAATGACATCAAATAAATGTCTCCAGTCTCCTGAAAGTTCCCTGCCTCAGGTATATGGTGACCATTTCTTTTGGGCTAATTAAATAAATAGGAACACACTATGATCATCTTCCTTTAGATAACAGAGCTGTGACCATCATGGAATCAAAAAAGTAAGATAACACATTTCAGGGAACACATCTTGCTCTCTAGAATAGCGAGCAAAATCTAATCCTATTTGAATACATACACATCAATACATTCTGGGTAGATTCTGTTCAAAAGTTCAACATTCATAACTTAGGGAACACTATAAATCTGGTGATGACTGAAAACCTAAATATCTAAGAATGGATGCTTAAGTGTAAATCTCACAGATGAGAAGAGGATTAATGACTTTGTTGTTGTTTAGTTACTAAGTTGTGTCTGACTCTTTTGCAGTCCCATGGACTATAGCCCGCCAAACTCCTCTGACCATGGGATTTCCCAGGCATGGGTTGCCATTTCTCTCTCCAGAGTATCTTCCCAACCTAGGGATCAAAGCTGCATCTCCTGCATCGGCAGGTGGATTCTTTACTGCTGAGCCACAAGGGAACGTCAACTAATGACTTGCATAAGTACAAAAGGATAGAGGTAACAGTACTGATGTGGATTAAATTTTTACACGGTCATGCTGTCTATAGGATTTAGAGGAAACTATGGAGAAAACAAAGACAGAAGCAGGGAAAACAGAAGCTATGGGATCTAAAATGTCAACTTTCTCGATGGCAGTCCAAACACTGGATTTTCTGATAAAGATGATCTAATCTTGGGTTTTAAGCTTTAGCATACACCTTAATCACATAGAGTGCTTGTTAAAACAAGATTTCTGGGCCCTACTCTCAGAGTTTTTAACTTAGTAAAATTGAAGTAGGACCTGAGAATTTGTATTACTAGCAAATCCTCAAGTAATGCTGATGCTTCTTAGTCCAGGGACTACACTTTAAGAACCACTGGTCCAGAGGATGCCTCTACCTCCTTCATTAATGCTAGAAATCAGGGCTGCCTGAAGGAAAGCTGGTTTTGCATAGCAAACAGTGACAGTTTTACTTTTTGTTTTTCAATTTGGATTCCTTTTATTATTTATTTTTCTTCTTTGGTTGTTGTAGCTAAGACTTACAAAACTATGTTAAAAAAGTGATAACAATAGATGCAAAGAATGAGAAATTAGAAGTTTTTAACAAATAATTATAAAATAAAAAAACCACCAAATAGAATTACAGAATACAATCACCGAAATGAAAAATACACTACAAGGAATCAACAGTAGACTAAATGAAGCAGACGACCAGATCAGTGAGCTGGAAGACAATGTAATGGAAGTCACTGCTACCAAACAGAGAAAAACAAAGCAATGAAAAGGACCAAGGACAGTTTAAAAAATCTCAGGACGATATCAAACATGCTAATATTCACATTACAGAAGTCCCAGAAAGAGAAAAGAGAAAGGGCCTGAGAAAATATTTGAAGATATAAGACCTGAAAACATCCTTAACCTGGGGAAGGAAACACACAAGTACAAGAAACACAGAGAGTCTCTCGTACAGTATTAACCCAGAGAGGAATACACCATGATGCATTATAATCAAAATGCAAAAATTAAAGATAAAGTGAATATTAAAAATAACAAGAGAAAAGCAACAAATAGCCTACAAGGGAACTCCCATAAGGCTATCAGTTGATTTCCATTAGAAACTCTGCAGGTCAGAAGGAAGTGGCATGATATGTACTTAAAGTGATAAAAGAGAAAAATCTACAACCAAGAATATTCTACCCAGCTAGGTACTCATTAAATTTGATGGCTGTAAAATCAAAAGCTGTACAAATAAGCCAAAGCTAAAAGAATTCAGCACTACCAAACCAGCTTTACAACGGATGCTAAAGGATCTTCTCAGGCAGAAGAAAAAGCCACAACTAGAAACAAGGAAATTATAAAATGGAAAAGCTCACGGATAAAGGCAACATACAATAAAGGTAGGAAATCTTCCACAGACAAAGCTAATGGGGAGGTTAAAAGACAAAAAAGGTAAAGTCATTTGTATTCACAATAAGCAGCTAAAGGATACTCAGAACAATTAGATGGAAAATATAAAGCCAAAAACAGTAATTTTGAGGTGAGGAGACTACAAATGCAAGATATCTAAAATACATTTGAAATTAGGAGATCAGCAACTTAAAACAAACATGAATAAATATAGATTCCTATACAAAAATCTCATGATAACCCCAAACAAAAATCTATAATAGATATATGAAAAAGGATCCCAAACATAATACTAAATTTAGTCATCACATCACAAGAGAGGAGAACAAAAGAAGAAAGAGGAAAAAACCCTACAAAAACAAATCCGAAACAATTAACAAAATGACCATAGGACAGACATAACCATTATTACGTTACATGTAAATGGACGAAATACTCCAAACAAAAGACAAAGACTGAATGAATACAGAAACAAAACCCGTAGATTTGCTGCCTATAAGAGACTCAATTCATATCTAGAGATACATACAGACTGAAAGCAAGGGGATGAAAAAGATATTCCACACAAATGAAATAAAAATAAAGCCAGAACTGAAATATTTATATCAGACAAAATAGACTTTAAATTAAAGTCTGTTACAAAAGACAAACACTACATAATGGTGCAAAGATCAATCCAAGAAGACAATATAACAGTTGTGCATATGTATGCACCCAACATAGGAGCATCTCAATATATAAGGCAAGTGTTACAGACATAAAAGGATTTTGTTGTCAAGGGAACAATCTGTGTGTTATTTGTTTGTTTTTTAAATTTTCCCTACCCCTTCTTTTAGGAGTAAAAACAGTCATTTTCAAAGAACTAAATAATTCAGTTTACTTTGATGGCTTCTCAATTTGTATTCATAAACAAATGCAAAAAATGAAACCAAAATCCAGATACAATTATGCTTTAACTTTGTCTATTTTTATAAGAAGATCCAGAAACATTCCAAAGTTTCTCATATAGTCCTAAGCACACTCAGTTGAGAAGGAAAACCCAATTGCAGTTTGCCTGAGCACTGGAATGCAGGAATGATTAATGTAATTTTTTGATTTCCTGACTGTCCCACATTAGCTCAATTATATATTATTTAGCTATGGAAATAGCAGTACAATGTATATATTCAAACTCTCATGTACACACAAATATTGTAAAGACTTATTAACACATTAATATTCTGCATTTGTGTTCCATCACCCATAAATTTGTAAAGGCAAAAAAGAAGGGAAGTTAACTTGTTGATGACATGGGTCTAAAAACCCCTTACCAACATTTTTATTCCTTTAACTCTCATCATGTTTACTTTATATCAACATTTATATTTTATTTTTACTTATTTTTTACATAATCATTTTTTAAGACTGTGAATCAGATAAGCCCTCAAGCTGTGTCATTCTGATTTATGAACACACCTTACAATCCAGGAACATGTGCTCGCACTTCCAAGCCAAAATTTAATGAAATGGAATAATGGCACTTTAAATGGTTTAACTTCTTCAGTCAGAACCCAGAATTCAACCTCTCATTTCCCTCTCTTACCTTCAAATAAGGAAAGCAATAAACAAGTCCAACATGAAAAGGCAAATCATTGGGAACATTGGGAATGCCAACATGCCTTCTTGTTAGTTCCCATAGTTCTACCCATTGTCATCCACCTGAATAGAAGCCTGCATGTCAGACCTTTGGGGTTTTAAAGTGGGAACTATGCTGTGTGCTTAAGTCCTTCGTCAGTGATGTACTGTCAAGAAAGTGCAGAAATGAACGCAGCAAAGAAAGGGAAGGAGAGAAAATTATTGCTTTGGTTTTTCAGCTCATGTTGATTGTAGCCACTTTAAACGCATTGGGTAAACTACTCTGTAGAAACTGGTTAATCAACCTTTAGTAGGAAGGAACAATATTAGAAACTTTCTCAACTTGCTGGGAAGGTCTTTTTTAAAATTTTCAAATGCATACTTTATGTTCTTTGTAAATCAGGGCCTTGTCTCCACTAGTTTTCGAAGAATACATAAGATTTGAAGGATGCAGAACCAGATAATGATGTTTTGTGGTTTTCTATAGTCAAGTTTAATTGAATACTTGCAGAAAATTTATATATATATATATGTATAGGAACTGTCATGAAGAGATTTTAGTCACTGTGTCTATGAAAGCCATATAGGATTAACCCATAGTTTACACTTGTATAAAGACGAAAATGAACTATTTGGCTCATCTGGGAAGCAGCTGTGCAGAACTGTGGAAAGCAGTGGTAAGAAAAAACCACGATTAGGTAAACAAAGCAACAGAAAGATGGTGAAAAGGGTAAAGGAATAAGAAATTAGAATCCATTTAAACAAAACTTAACTTGGGTGAATGAGGAAGAAAGTCTTTTTATGCCAACTCAGTAAATGTTTAATCTGGAAAAGCATGCTTCCACATCTGGCTTATGTTTAATATTGTAAATATCACTGCTTTGATTTTTTAATTTTATTTTTGATGTAAATTTTTGTTTATTAACAAAAATAAAATAAAATTCAGTGGAGAGATGTATTAATATTACAAGTGGTAAATATTTCAAATAAAATATTCGAAATACAAAATGATACCTATTCTCTTGCATGTGTTGCCAAAAGCCACTAAAGAAGAAAAGTGAAAATATTGGAAAATAGCAAACATTTTTATTGTTTGAATATGAGTCATCTAATATATTAAATACTGTGAAAATTCTCAAAATGGCCAGAAGACTAGTCTCTTTGGTATACTTGTAGTACAGTATGATTTTGAAAGTGATCATAAATCATTTAAAAGGAAAAGAAGTAAAAATGCTTCATTTGTATTAATTTTTTTTGAGGACAGTATTATAATGTTTGTATGCAGTAATGAACTAGCTTCAAACTGTATTATTTCCTAATTTTCTGAGGAATTACTCTGAGGGAGCCTTCTACTCTTCAAGTCAGCCAAACACATTGACATTTGGCTACGAAAGGCATCCTGGCTCCTCTTCGTAGGGCATCCAAAAGTAAGGTGATATGTAAGTCAGTCCAAAAAAAGAAGACAAGTGGAATAAATTGGGGGTCTACCAACATTGAAAGAGAAGTAAATGAAATTGAGAAATAACTTTACTTCTCCATGTAATAATAAAGAAAATAACTTACATTTATGAGGTTTTAGCATATTTTCACACTTTGTCGTTTTAATGTTCTTCACCCATACATTTTATTCCACCTAGTAATTATTACACAATGACTCAAATGTTATTATTCTATAAATGCTATAATAAAATATCTACAGAGTATTACAGATTAAGGTACAATTAATTAATCACTTGTGAAAGTACAGGAAAGGCTTCTGCAAGAAAATAATTTCAAATTTCCTTGAAAACAACAAGTAGCAGAAAATTGAAGGACAGGATGTTCCAAACATGAGCAAGAGCAAGAGAATGTTTGACAGATTTTAGAAATAGTGAGTAGCTGATACCTATTGAGCAATCTGAGGTTGCTGAAGCTGAAACTTCAAAACTCCAGTACTGTAAAAACAACAACAACAACAACAACAACAACAACACTCCAATACTTTGCCACCTGATGCAAAGAGCTGACTCATTGGAAAAGACCCTGATGCTGGGAAAGATTGAGGGCAGGAGGAGAAGGGGAAGTCAGAGGGCAAGATGGTTCGATGGCATCACTGGCTCAGTTGACATGAGATTGAGCAAATTCCTGAAGACAGTGAAGAACAGGGAAACCTGGCATGCTGCAGACCATGGGATTGCAAAGAATTGGGCACAACTGAGTGACTGCACAACAATTCAGCAATCTTGGTCTCCTTGCTATAGCATAGTCTAGGACCAAACTGAAATGAAATATATAATACACATAAAGAAAGAAGAAGGTGGACTGGCAAGGAAATTTTTTTTCAGATGGTATTCCAAAGCAGTTTCTATAACTGCAGAAGAAATTAAACATTTTATAAAATTTTGTTATGAAATTCAATAATTATATGTTAACACCTGCCATGAGATAAACTCTATTTGACAGTTGTAATTCAACAAGCAACAGTAAAGGTCTAGCTTCTCTTGAAGTACTTATATTCTGGCAGACAGAAACAAAACTTACTAGATGTAATGACCAAGCATCTTAGATGCAGACAGTAGAGTCTACTAAAGTTGGCTTAAGCACAAGAGATTTCAAAAGAATATAAATAATTCACAAAATCATTTGGAGGACAAAAGAAACAGACTCCAGACTGAGTTTCTACACTTGAGCCACACTACAGAACTGAACTGATAAAAAGTTGCAGCTTCTACCGCCATCAGGAAACTACATGATCAAGAAGCTTCTGCCACTGTTGACAGCTCCAAAAACATGCTGCTTGTGCAGCGATCAGGTGCTGCAGTGAACCTTCTGCCACACCTGGCAGTTTCTAGAACCATGCCTTTTCTACCAAAATCTGTTTGAGAAAAATTATTCCTTCTGTCCTGTTTCTCTCCCCGCATGACTTAGTTTCATATTAATTACTCCTGTGAGAGCTTGTAGTTGGTAGAAACTGAATCACCTGGAAAAACTCAGCTGCAGTGTTAGCTTAGGAAGGTAGATTTTAGCTCTCTCACTTCTGCAGTACAGGAAGGCACACCAGAAAGGGATTACAGTGGATACTGAGTAGAACAATCCATGGTATCTGACAAAAGTGATGAGTAAATTGCATGACTTACATTTTTAAATAACTAATTTCAAAAAAAAATGGCTAATGCTAAGAACAAGCAAACAGGAGTAAGGGTTGCTTTTCTGAGTAGGTAAAACATAGGATCATTTGTAAAAGAGGAGAGTGCTTCCTAACTTTCCCTATAAAGAGTGAGGAAAGGTGAGTTTAGGGAAAGAGATTTTATAGAGGGTAGTAGTAGAGTACAGTGAGATCTCTAGAACTAAGCTGAGTTAAAACCTGATACTCCCCCTTGCTTACTTTTAATGATGGGCAAATTATTCAAATTCTCTATTTTATTATCCTTGTTTATAAAACAAAGATAGTAATGCTACCTAAGAAGGTTACTGTGAGGATTTAGTGTGTATAAAGCACTTATAAAAGTGACTGGCACATAATATGTACAGTGAAAGAAAAGGGGGGGTATTTTTAACTTTTCCAACATGTTAAGTTTGAGTTATCTGTGAGATAAGTCTAGAACTGAGAAGTCTAGAGAAACAAATTTGAAAGTGATTCAACAGATAATTAGTACTTAAATCTCTGGGAAGGAATATTCCTAACCACAGACAAGAAGAGAAGCGATGTAATGTATAAATGCCAAATCTTAGATCCTGGGAAAGGGACCTGGTAATGAAAACTGAGAATGCAGGTACAGTGACATGGGAGAAAAGCAGAGGACAATCACAGCATGGAATTCAAGAAAGAAAAGTATTTCAGGAGTGAAGAAGTGATGGAAAACAGTATGTAACCACCTCAAAAAATTAAAAACTAAATAGAATGACAATGTCATCCAGAAATCCCACTTCTGGGTGCATATCCAAAGAAAATGAAAAGAGGATATTAAAAAGTTATTTACATCTGAATGTTGTTCAAATAAAGAAGATGTTGAATATGTTATTATATATATATATAGAAAGAGAGAGAATTACTATATATATATAAAATTATTCATACATGAAGAAGAAGGAATTGCTTCCATTTGCAACAACATGAATGTACCCTAGAGGCATTATACTAAGTGAAATAAATCATACAGATAAAGACAAACAGACTTATATCATTGATATGTAAAGTTTAAAATGATGAATGTATAGAAATAGAGATGAAATGGTGGTTACCAGGGGCTGGAGCAGCTAAAGGGAAATTTTGATCAAACGGTACAGATTTTTAGCTATGAATAAGCCATGTGGATCTAATGTACAGCATAGAGATTATAGTGAATAATACTTTCTCATGTACCTGAAAGTTGCTAAGAGAGTGGAGGTTAAATGTCATTACCACAAAGACGAAGTATTAATTATCTGATGTGATTCAAGTGTGAGCTAAACAATGTGGGGCTAATCATTTTGCACTATATAAGTGTATCCAATCAACACAATGTACACCTTAAACTTATACAATGTTATATGTATATAGCTCATTACTGAGCTATGGAAAACAGAAAGAAGAAGTACATCTGTTGATTAAGATGAGGGTTTAAAAAATGTCCATTGTGTCTGGAAATGTGGAGAATATTGTTAGTGTTCTTCAGTCTCTAAGTGGAAAAGTGGAGTCACTCAGTCGTGTCTGACTCTCTGTGACCACATGGACTGTAGCCTACCAGGCTCCTCTGTCCATGGGATTTTCCAGGCAATAGTACTGTAGTGGGCTGCCATTTCCTTCAGTCTCTAAGTCATGTCCAATTGTTTGCAGCTCCATGGACTCTAGCATTCCAGGCTCCTCTGTCCTCCACTGTCTCCTGGAATTCCCTCAGAATCATGTCCATTGAGTCAGTGATGCTATCTAATCATCTCTTCCTCTGCTGCCCTCTTCTCCTTTTGCCTTCAGTCTTTCCCAGCATCAGGGTCTTGCCAATTAGTTGGCAATTTGCTTCAGGTGGCTTCCCTGGTGGCTCAGATGGTAAAGTGTCTGCCTGCAGTGCGGGAAACTCGGGTTCAATCCTTGGGTTGGGAAGATCCCCTGGAGAAGGAAATGACAACCCACTCCAGTAATCTTGCCTAGAAAATTCCATGGACTGAGGAGCCTGGTAGGCTACAGTCCATGGGGTTGCAAAGAGTCAGACACGACTGAGCGACTTCACTTTCTTTCACTTTGCTTCAGGTAGCCAAAATATTGGAGCTTTAGCTTTGGCAACAGTCCTTTCATGAATGTTCAAGGTTAATTTCCTTTAGGATTTGAGTATTAGTGACCTTTATAAGAACAGGTTAAGTTATGTGGTGGTTGTATTGGTAAAACTATATTGTAGTGGATTGAAATAACTTGGAGGTGGAGAAAGAGAAATAGCATGAGGAGAAGGCAATGGCGCCCCACTCCAGTACTCTTGCCTGGAAAATCCCATGGATGGAGGAGCCTGGTGGGCTGCAGTCCATGGGGTCGCTGAGGGTCGGATGCAACTGAGCGACTTCACTTTCACTTTTCACTTTCATGCATTGGAGAAGGAAATGGCAACCCACTCCAGTGTTCTTGCCTGGAGAATCCCAGGGATGGCGGAGCCTGGTGGGCTACTGTCTCTGGGGTCACACAGAGTCGGACACAACTGAAGTGACTTAGCAGCAGCAGCAGTAGCAGAAAACTCTAGAAGTTTGATGAGAAACAGAAAATGAAAGGGGAAGAAATTCTGTGGGTATATTGGTAGCAGCAGATGATAACAGCAGTCAATCATGGAAGAGAGACATGAGAATGAAGAAAGTTCTTTAGGACAAAAGAGCAAAAAGGAAAGGAAAAACATTTAAATCATCCCATCCTTTGTTGTTGTTCAGTAGCCCAGTTGTGTCCAACGCTTTGTGACCTGCATGGACTGTAGCATGCCAGGCCTCCCTTGCCCTCACCATCTCCCAGAGTTTGCCCAAGTTCATGTTCATTGCATTGGTGATGCCATCCAGCCATCCTACGGCATTCTAAATCAATTCTTTTACGTTTTTCTTTTACTATCTTACAATTACACAATGAATATAATAGGGAAAATATTAAAATAGCAATGACCTTGTCAGGTTATATACCTTATATTTAAAGAGGTTGGACTTTGGGATCACTCAACCTTCATTTCTAATTCTGGTTCTATCATCTTGGGCAAGTGTTTTGACTTTTATGACCCTTAGTTTCTACATCTTATACAAGTTAATAAATAATATCTTCCTCAAATGATAGAGGATATGATCAATATGATATTGCATGTAAATTACCTAGTATGAAAACTATCCCATAGTGTATGTTTAATCTGTTAAGATATTGTTAATCACTTCATTAAGTGTTGAGTATCAATGAGTAAGAAGTTGGTAAATTAAATACAGAATCTAAAGGAATTTATGAAGGTCCATAAAAATGTAAAGTTTCATTCAGTATCTATCATGTTAACTATACTTGGAGAAAAATATATGAAGCACTGGAATAATTTTGGTTCTAAAACTGGAAAATGGACAGCTGTGAAATAGAGTGAGTAAAATCACAAGTTGCCACCAAAGGTAGAAATTATGCAAAATCAGAGAGCAAAGTTGCCTATCAAGGCAGGACTCTCCTTGGGGCATGAATGGGTAGAGGAGGGATGTGTAGGGAGAAACAAAATATACCCAGTACAGAATAAAACAGTTCCAGGTATAGAATCTGTAGCATAAACTAGAACATGCACACATATACACACTTGAACATATTACATAGAAAGCAATTTTAATTTTTTGAAATCCATTGCTTTATCAAAGGGCAGATCCTGAATTTTTTAGTAGCTCTCAGATCCACTGGAGACATTCTCTTCCCCTTTGGATGAAGCAATATAATGATGCACTGGATGTTACAAGATACTCTAATTCAACATTCTGGATCTTTCTAAAAATAAAAGAACAAAAATCACTTGCTTCCATATTATACATCATAGTAAACTTTAAAAAAATTTTTTTTCTAATTTTTATCTTATTTTTTACTGGAATATAATTGTTTATTTGGCTTCACTTGGTCACTTCGAAGATGCTCATGATCCTTAGGTATTGCCAAGGGGATATGACAGTTCATTTTGTCTGCTTCGAACTTTAAAACCCACTGACATTAGTTCACCATCTGAATTTTCATCTTACTCCACTGTCTAGAATTTCTGGACTACAGATTTAGTAATTATTAGTGTTTTATACTCTTGGCTCAGCCACTGTCATCGCTCTCATTTCTTTCAGATATGCATACGTATTTAGCTTAAATATGACTAGAGGATTATTAAGCCTACAATTTACGAAGAGACTATAAACTGAATCTTCTTTTAAAGTTTTAGAATTGTTTTCATTTTTCCTTCTCAAAGATTGCCAGTTGAATTCTCCCCTTTCTTCCTGAGTTGGCCAGCTAATTTTTGGCTTAGGCTAATGTTTGCTTTCTCTCTCTCCATACTCTAATCACTTCATTTCTAAAACTACACACAATTGCATATATATACACATATATATGTATATAGCATATATCCTTTCTGAAAAACAGTTAAACATTCAAGAGTGGCACTTTTAAATAATAAAATATGATGTTTTTCCTCTGAATGTGGTGCCTCCCTTTTTCTCAGTGTGACATGCCCTGAAGTTACATTTCTTTGTACGAAAAGTTTGAACATTTTCCTTAAGGAAAAAGAAGTTGCTGAACGTTTAAACCATTTGTTGTTCAGTCGCTAAGTTGTGTCCAACTCTTTGCAACCCCATGGACTGTAGCCCGCCCTGCTCCTGTGTCCATGGAATTTTCCAGGCAAGAATACTGGAGTGGGTTGCCATTTCTTCCTCCACGGAATCTACCCGACCCAGGGATCGAACCCATGTTTCCTGCATCTCCTGCATTGGCAGACAGATTCTTTACCACTGAGCCACCTGGGAAGCCTTCAGTAACTTAAATCATCTGGGTTACTTATAATGCCTGAGTGAGTGAGTGAGTGAGTGAAAGTGGCTCAGTCATGTCCAACTCTTTGCAACCCCATGGACTGTAGTCTGCCAAGCTCCTCTGTCCATGGAATTCTCCAAGCAAGAATACGGGAGTGGGTAGCCATT
Source organism: Capra hircus (assembly GCF_001704415.2). Lineage (NCBI taxonomy): Eukaryota > Metazoa > Chordata > Mammalia > Artiodactyla > Bovidae > Capra > Capra hircus. Next base: position 96,111,883 of record NC_030813.1, read on the forward strand.
TCCTTCTCAAGGGGATCTCCCCAACCCAGGGATCAGATCCAGGTCTCTCACTGCAGGAGGATTCTTTACCAGCTGAACCACCAGGGAATGTAAATGTAATGTAATTAGTTGTAGATACCATTTATAAAGTAAATAAACAAATGCTATGTAAAGAGCTGACTATTGAAAAAGACTCTGATGCTGGGAGAGATTGAAGGCAGAAAGAGAAGAGGCCAACAGAGGATGAGATGGTTGGATGGCATCACCAATTCAATGGACATCAACTTGGGCAAATTCTGGGAGATGGTGAGGGACAGGGAAGCCTAGCATGCTGCAGTCCATGAAGAGTCAGACATGACTTGGCAACTGAACAATGACAAAGATTTGCCAGAATATGAAACATTCAACTTTTGCTTTTGGGAACTTTCTGGATTTTTTTTTTTCCTGAATATTTTCAATCCACATTTGGTTAAATCTAGTCAAGGCTATGGTTTTTCCAGTGGTCATGTATGGATGTGAGACTTGGACTGTGAAGAAGGCTGAGCGCCTAAGAATTGATGCTTTTGAACTGTGGTTGTTGGAGAAGACTCTTGAGAGTCCGTTGGACTGCAAGGAGATCCAACCAGTCCATTCTAAAGGAGATCAGCCTTGGGATTTCTTTGGAAGGAATGATGCTAAAGCTGAAATTGCAGTACTTTGGCCACCTCATGCGAAGAGTTGACTCATTGGAAAAGACTCTGATGCTGGGAGGGATTGGGGGCAGGAGGAGAAGGGGACAACAGAGGATGAGATGGCTGGATGGCATCACGGACTCGATGGACGTGAGTCTGAGTGAACTCTGGGAGATGGTGATGGACAGGGATGCCTGACGTGCTGCGATTCATGGGGTCACAAAGAGTTGGACACAACTGAGGGACTGAACTGAACTGTACTGATGGATTGAAAATATTTAGGAAAAGAAATACCAGAAAGCTCCAAAAAGCAAACTTAAAATTTTCATCCTCTGGCAACTCTTGGCATAGTATTTAAATTGTATTTACAACTATTTACACAACATTTGCATTATATTAAGTACTATAAGTAACCTAGATGATTTAAAATATACAGGAGAATGTGCATAGTTCATATGCAAATAACTCCACTACATCTTGAGCTTCAGTAGATTTTGGTATCTCCAGGATGTGGATACTGAAGGATGACAGTATATCATCAGCCTTTTTTTTAAGAGAAGTTGGTTGGTTTGCCAACACAGAAGGAACAGTTTCAAGAGAACATCACTTTCTATAAATGCACACTACTAGAAGTAATTTTTAAAGAAGTTGATAAACAACATTTTACCTTCAACTAGATTTTATAACTGTCCAAATACAAGAATAAATTATTTTACCAGAGTAAAATGGTATATAGACATACCTCATTTTATTGTGCTTTACAGATATTGCAGGGTTTTTTTGTTTGTTTGTTTCTACAAATATAAGGTTTATAGCAACTCTACATCCATTAAGTGGGCTTCCCTGGTGGCTCAGATGGTAAAGACTCGACCACAGTGAAGGAGATCTGGGTTCGATCCTTGGGTTGGGAAGATCCCCTAGAGAAGGGAATGGCTACCCACTTCAGTATTCCTGCCTGGAGAATTCCATGGACAGAAAAGCCTGGCAGGCTACAGTCTATGGGGTCACAAAGAGTCAAACATGACTGCGTGACTAACACTTTTCACTCTATCCACTAAGCCAATTAGTACCATTTTTCCAACAGTATTTGCTCACTTTGTGTCTCTGTGTCATATTTTTGATAATTCTCACAATATGTCAGACTTTTTCATTATTATTTTATTTATTATGGTGATCTGTGGTCAGTGGTTTTGGATGTTATTGCAAAAAGATTGTGACTCGCTGAAGGCTTGGATGGATGATTGCATTTTTTGGCAAAAAAAAAAGTATTTTTAAGAATATCATATTACTTTATTTATTTTTATTGAAGTATAGTTGATTTACAATGTTGCATTACTTTCAGGTATACAGTGTAGTAATTCAGTTATTTTTTTTCTAATTATATTCCATTTTAGGCTATTATAAGATAACAAATATAGTTCCCTGTTTTATACAATAAATTCTTATTGCTCATCTATTTTACATATAGTAGCTTGTATCTGTTAATCTCATAGTCCTAATTTGCTCCTCTCCTCTCCCTCTCCTCTTTGGTAACTGTAAGCTTATTTTCTATGTATGTGAGTCTGTTTCTGTTTTGTATGTAGATTCATTTTTATTGTTCTTTTGATTTAAATTATATCACATAGTATTTGTATTTCTCTGACTTATTTCAATAAGTAAAATATTCTGTAGGACTATCCATGTTGCTGCAAATGGAAATATTTCATTCTCTTTAATGATTGAGTAATATTGTTGTTGTTCAATCACCAAGTCATGTCCAATTCTTTGCAACCTCATGGACTGCAAAATACCTCGTTTCTCTGTCCTCCACTATCTCCCAGAGTTTACTCAAATTCACGTTCATTGAACAATATTCCATTGGTCCATTGAGTAATAGCCCATCATGTATAAATATATATACCACATCTTAAGCCAGTCATCTGTTGATGAGCACTTGGATTGTTTCCATGTTTTGGCTATTATAAATAGTGCTGCTATGAGCATTTAGCAAAAGGTATTTTTTAATTAAGGTGTGTACATTGGTTTTGAAGACATAATGCTATTGCACACTTAATAGAATACTGCTAAGTCACTTCAGTCATGTCCGACTCTGTGCAACCCCAGAGACGGCAGCCCACCAGGCTCCCCCATCCCTGGGATTCTCCAAGCAAGAACACTGGAGTGGGCTGCCATTTCCTTCTCCAATGTATGAAAGTGAAAAGTGAAAATAAAGTCGCTCAGTTGACTAACTTTAATATGCACTGGGAAATCAAAAAAATTGTGTGACTTGCTTTATTGTGATAGTCACTTTATTTAGGTGGTCTGGAATCAAACTTTAAATACCTCTGAGCTATGTTTGTATATAGGACATTATGACAGTGGTTTATTGAAGCATGTGTGAAGTGAAAGTGAACGTATTAATTGCTCAGTCGTGTCCGACTCTTTGTGACCCCATGGACTGTAGCCTGCCAGGCTTCTCTGTCCATGGGATTCTCCAGGCAAGAATACTGGGGCGGGTAGCCATTCCCTTCTCCAGGGAATCTTCCTGACCCCAGGATGGAACCCAGGTCTTCTGCATTGCAGGCAATTCTTTACTGTCTGAGCTGTATATTTACACATAAATATGCCGTATGTGTTGGAGAAGGAAATGGCCACCCACTCCAGGATTCTTTTCTAGAGAATCCTGTGGACAGAGGAGCCTGGTGGGCTGCTGTCCATGGGGTGGCACGGAGTCAGACATGACTGAAGCTACTTAGCATGCATGCATGCATTGGAGAAGGAAATGGCAACTCACTCCAGTATTCTTGCCTGGGGAATCCCAGGGATGGAGAAGCCTGGTGGGCTGCCGTCTATGGGGTCACACAGAGTCAGACACGACTGAAGTGACTTAGCAGCAGCAGCAGCATGCCATGTGTGCATACGTAGAATAAATCATCAAAGAATATCATTATGCTTCAAAGAAACTGAGATTATTTCAGTATGTTAGTATAACTGCATATAAAGCGTTACAGCCTAACAAGGTTATTATATTTGGAAATTTTCAATGAAGATAAGTCTTCTAATGAATTTATTGGCAAAAAGAAAGGGGGAAAACCTAAATCTTTGGTGAGATGATATTGGAAGGTTACTACCTTTTTGGTTAGAGGAGGGTGTGGAATATTACAAAGCATCTTTTGTTTTGACAGCGGTTGCCCCACTAGGACACCCTGACCTCAGAAGTCAAATCACATGTCTGTTTGCAGATGTGTCTGGAATAAGAAACCCTCAGTGTTGCTGTTTTCCATATCCATGTATCATTGTCTGCATGGTCCAAGAAGAGATTTTTAATGAGTGGTCCAGCAAGGAACCTAAATTCCAAAGCTATTAGGGAATGGAAAATGGAGACATTTTACCTCTGCTTATCATCCAGAAGGCAGATTTCTAGTTCTATCACAGTTACATAGATAAAGATTGAAATCAAATGTAAAAAACTTTTCATAGGAAATTATTTTTATCATAACGTATTTTGGTTGTAATTCTAAAGATAACTTACCTTTAGTGATGACAAATAGCACACAAAAGTATAGAGAAAATTAAAATCATCTATAATTTTATCACTCTAAGATATTACAATTATTCTAATGTATTTCTCTCTAGTATTACTTTGTATGAAGATACATAGTTAGCAATAGCAAAATTGATTATCAGTATTGTTGTTGTTGCTGTTCATTTGCTAAGTCATGTCTCACTTTTTGTGGCCCCATGGTTTGTAGCACACCAGACTCCTCTGTCCTCCACTATCTCCCAGAGTTTGCTTAAATTCATGTCCATCGAGTTGGTGAGGCTATCAAAACAGATACAGGTAGATATTTTTGTTAGTGGTGTTTAGTTGCTAAGTCATGTCTGACTCTGACTCTTTTGCAACCCCACGAACTGTAGCCCGCCAGGCTCCTCTGTCCATAGAATTTCCCAGGTAAATATACTGGAGTGTGTTGCCATTTACTTCTCTAGGGGATTTTCCCAACCTAGGGATCGAGCCCATGTTCTCCTATTTGTCAGGCAGACACTTTGCCACTGAGCCACCTGTGTATGTTAGTCGCTCAGTTGTGTCCGACTCTGTGAGACCCCAAGGACTATAGCCCAGCAGGCCTCTCTGTCCATGGGAATCTCCAGGCAAGAATACTGGAGTGGATTGCCATGCCCTCTTCCAGGGGATATTCCCGACCCAGGGATCAAACCCAGGTCTCCTGCATTGCAAGCAGAGCCACATTACCATCTGAGCCACAAGGGAAACCAAGCTACCTTGCAAGCTCTATATGTGTGTATAGTTCCTAATGTATATGTACAGATCCTATATGTATAGCTGTATATGTATAGATCCTAATACAGCTCTTTTTTTCAAAATTCTAATCATGCTGTCATGCAAGATGATTTCAATTACTCTTAGAAAGTCTTTTTCAGAGCACACATCTTGCTCAACTTACAATGAGGTTATGTCACCATAAACCAATCAATAAATTGAAAATATCATAATTGAAAATGCATTTAATGCCCCTAACCTACCAAACATCATAGTTTAGCCTAGCCTACCTTTAACATGCTTACTGAAAATGCATTTAAAACGCCTAACCTACCAAACATCATGGCTTAGCCTAGCCTACCTTAAACATGCTCAAAACACTTAACAGTAGCCTGCTGCTAAGTCACTTCAGTCATGTCCGACTCTGTGCAACCCCATAGATGGCAGCCCACAAGGCTCCCCCGTCCCTGGGATTCTCCAGGCAAGAACACCGGAGTGGGTTGCCATTTCCTTCTCCAACAGTAGCCTACAGTTGGGCAAATCATCCAACAAAGAGCCTCTTTTATAATAGAGTGTCAAATATCTCACATAATTTATTGAATCCGATACTTAAAGTGAAAAACAATGGTTGTATGGGCATAGAATGATTGTTTTTCTTCATGACTACATGGCTGACTGGGAGCTGTGGCTGCTGCCACTGCCACCGCAAGAGAGTATTGTACTGCACCAGCCGGAGAACAGATCCAAATTCGAATTAAAAGTCCAGTTTCAGCTGAATGCTTTCACATTTATGATGCATGCACAGCATCCTAAAGTTGAAGAATTGTAAGTCAAAGCATCATTACGTTGTTGTAAGGAAGTTCCTGAAATATACATTTAAAGGAATCTGTCAATCAATTCAGTGAAACCCATTTAATAATTGTGATTGCCTATAGCATTGACAGTGGTGTAACTCAGAGTCATTGATCTCAAGAGATTTTTTATTATTCCCTGCACTTACATTGGGATTCATAGAAAAATAAATTTGTCCTTGATCAGGAACACAGAGAAACATTTTCTGAATTGCCCAAAGACATATATACTGAGTAGAAAATCTATCAGTTTTCACTTGGCATACACATAATAGAGGTAATGTTATTTATTTATTTATTTTTTAAAAGGGGCTTCCTCAATGTCTCAGTGGGTAAAGAATCTGTCTGCCAATGCAGGAGGCATGAGAGACATGAGTTCGATCCCTTAGATGGGGAAGATCCCCTGGAGAGGAAAATAGCAACCCACTCCAGTATTCTTGGCTGAAAAAGCCTGTGGCCAGAGGAGCCTGGCAGGCTGCAGTCCAAAGGGTCACATAATTCTTACAATGTATTAATACTTCCATATTTTAGATTCTGCTTAGAGAAATAAACATGCAGTACAGTTAGTTAATTACCTATGAATTTAAAGTAAAATTGGAATTTTTCCAGTTTCAAGTGTACTGTTTTTGAAATTATTGCCTTCATTGCTCTCTGTCAAATATGATGCTAATTGTTACCCGGTTTAATCCAGCAATTCAGTTAGAGGAATGAATGTGTTTGGTCTGAGGAGTGCTGAATTCAAGCAGTGCATCTCAAAAAATGGTTCAGAGTCAGGCTGGAAACAGCTTCAATCTTCTTAGATTTGTGGAGTTCGTATCAGCAAGTCTGAGTGAGACCTGCTGCAGTAAAGACATAAAGACACTTGCCTCTCTCTACCCCATTCCACCCTTAGGGCCTGGTCAGATTGGCAGGTGGGGACCTTTTGCTTAGATTCTGTGGGGAACCATTTCAGAAGCTCTAAATTGCCTTGTTATTGTTTTTAAGTCATGTCCCACTCCTTTGCAACCCCAAGGACTATAGCCCTCCAGGCTCCTCCATCCATGGGTTTCTCCAGGCAAGAATACTGGAGTGGGTTGCCATTTCCTTCTCCAGGAAATCTTCCCGATCCAGGGATTGAATTCACATCCCTGGCATCTTCTGCATTGGCGGTGGTTTCTTTACCTCTGAGCCACCAGGGAAGCCCCTAAGTTGGATAATTTCATCTTTCTGTTTCATATCCTAGAGAAGGGAATGCTCTTTTCCTCATTTTCCTTGAAGGACTTTTTCCTGGGGTTTGACTTTCTTCACAGTTGATGTGGTAATCTGGATGGACCAGGCCAAGATAAAAGGGACAAGCAAGTTGTTCAGTGTATTTTTTATAGGCCTTAAGTCAACCTCATCCAAGAAAAGCCATCCATGGTTCAGCCTAGTTCTCGGGAGAACACACTGGAATTTGGGACAAAAGCCTAATAATAAAAATCATCAATGTATACATCTTAGTGAGAAGAAGTGAATCTTTTGATGTGCAGTAAAACTGATATTGACCCTTAGGGAACGGGTGATATGTGTCATAAGAAGCAAACATAAGTGCCTTAAGCCTTTGTTACAGGCAATAAAAACCATGTGCTAAATATGAGGGAAAAAGCATTGTATGGTGGGAGATACATAGAAAATGGTTTTGCAATATGAAAAGCCATTGATCTAATATCCAACTTTATGATATTTAAAAGTATTTGTCAGATAATGAAATTCTACATGAGACAAGTGTGTAATAAAACATGATCCAAATTTTATAAGTTAAAACAATTTTTAAAAGAAACTACTCCCACTCAGTATACTTTGTAAAGGTCCCCATTTCTTGAGATTGAAGAAAACTGGAAATAATTAAACTAAAAGAACACTTTTTTTTTAAACTTTAGTTTGCTTTACAATACTGTATTGGTTTTGCCACACATTGACATGAATCAGCCACGGGTGTACATGAGTTCCCAATCCTGAACCCCCCTCCCACCTCCCACCTCATATCATCTCTCTGGATCATCCCCGTGCACCAGTCCCAAGCATCCTGTATCCTGTATTGAACATAGACTGGCGATTCATTTCTTACCTGATAGCAGGTTTCAATGCCATTCTCCCAAATCATCCCACCCTCTCCCTCTCCCACAGAGTCCAAAAGTCCATTCTATACATCTGTGTCTCTTTTGCTATCTTGCATAAAGGGTTATCATTACCATCTTTCTAAATTCCATATATATGTGTTAGTATACTGTATTGGTGTTTTTCTTTCTGGCTTACATCACTCTGTATAATTGGCTCCAGTTTCATCCACCTCATTAGAACTGATTCAAATGTATTATTTTTAATGGCTGAGTAATACTCCATTATGTATATGTACCACAGCTTTCTTATCCATTCATCTGCTAATGGACATCTAGGTTGTTTCCATGTCCTAGCTATTATAAACAGTGCTGCAATGAACACTGGGGTACACGTGTCTCTTTCAATTCTGGTTTCCTCGGTGTGTATGCCCAGCAGTGGGATTGCTGGGTCATATGGCAGTTCTATTTGCAATTTTTTAAGAAATCTCCACACTGTTCTCCATAGTGACTGTACTAGTTTGCCTTCCCACCAACAGTGTAAGAGGGTTCCCTTTTCTCCACACCCTCTCCAGCATTTATTGCTTGTAGACTTTTGGATCACAGCCATTCTGACTGGTGTGAAATGGTACCTCATTGTGGTTTTGATTTGCATTTCTCTGATAATGAGTGATGTTGAGCATCTTTTCATGTGTCTGTTAGCCATCCGTATGTCTTCTTTGGAGAAATGTCTATTTAGTCCTTTGACCCATTTTTTGATTGGGTCATTTATTTTTCTGGACTTGAGCTGCATAAGTTGCTTGTATATTTTTGAGATTAGTTGTTTGTCAGTTGCTTCATTTGCTATTATTTCCTCCCATTCAGAAGGCTGTATTTTCACCATGCTTATAGTTCACTTTGTTGTGCAGAAGCTTTTAATTTTAATTAGATCCCATTTGTTTATTTTTGCTTTTATTTCCAGTATTCTGGGAGGTGGATAATAGAGGATCCTGCTGTGATTTATGTCGGAGAGTGTTTTGCCTATGTTCTCCTCTAGGAGTTTTATAGTTTCTGATCTTACATTTAGATCTTTAATCCATTTTGAGTTTATTTTTGTGTATGGTGTTAGAAAGTGATCTAGTTTCATTCTTTTACAAGTGGTTGACCAGTTTTCCCAGCACCACTTGTTAAAGAGATTGTCTTTTCTCCATTGTATATTCTTGTCTCTTTTGTCGAAGATAAGGTGTCCATAGGTGTGTGGATTTATCTTTGGGCTTTCTATTTTGTTCCATTGATCTATATTTCTGTCTTTGTGCCAGTACCATACTGTCTTGATGACTGTGGCTTTGTAGTAGAGCCTGAAGTCAGGCAGGTTGATTCCTCCAGTTCCATTCTTCTTTCTCAAGATTGCTTTGGCTATTTGAGTTTTTTTGTATTTCCATACAAATTGTGAAATTATTTGTTCTAGCTCTGTGAAAAATACTGTTGGTAGCTTGATAGGGATTGCATTGAATCTATAGATTGCTTTGGGTAGTATACTCATTTTCACTATATTGATTCTTCCGATCCATGAACATGGTATATTTCTCCATCTATTAGTGTCCTCTTTGATTTCTTTCATCAGTGTTTTATAATTTTCTATATATAGGTCTTTAGTTTCTTTAGGTAGGTATATTCCTAAGTATTTTATTCTTTTCATTGCAATGGTGAATGGAATTGTTTCCTTAATTTCTATTTCTGTTTTCTCATTATTAGTGTATAGAAATGCAAGGGATTTCTGTGTGTTGATTTTATATCCTACAACTTTACAATATTCATTGATTAGCTCTAGTAATTTTCTGCTGGAGTCTTTAGGGTTTTCTATGTAGAGGATCATGTCATCTGCAAACAGTGAGAGTTTTACTTCTTCTTTTCCAATTTGGATTCCTTTTATTTCTTTTTCTGCTCTGATTGCTGTGGCCAAAACTTCCAGAACTATGTTGAACAGTAGCGGTGAAAGTGGGCACCCTTGTCTTGTTCCTGACTCTAGGGGAAATGCTTTCAATTTTTCACCATTGAGGATAATGTTTGCTGTGGGTTTGTCATATATAGCTTTTATTATGTTGAGGTATGTTCCCTCTATTCCTGCTTTCTGGAGAGTTTTTATCGTAAATGGATGTTGAATTTTGTCAAAGGCCCTCTCTGCATCTACTGAGATAATCATATGGCTTTAATTTTTCAATTTGTTAATATGGTGAATTACATTGATTGATTTGTGGATACTAAAGAATCCTTGCAAACCTGGGATAAAGCCCACTTGGTCATGATGTATGATCTAAAAGAACACTCTTTTGGTTACAATGCAAACCTGTGTACTACTAGCTGGCTAACTTTCATCATTTCAATCATTTAGTCATTTCAACCCATCAAATTCATGGTCACTGTATTTGAATCTGGTCATTCAGTGAAAAAAGCCAGGAAAAAAGAAAAGTGTGAGTCACTCAATCCTGTCCGACTCTTTTGCAACCCCATGGACTGTAACCCACCAGGCTCCTCTGTCCAAGGGATTTTTCCAGGCAAGAATACTGGAGTGGGTTGCATTTTCCTTTTCCTTCTTCCTGCTCCATGGACTGAACTCAGGTCTCCTGCATGGCAGGCAGATTCTCTACCATCTGAGCCACCATGAGCTCCTAAACCAAACTTACTGGTGAGTTTGCCCATAAATAAGGACTGCCAGCTAATTCCTGCTCCTCAACTGGCACCACTGGGTTGATTTCCATTGTTCCTTCTAATCCCTAAAATTGTTTTTAATCAGAAACTTTATCCTTTAAAAACGACTAGAATTCAAGAGACTTGGCTGGACATGGCAGTAATATTCTTAGGACTCGAAGAAAATCTATTGACAGTGTTTTCACTCTGAATCTCCCTCACCCAGAACGGTTGCCAAGAAAGCATCAAGCCCACCAGGAGAAACCTTTCAGAAAGCTTAAGGGTGCCCATGCCCCATCGCCTTGTTTCTGTGGAGAAACCATTCCTTAAGTTACCTTTGGCTTTCAGTGCTTTTACTCTGTGGCAAAGGGCCCGTCCCTGCAATTTTTTATCATGCTTTTTCATTTTGAGATTAACAGGCAAATGCAAAAATGGTTTCAAAACTTTGCTCAGGGAGCCCGCAGTGCCTTGTTCATCAGTACTGAAATTTCTCACTCTCACAAACCCTTCTGCCACTTTTTCAGTGGTCCCCAGTAGTCACTGTTAATGAGTGTGTAATAAACTGTTGTGTTGCAGTTGAGGCACTTTATGTTCATATGCGATGATGACTTGACTGCCGATAGTGTATGAATCCTGCGGGTTACATTCATCAGCACTGTGATATCAACCACCCATGAAATACAAAGTATGCTTGATTTATTTTGCTGATAGGATATCCCACAGAGTTTAAGCTTTAAGAATACTTTTTTGAGTTCAGGTTTTGTTTTTTTTCCCCACATCTTTGTTTCATATTTTGAGACTATGGGTTGAGCATGACATTCCTACCTGCTTAAGTAACAAGGTTTGGGAAAAATTAGTGGAGAAATGATTCACACTAGAGTCGTTCCCATGCCAGGATTTTATTCTTCCAAATTTTGCTTTGGTGATGCACCTGCTCCTACACATTAGAATCAGGAGAGAGAAAATACTGCTTTAAGTGCTGCTTCTCTTTACATCTCCAGATGAAAATGTCCTTTGGAAGTAACTGTGCAAGCCAGATTGCCTTGTTGGCACCAGTGTACTACACCTCAGGTAATATTGCTAAGATGGTTCAAATTGTCAATTGACATATTTGCTAAAGCAGTTTGCAAGTTCACTGAAGTGATCTTTAGGTGCTAATGCTCACCTCTTTCATCTCCACTTTACTCTGGTGCATGATCTGTACCAAAAGCATATCTCTAGATTGAATGCAAAGGTTTTAAAATGCATTTTAAACACACATTCACGTGTATGTATGCACACAGACACATATATGAACTCACATTCTGCCTTAGTCCCACCTGATTTGAGCCCTCAGATGACAAGTCATGCTCTGATGTTGACATTATGACTCAAACTTTGGGAAAGTCTCATAACAGGGTAAAGGCTTTTTACTCTACCAAATGTATATGCAAGTTTGATCATTCTCACAATTCTCCCATTTTCCAAATGCAAAACTTTCCAAACGCATACTTAGAACATACATCTAGAGAGGGTGTTTGATTGGATTTAAATCCAAATCAGTTTCTCCATTTGCCTTTAGCTTTTTTACTAATTGAATACTAACAAAGGAAGAGGAACTAAAAAGCTTCTTGATGAAAGTAAAAGAGGAGAGTGGAAAACTTGGCTTAAAACTCAACATTCAAAAAACTAAGATCATGGCATCTGGTCCCATCACTTCATGGGAAATAGATGGGGAAACAGTGGAAACAGTGTCAGACTTTATTTTCTTGGGCTCCAAAATCGCTGCAGATGGTGATTGCAGCCATGAAATTAAAAGACGCTTACTCCTTGGAAGAAAAGTTATGACCAACCTAGATAGCATATTCAAAAGCAGAGATGTTACTTTGCCAACAAAGGTCCATCTACTCAAGGCTATGGTTTTTCCAGTGATCATGTGTAGATGTGAGTTGGACTGTGAAGAAGGCTGAGCGCTGAAGAATTGATGCTTTTGAACTGTGGTGTTGGAGTAGACTCTTGAGAGTCCCTTGGACTGCAAGGAGATCCAACCAGTCCATTCTGAAAGAGATCAGCCCTGGGATTTCTTTGGAAGGAATGATGCTAAAGCTTAAACTCCAGTACTTTGGCCACCTCATGCGAAGAGTTGACTCATTGGAAAAGACTTTGATGCTGGGAGGGATTGGGGGCAGGAGGAGAGGGGGGCAACAGAGGATGAAATGGCTGGATGGCATCACGGACTCGATGGACATGAATCTGAGTGAACTTCGGGAGTTGGTGATGGACAGGGAGGCCTGATGTGCTGCGATTCATGGGGTCACCAAGAGTCGGACATGACTGAGCGACTGAACTGAACTGAACTGAACTGTATTTTGTTCAGTAGGCACCAACCTTTGGTATTGCCTAGCATAGTTCATGCTTGCAGAATAAGAGGCTTCAGAATTTTCTAGAAATTATCTGGATATTTGTTACAAGACTGAGCTTCCTTCCAGTTATGATACCATATTAAAAATTGTAATTTAATAGTGATCATCTTAATAATAAATTCATAATTAGCTATCCTAAACAGATATCTCATCCTCTGTCACCCCCTTTTCCTTAAATCCCTCGATCTTTCCCAGCATCAGGGTCTTTTCCAGTGAATCAGTTCTTCGCATCAGGTGGCCAAAGTATTGGAGCTTCAGCTTCAGCATCAGTCGTTCCAATGAGTATTCAGAGTTGGTTTCCTTTCCAATTGACTGGTTGATCTCCTTGCAGTCCAAGGGACTCTCAAGAGTCTTCTCCAGCACCACAATTTGAAAGTGTTAATTCTTTGGCACTCAGCCTTCCTTATGGTCCAGCTCTCACATCTGTATAGAAAGAGAAAGAAAGAAAGAGAGGTCATTCAGTCGTATCCAACTCTTTGCAACCCCACAGACTGTAGCTGACCAGGCTGTTCCACCCATGGGATTTTCTAGACAAGAATACTGGAATGGGTTGCCATTTCCTTCTCCAGGGGATCTTCCTGATCCAGGGATCGAACCTGGTTCTCTCGCACTGCAGGCAGACTCTTTACCATCTGAGCCACCGTATGACTACTGGAAAAACTATAGCTTTGACTATAGAGACCTTTGTTGGCAGAGTAATGTCTCTATTTTTCAGTATTCTGTATAGGTTTGTGATGAGATGGTTGGATGGCATCACCAACTCAGTGGACATGAATTTGAGCAAATTCTGGAAGATAGTAAAAGACAGGGAGGCCTGGCATGCTGCAGTCCATAGGGTCGCAAAGAGTTGGACACAACTTGGTGACTGAATGTGCAGATATAGGAAGTGAATCTATTATATAATGGGCTAATGAATTCCAAAGGAATACATACTGATAATATGTATTTTAGAGTCCCCAAAAACATTTAAATTTGATATGCAATGTATGATTTGCCATTCTAAATTTTTCATTCCGAGAAAGCTTTTTTTTGTTATGCCTTGTGTTTCTTAAACTTCAAGTGGAAAGAGAATTTACCAAATTTTTTAAGTTCTTACTCACTTTTACAAGTTCATTTCAATATTCCAAAACAATAAACAAAATCTATGTGATTTTTAAAGGAACAAATGGCTCATGTAAAACTTAGAAAAGAAAAGTATACTTTAAATTCTTCTATTCAATCTCAGTATTTTTCTGAAGTAGGCTTGCAATGATAACAGATTTCTAAATGGTTCAATTTAGTGAAATAATTGAATTTTAAAAAACTATAAATGGAGTTCAATCAACTTACTATTAACTGTGTGTTTAATAAAAACTGCTTGAATTGACTCATGCTTTAAATAGTCCACAAATTGATATTTACATCTAAATTAAATAATCAAGGAAAAGGTTCAGAATAACTAAATATATATTCAATTATAAAAATTTCTCTTAGCCTAGTAGATTAGCACAACAAAATTTATATTTGAAATTTATCTCCAAATAGAAAATGTATTTTACATAAATTATTGACTTCATCAAAATGGGTCAATGTTATCATTTTCTTCTTTAAAAGTAGAATAGTCTAGGAAATGTAAACTCAGAGTTCTTTACAAGATTTGTGCCATTTTCTCTAGTTCTCAAGTTAGATTACTAGAAGTGCTTCCAAATTAAAAAAAAAATAAAAGCAGTTTGTATAATTCAATAAATGTTCAGTAACACTTTATCCTAGAAACTTTTTCTAATCCTTGGCTGTTAGCTTTTTGACTCATTCCAAACTTAACATTTTAGTTTTAAGTATTTTATTTAAGGTATTTACAATTTACAATTGAGCACTTCAGAGTGTTTAAATATAACAAAGAATAGATGGTTTGTCCTTTTCTGGTTACTTTGTCTCTCATCTGACCCACTATTTCAAAATTTTTGCTCGTTTTTATTTGATTTTGGTTTTTTTTAAGCCACCTTTTATATAAAATATTTTTTTCTACTACAGTCACACTCTTCCTATTCTATTCTGCCAATTCACATTTGAAGACATTATTCTGACATAAATGCAAATAGATTTTATAAGAATTTTCACATCAAATATACTAGTGAGCAAGAACCATCACAATATTCTAAAGTAATTATCCTCCAATTAAGATTAATTAATTAAAATATTTTTTAAAAGAAGAAAGAGAACCAAACTTTTTTTGTTTGTTTGTTTAATTTCATAACTAAAGCAGGTGTTAGATAGATTTGGAACCAGGTATCTATTCCAAATGGTAGATTTTTCTTTTTTTTTCACCACTTATTTGTCTGTATCCTAAAAGGAATTTAAGTTGAGTATATTCATCATCCAAATTGATGTCAGGCTTAGGTTGTTAGGAAAATATCTGGCTACAGTAAGATTTGGCTGATTCGGTAAATCTCATGAAAAGTTTCATGTCATACCAAAGTACATCACACCAACCTTTAAAATTATACCACATACCAGAGGAAGGAAATCAGAATTGCTTCCGTCAGGATCAACATAATGAAATAAGAATTTCTTGAAAGGGAGAATGATCTATAACAAAAGGAAAAGACATTTGTTTTACATTCAAGAAACCTGTGTCCATTTACTTGGTCTTTTTTATACCATGCAAAAATGGTTTAGTCTCTGACATTGTACTGACTTACAACTGTATTTCAAAAGCAGAATTTTTCCAGAGTTGTTCAAATAAAAAAAATGTGTATTTTACTTTTTTAAGTTAAGGCATGCTGACCTCAAAGCAGCAAACCAACATTATTTAATAGCTTCTTTTTTCAGAGAGAAAATATTAAGCATCTGGCCCCCTGAATGAAATGTTTGATTTATTGAGAAGAGTGAGTATTCTGTGGACCTTACAGCTAATCTGCCAGAGAAAAAATGAACAGCAATAATCATGTGCTAATAAGAGCTACAGTCTTACCAGTAGCCAAGTACAAATGTGAGAGCTGGACCATAAAGAAGGCTGAGCGCTGAAGAACTGATGCCTTTGAATTGTGGTGATAGAGAAGACTCTTGAGAGTCCCTTGGACTGCAAGGAGATCCAATCAGTCAGTCCTAAAGGAAATCAACCCTGAATACTCACTGGAAGGACTGATGCTTAAGTTCCAATACTTTGGCCACCTGACACAACCAGCGAACTCACTGGAAAAGATTCTGCTGCTGGGAAAGATTGAAAGCAAATGGAGAAAAGGGCCGCAGAGGATGAGAGGGTTGGATAGCATCAACGATTCAATGGACATGAACTTGGGCAAACTCTGGGATATTTTGTGAGGGACAGAAAGGCCTGGCATGGTAAGTCCATGGAGGTCTCAGAGAGCTGGACACAAATTAGCAACTTGAACAACAAAAGTAAGAGCTAGATGCAGTGAAAATGCAACAGATATGTAAAATGCAGTGTCTTTTCTCCATGAACTTATTCTATCTCCACAGCAAAGTTAACATTTAGGCTGCAGTTAGAGAATACTTGGGTATCAGATTATCACCACATACCTGTCTTTACCAGGCACCAGGTGAGGGGCCCGTGATCAGAGGGCAAGAAAAAGGTACAGTCCTAGACCAAACAGCCTAAGGCAGACCCAGGTGTACACAATGTCCCCATATCAGTCAGAGTCAAAAGATAACATCAGTTAGAAGAACTAACTGGCAACACTGAGCAATAGTGTCATAAGCGCTTGGGAAAGATAGACATGGCCAGCCCTGGAACACTGCCTTCTTCAGTGTGTGGGACCTTTGGAGGCCATGGGATGCTATAGACCTGAGCAGGGATGAAATCCTAATGGGCAAAGTTGACACATGCATCAGGGGTAACCTGGTGTCCTGAGCACTTCCTGTGTCAGAACATAAGTGAGGCTCACTCAAAATCAACCTCAGCCCTATTCTAAGCAGCACAGTCTCCTGTGATCACATGCTATAGGATCCAGCTAATGAGACCAGGAAGACTCCAAAAATATGTGTCCTGGAGCTCCTTGAGTCTTCTGACAGATAATAAAACAATGAGTCAGGGATAAAGAAGGGTCAGAGAGGACCTTGAGGGGGAAAATGGAGACCAGGGAAAACATAGGTCTTGGTGTGTTCTGATTCTCCACCCATATAGCACTGCCTTCCATAGTTGATCTCCACCACTAAGTACCACTGCAAGGGTACTTTGACATTTTTTTAGAAATGGACTCCCAACAATGGGGACCCTGATGGAAGCCCTGCTTCCCTGGGCCTAGAAGCAGTACTGGCAGAGAGAATGGCTGGACCTAGTCTTGGATAGATAGTAAGGGTCCACACAACAAGAAGGACTTGACAGTAAGCAAAAGAGAAAGGTTGGGAGAGAGATAGCAACAGAGAGAGTCCAAGTGAGAAAGAAGAAAACAAGTTACATGTATAAGCAGGGAACAAACTAGCCAGTGACTGCCTGAAGGTGAGCTGTGGTGGACACCTTGGGGTGGCTATTTGTTTTTGGTACCAACTTCCATTTAACATGTCTTAATATACTTTGAAATCTGGAGCTAAAAATCACATTGCTCAGATTCTGGTAGACCTAGGATTCTGAACAAGGAATAGGTCTTCCTGCCTCAATTTGGACAATTGTTTATGGAGAGGGAGACGGATGGTCAGCATCCAGCCTGAGAGTGTGAACTATGACTGGGGCGGAGCTGAGGCAGCTTCTTACTTGGGCAGGGAGCGTCCCAGTGTTCACAGAGGCTGTGTGGTTCTGAAACTCACAGTTATAGAAGGGTGTGATGTGTGCTTACTCAGTTGTGTCCAACTGCGACCCCATGGACTGTAGCCCACCAGGCTCCTCTGTCCATGGGGATTCTCCAGACAAGAATACTGTAGTGGGTTATCATGCCCTCCTCCAGGGGATCTTCCTAACCCAGGGATCAAACCCAGGTCTCCCACATTGCAGGCGGATTCTTTATCCTCTGAGCCACCGGGGAAGCCCAGTTATAGAAGGGTTTCCTTCATTTGACATGCAATTTCTTTATTTCCCCCTTTTCAGCTTATTTTGAGATACAAGCTACAGACAATAAAACTTTCTAATTTTAAAATGTACAGCCTGTGCGTTTCAGCAAATATATACAGTTATGCAAATACCACCATAGTCAAGATATAGAATATTTTCATCACCCACTAAAATACAACTTTTGCCCCTTTGCAGTCAATCTCCTACCCCCACTCCAGCTCAAGTGATCTGCTTTTTGGTATCACAGTATGTTTTTTCTTTTCTGAATGTCATAAAAATGGAATTAAACAGCATGTAAGGTTTGAAGTATGATGTATTTCACTTAGACTAATGCTTTTGAGATTTATCCATGCTGTTGCAGGCATCAATGGTGTTCTCTATTGTTGAGTATTACATATGCCACAATCTGTTGATCCATTAACAAGCTGACAGATATTTGAGTTCTTCGCAGTTTGTTTCTAGGAATAAAATGACTGTGCACTAAGTCACTTAAGTTATGTCCAACTCTTTGCTCCCCTATAGATTGTAGCCCCCCAGGCTTCTCTGTCAATGGGATTCTTCAGGCTAGAATACTGGAGTGGGTTGCCATGCCCTCCTCCAGGGGAATCTTTCTGACCCAGGCATCAAACCTGATTCTCTTATGTCTCCTGCATTGGCAGGCGGGTTCTTAACCACTGGCACCACCCAGAAAGCCCTTAAAATGACCATGACAATGAACAAGCCTTTCTGTGGATTATTGGATACAATAAGCTCATGTTTAACATTTTGAGAAAATGCCAAACAGTTTTCCAAAGATTCTGGAGTATTTTTCACTTCTACCAACATTTTATGAGTTCCTTTTGCTCCACATCTTTGTTAACATTGGTATTATGAGTCTTTTTTAATTTTGGCTATTCTATTGTGTATGTAGTTTCAGTTTGTTAAGCTTGGCACCGTTGATATTTAAGACCAGATAATTTTTTCTTCTGTTTACTGTAGGATATTTAGAAATATGCCTGTCCTCTACCCACTAGATGCCAGTAACAACCCTCTAGTTTTAACAACCAAAATTGTCTCCAAACTTTGCCAAATGTCCCTGGGGGCAAATGATCAGCTTTTCATTGCGAACCACTAATGTAGTGGTTTCATGTGAGTCAGTTATTTACATCAGGTGGCCAAAGTATTGGAGTTTCAGTTTCAACATCAGTCCTTCCAATGAATATTCAGGTCTGATTTCCTTTAGGATGAACTGGTTGGATATCAGTCCAAGGGACCCTCAAGAGTCTTCTCCAACACCACAGTTCAAAAACATCAATTCTTTGGCACTCAGCTTTCTTTATAGTCCAACTCTCATATCCATACATGACTACTGGAAAGACCATAGCCTTGACTAGACAGACCTTTGTTGGCAAAGTAACATTTCTGCTTTTTCCTTCCAAGGAGCAACCATCTTTTAATTTCATGGCTGCAGTCACCATCTGCACTGATTTTGGAGCCCCCCTAAAATAAAGTCTGCCACCGTTTCCACTGTTTCCCCATCTATTTTCCATGAAGTGATGGGACCGGATGCCATGATCTTCGTTTTCTGAATGTTGAGCTTTAAGCCAACTTTTTCACTCTCCTCTTTCACTTTCATCAAGAGGCTCTTTAGTTATTCTTCTTTCTGCCAAAGGGTGGTGTCATCTGCATATCTGAGGTTATTGATATTTCTCCTGGCCATCTTGATTCCAGCTTGTGCTTCTTCCAGCCCAGCGTTTCTCATGATATACTCTGCATAGAAGTTAAATAAGCAGGGTGACAATATACAGCCTTGACGTACTCCTTTTCCTATTTGGAACCTGTCTGTTGTTCCATGTCCAGTTCTAACTGTTGCTTCCTGACCTGCATACAGATTTCTCAAGAGGCAGGTCAGGTGGTCTGGTATTCCCACCTCTTTCAGAATTTTCCACATTTTATTGTGATCCACACAGTCAAAGGCTTTGGCATAGTCAGTAAAGCAGAAATAGATGTTTTTCTGGAACTCTTTTTTTGATGATCCAGCGAATGTTGGCAATTTGATCTCTGGTTCCTCTGCCTTTTCTAAAACCAGCTTGAACATTCTTATCCCTTTTTAAGCTGCACATAGAGTATCTTTTTCTCTGTTTTTTAAGATTTCTCTTTTTGTCACTTATTTTCTACAATTGGTATATTTTCCACAAGTTTTGGTGTATTGCTCCCTTGGTGCATTTTTTTAATGTGTCTTCTACTTGAACTTCACTGAGCCTCTTACTACTGCACGCTTATAGAGTTTACTAAGTTTGGAAAATTTAGAACTCTATTTTTTCAATTATTTTTTCTGACTTCCCTCTTTACTGTGCCCTCTGCATCTCCCTCCCTCTCCTGCTCCCCTTTGAGGACTCCAATTACACATACGTTAGCTCACTGAACTTCTATTAAGTTTTTTTGTATACCTTCTGTTACTATGTCTTCACGTTCACTGGTATTGGGTTTTTTTTTTTTCTGCAATGTCTAATCTGCTCTTAATCCTATCAAATTTATTTTGTCTTTCCAGTATTACGTTTTTTTCTCTAAAATTTCATTTGGATCATTTTCATACATCCCAAGTCCTCTCTTTTCCATGTACATTTTAAAGCATATTTGAAAGTTATTTACTGACTGTATTATGAACTAGTCCCATCATCTTTGTCACTCTGAGTCTATTGTCATTAGCTGATGTTTTCTCCTGGCTGGGATCGTATGTTCCTCAGTTCAGTTCAGTTCAGTTCAGTCGCTCAGTCATGTCCAACTGTTTGCCACCCCATGAATCACAGCACGCCAGGCCTCCCTGTCCATCACCAACTCCCGGAGTTCACTCAGACTCACGTCCATTAATTCAGTGATGCCATCCAGCCATCTCATCCTCTGTCATCCCCTTCTCCTCCTGCCCCAATCCCTCCCAGCATCAGAGTCTTTTCCAATGACTTCTTTGTATATCTACCATATAGGTTAGAGCTGGGAACCTCCCTGGTGGCTCAGCAATAAAGAATCCACCTGCCAATGCAGGAGACATGGTTTGATCCCTAGGAAGTTCCCCTGGAAAAGGAAATGGTAACCCACTCCGGTATTCTTGCCTGGGAAATCCCATCGACAAAGGAGCCTGGTGGGCTAGGGTCCACAGGATGCCAAAAGAGTTGAATACAACTTACTGATTAAACAACATTGTAGATTTTAGATTTAGGGATAGTGGATATTTTTGTATTGATTTAAATAATGTAGCACTTTGTGCTGAAATGTAATTAAGTTACATGAAATCAGGTAGATCCTTCTGACATTTGTTTTCAAGCTATGCTTGGGCAGATTCAGAGCACTGACTGCCCAATAACCCAGATATTATAAGATCTACGGTCCAGCTGAAGGGAACATAAACTACTTTCATCTCTTGTGTGAGTTCTGGGAACTCTTCCTCTGACACTTAAATAAATTCTTTATTTGTCAATTCAGCCAGGGCAGGTTCCAGAAAATTCTAACAAAAAGCAAATAATGGTTGCTGGGATTATGTAATTAGGAGTAAATAAGTTATAAAAGACACTAAAAGTCTAGCCAAGTAGCCAAGTTACAACTTAGTGCAAGAGTGAAAATGGAATATGAATTTGAGCAAACTCCAAGAGACAGTGAAGGACAGGAAAGCCTGGTGTGCTGCAGTCCCTGGGGTTGCAAAGAGTCAGACACAAGTGAGTGCCTGAACAACAATAG
Source organism: Capra hircus (assembly GCF_001704415.2). Classification (NCBI taxonomy): domain Eukaryota; kingdom Metazoa; phylum Chordata; class Mammalia; order Artiodactyla; family Bovidae; genus Capra; species Capra hircus. Next base: position 96,133,481 of record NC_030813.1, read on the forward strand.
GAACAAAGATGGAACTATTATTGATTTTTCAAAAGGTAACTGATAAATACAAAGGAATAAAGTCTGGGGTGAACCAATTTATGGTGTACATTGAAGAAAACAAAGTCTTGAAATAGAGAGACCATGGGGGCGATTAAGTAATACAGTGTTTCCCAACAGTGATGAATGTGGAACAGCAGAGAAAATGGTTAATATGAGCAACATTTAGAAGGATAAAATTATCTGAGAGGAAAGGCCTGGTAACAAACTGGATATAATGATATTAGGCATGGAAAGGGAAAAGTCAAAGCCGACTCCAAGATTTCTAGCCAGGGTGATACTGAAAGAAATGGGCAAGGAAAAACAGCTTTCAAGAGGAGCAGATGAGCAAGTTTTAGACTTGTATTTTGTGATGAAGGTGGCATATCCAAGTAACCACGTCCTGGAGGCTATTGAAAGACAACATACTATTTTACAGATCATATATTCAGTCAGGAGACCTAAGTCTGGACAAAAAATGCCATGGTCAATATGGATGAGTTTAGTCAGTTTTCAAATGTATTACTCTTCAAGATTCTATCCTAATGTCAATCTTACTTTGGTAAAAAGAAAAACTAAATAATAATATTTTCTCTGTTTTAGATTTTGAATGCTTTTTGGTTTCTAGACTTGAAAAGGAATTAGAAATATCATAATAATGCAAGGAAAGCTATTCTTCTGTGTAATTACTTACACAAGTATTGGAAGCCTCGCATAAAATGTTGTGTTTGAGGGAACTCCAGCCCATATTCTTTACCAGAATTTTGGCCAACCTTCAGATAAACAAGCCTCCAAATTGTTCAATAGTCACCACCAGCAGTTGCCAGGCTAATTCTTTCATTTCCTTTCCATGGCACATTTCCCAAAGAATCTGAGCCTTTTGTGCTTTGAGGAAAGATTTCATACAGCATAAATAGGCTCTAGAAACACAATGGATGGGTTTTTTGCTCATTTTGTGGTACAGACAACTTCCAGAACACAGCATACAATTTTCTGTTCTGTACAATTTCCTAGAGTAGCAATTCATTCACCACAGTTGGTCTAAATTAATCATTAGACAAAAACATAAATTACAGCATTCCAGGGGACCTTAGAAATCACCAACTCCAGATGCTTTATTGTACAGATGCAGAAATTGTCAGTAAGGAATGGTACACTTTACTATCCAGATTAATGATGAAGTTAGAACTAGAATTTAAAAAGATGTCTGCTCAATGCCACATGTTGTACCGTTAGCTTTGCTCTTTGCAAATAATTATGAAGTCTCTCTTATGGGAAGATGCCAATCAAGCATGATTTCTTTGATCTATTCACGTTAAATATCAGTACCTTGTGTTGCCTTAGTTTTCTATTACCTTCATAAGCAACTAGGTAGTACCAGGTTATCTCCAGAAGGCCTACAATGACTCAGCTGATTTCACAAGGCATCTAAAATTAGCGTTCTGCCTGTATCTCTTTTGTTACTACATGCCTTGACTCTAATTATGAGATAAATTTCTAGTTTCCATGGCTATGAACAACAAAGTCAGTTTTCTCCCCATTTTAAAATGGTGGGGAAAGCTAACAAATGATAGAATTCGATTTATGACTAATCGTATCTAGCGTATTCTTGTAGACCTCAATTTACCAATGATTTATTTTCCAAAAGTTTGCAGACTATTAGAAACATTTACTGCATTTTCCCAACAATGTTATGTATCAAAGTCAGATCTGTTCAATATTATTACTTTGATAGTGGGTTTGTGTGTGCATGTCTGTAAACTTTTAATGGCAAACTGATAATTATCTTTTATTTACAATAAGTGGTTTATGTAAAAAAAACACTTTTTTACAAGTTCTAATATTTATATATAATATCTAACATAGTATGGGCTTCCCTGCTGGGTCAGTGGTAAGGAATCTGCCTACCAATGCAGGAGACATGGGTTCAATCCCTGGGCTAGGCAGATGCCCTGCAGAAAGAGATGGCAGCCCATTCCAGTATTCTTGCCTGAGCAATCCCTTGGACAGAGGAGACTGGTGGGCTAGACTATGGGGATGCAAAATAGCCAGACAAAATGTAGCAGCTAAACAGCAACAAAATTACTTTGCTGAAAAATGTCCGTCTAGTCAAAGCCATGGTTTTTCTGATAGTCATGTATGGATATGAGAGCTGGACCATAAAGAAAGTTGAGTGCTGAAGAATTGATGCTTTTGAACTGTGGTGCTGAAGAAGACTCTTGAGAGTCCCTTTGGACTGCAAGAAGATCCAACCAGTTCATCCTAAAGGAAATCAGTTTTGAATAGTCATTGGAAGGACTGATGCTGAAGCTGAAACTCCAGTACTTTGGCCACCTGATGTGAAGAACTGACTCACTGGAAAGACCCTGATGCTGGGAAAGATTGAAGGCAGGAGGAGAAGGGGATGACAGAGGATGAGATGGTTGGATGGCATCACTGACTTGTTGGATATGAATTTGAGCAAGCTCTAGGAGTTGGTGATGGATAGAAGCATGGTGTGCTGCAGTCCATGGTGCCACAAAGAGTCGGACATGACTAAACGACTGAACTGAACTGAACAACAAGATAATATTCAATAGCATAGTTTTCCCCACACTAAAGGTAAACTTTCCTACCCTGCTCAGGCACAGGCTTCACAACTGTAGCACCAGGAGAGGAGGAGAGTGGGGAGGGAGGGAAGAGAGGCTGATGGAATTTTACAGGCAGTGTTTAGGTTGCTTCAATAGCAACTCTTGGAAGAAAAATTATGACCAACCTAGATAGCATATTGAAAAGCAGAGACATTATTTTGCCAGCAAAGGTCTGTCTAGTCAAGGCTATGGTTTTTCCAGTAGTCATGTCTGACCCAGGGATTGAACCCAGGTCTCCCACATTGCAGGCAGATGCTTTAACCTCTGCGCCACCAGGGAAGAACTGTGAAAAAGGCTGAGCGCTGAAGAATTGATGCTTTTCAACTGTGGTGTTGGAGAAGACTCCTGAGAGTCCCTTGGACTGCAAGGAGATCCAACCAGTCCATTCTGAAAGAGATCAGCCCTGGGATTTCTTTGGAGGGAATAATGCTGAAGCTGAAACTCCAGTACTTTGGCTACCTCATGCAAAGAGTTGACTCATTGGAAAAGACTCTGGTGCTGGGAGGGATTGGGGGCAGGAGGAGAAGGGGACGACATAGGATGAGATGGCTGTATGGCATCACTGACTCGATGGACGTGAGTCTGAGTGAACTCCAGGAGTTGGTGATGGACAGGGAGGCCTGGCGTGTTGCGATTCATGGGGTCGCAAAGAGTCGGACACGGCTGAGTGACTAAACTGAACTGAACTGAAATCAGGGTAACCTCTAGGTTTAGGGAACTGGTTTCTGAGCATGAAAGTTCTATTTCCAGTGTCTGTCTGTAAGGAAACTAAGAGGAAGTAAAAGATCTGTAGACTGTGATGATGGCTGAGTTGTCCAGCAGCAGCACAAGCCTCCCTGTCAATTAGGAGGGTAAAGGAAAATACACACAATAGCTTGTGTGACTATTGGTTGTAAATTGTGTGAGCAAAAGCCAGGGAGAATCTGTAGTTTTCATAATCTGGTACTGAACCCAAAATCCTAAGGACTTGCATTTACTTTCTTCTTGCTATTTCAGTAAATACACTTTTAGTTCTCAATTATTAGTTCCTAAAGCATGCTACAAGGAGTAAATTACAAAACAGAATATTCCTACTTAGAATGGTTTCCAGATTCCACAGTTCAGGTTATAATCCAGTGTATTATATCAGTATTTAACCTCCATATGTTTTAATAACCATGTTGAATTACCATGCAACCCTCTAATTCAAGTTATTGGACAAATGTGGTACATGAAGTTCAAGAATTTAGCCTCTGGTCACAATCATGTCTAAGACAGAAGTGCAGTCATCTGCAGTTCTCAGCACATTATAATTCAAGTAGGCAGAATATTATATTATGGTTTGAGGCTGTTGCAATGTTTTCCATCTTCAACTATTAGCATGAGGTCCTCAGGTGAAGTTGAATTATCCATTACTTAAACTTAAGCAGCTCTCTCTTTTTCCAAGCTACATGAGAAACTATTTTCCCTCTGAGTCAAATCCATGACTCACAAATTCAATATGTTTGGATCATTTCATTCCTAGGTGGGCATAGTTTTCTATTGTTTTGGTCCAAATTTATCTGGTTCATGTAGAATCAGGACATCAAGTTCATTGAAGGAAAAATTATTAAGTGTCTATTCATTCCAGGCCAAAGTTAGCTAAGACTATTGCAAAGATTGTCTTCCAGATAAAATCAAGGGAGCTATAATTTTCTTATGTGAACCTAAGTCCCTTAGGTGTCAAATGTAGGATGCCTCCCAGATCATTTGCATAGGTGGGATTTGACATGCACCAGTATGACTGAAGCGACTTAGCAGCAGCAGCAGCAGCAGTATATATGCGCCTTCTAGGATACCCCATCTAGCTCCACAATGTCGGCCACACAAACACAACTTCTCTCTTTAAAGGATTATCTGACCTGTTTGGTTTTTTTTAAGTTTTAGTAAAAATTTGGACTTGCAAAACCTCCTCCATGAAACATACTACTCTCATATGATGCACTTCCCCATCTCCAACCCTACCCCAGGATCATTCACTGAAGCTAACTACACTATACATCCCCTTTCAAACTTGAAGATCAAGACAAATAATCCTGGACAAAATTCCTCCCTGGCAAATAAGTTCGTAAGTAGAATTTGTCAGTATCTGTCAGACAAATATGGAGCTGGACTACTAGCTCCTCATTCTGAATGTGACTCATGTCTCTCCTGTATTAAATACACACTGGATCCCACTGAAGATGAAAGCAGTATTTCCTAGCTAAACCAAATGGAGTCAACGCTAAGCCAATCAATGGTGGTGGGTCATATAGTATATGATACAAATTGTAGGTTTGTGTACCTAACCTGCCCCCTGGACCACAGGAGAGGACAGTGTTCATGACTTAAGTCTTCACTCGATGTCCTTAGGTCTCGAGAGAGTATGCCACATGAGTGACCTCTTAGTCTCTAATTCTAGCCCCTTCTCCTACTTTCCCTTCCTATAATGCATCTTCCTTTTAGCTCCTTTCTATGCAGTGTTTCCAACCTAACCTGCACTAAAATATGTGCCCTTTTACTACCAAATACTGATGCCTCAGCCTGCAGTCACTTTTTGTTGCTTATTAATAATGTGCAGAAGTTCCTTGAAACTCCATGACTTCTTTCTGTAACAGGAAGCAGAGAACCCTAGCTTTACTTTCTAGTGCTTTTGAGGGGTGTACATGGGGAATTGGGAAAGGAACGGTTAAGGTAAGGATAAGAACTTCTATTCTGGGCTGTGGCTGACTTTTCTTTTTTTTTAAGTAATTTATATTAAACCCAGTTTATCAATAAAATATTATTTTCCTATCAAGAGTTACTCAACCTAATCCTTATAAAACCCACAAATTCCTTCTGTGAACCTGACTTTTTTTTAAAATTGGAGTTTAGTTGCTTTAAAATGCTGTGTTAGTTTCTGCTGTACAGCAAAGTGAATCAACTGTTGTTATTGTTCAGTAGTTAAGTCATATCTGGCTCTTTGTGACCCCATGGACTGCAGCAAGACAGTTTTCCCTGTCTTTCACTATTTCCTGAGTTTGCTTAAATTCATGTTCATTGAGTCAGAGATGCCACCCAACCATCTCATTCTCTCTTGTCCTCTTCTCCTTGTACCTTCAGTTTTTCCCGGCATCAGCATCTTTTCTAATGAGTCAGCTCTTCACATCAGGTGGCCAAAATATGGCACTTCAGCTTCCAATAAATATTGGAATGACTGAATATTCCAATGAGTATTCAAGGTTGATTTCCTTTAGGATTGACTGGTTTGATCTCCTTGCAGTCCAAGGGACTCTCAAGAGTTTTCTCCAGCATTGCAATTTGAAAGCATCAATTCTTTGGCACTCAGCCTTTACATACATATATATATATATATCCCTTCTTTATCACCACAGAGCACCAAATGGAGTTCTCTGCGCTATACAGTAGGTTCTCATTAGTTATCTATTTTATACATAGTATCAGTAGTGGATTTATGTCAGTCCCAATCTCCCAATTCATCCACATGCCTTCCTTGGTGTCCATATGTTTGTTCTCCAAGTCTGTGCCTCTACTTCTGCTTTGCAGGTAGGTTCATCTGTACTATTTTTCTAGATTCCATATATATGCATTAATATATCATATTTGTTTTTCTCTTTCTGGCGTAATTTGACTTTTACCCTATTTCTCATGGATTAAATAACCATTTTCTCATTTATTAATTTGCACACATGTCTCATTCCAGTCTAAATTTTCATGACACCGTTTCCCCCACATTAACTGACAAATCCAAGCACCAAGCCCAATTCTCATATTCTTAATCCCCAGGTTTGAGGAGAGCAGTTTAGTTTATCCTCTGACACATCATTTATTATTTTATTTTCTAAATTTCTATCTATGAACCTGCTACACATTGGGCAGTATTAAGTGATTTTATCTTATTTTTTAATAAGATGGTTGCTTTACAATGTTGTATTAATTTCTGCTATACAATGAAGCAAATCAACTCTCTCTATATATAGTGAAAGTGAAAGTGTTAGTCACTCAATCATGTCCAGCTCTTTGCAACCCTATGGACTATAACCCTCCAGGCTCCTCTGTCCATGGAATTCTCCAAGCAAGAATACTGCAGTAGGTACCATTCCCTTCTCCAGGGGATCTTCCTGACTCAGGGATGGGACCCAGGTCTTCTGCATTGCAGGCAGATCCTTTACTATCTTTTGGATTTCCAAAAGGGAAATAATGTACAGTTCCTTCCCTCAAGGAACACATCATCTAATAAAAAGTTATACATTGACAATTATAAAGTGATTTGGAAATAGAGAGATAGAAATATGCCCAAGGTATATCTAATTATAGAGGAAAATATAGAATGAATTCACTGGGTGGGGGTGTGGGGAAGATGAGGCTTCATAGAGTAGGTCCCCACAAAACTCATTTTTAAGGAATGCATAGGCGTTTCCATTCATGGAAGATGGGGAAATGGCATTTTGGCTGAGGGAAAGGCATGAACAAGGTTGTAAAACTGAAAAACAACATAATACAGGAAAGAAAACCTATTTGTCATTCAAGGTTGCTACAGCATAAAGCTCAAACTGGGAGCAATAAGACATGAAGGGCCTTGCAACCCAAATTAAGAAGCTTGGAATTTATGCTATAGGTGATGGTGAGTCATTGAAAGGGATTTGCATCGGGAGGCAACATGGTTAAATCTTGAGTATGAGAACACCCTGCAGGCAATGTTGAAGATGGATTAAATAGATATAAGACAGGAGGCAAGGAGACAATAAACACACTAAAGAACTGGATTAGGGTGATGGTGGAGGGGGGCAGGGTGACAAGGAGACCAGTAGGAGAAATATTTACAGAGGGAAACTGGCAGAACTGAGTGGAAACAGGCTGTGTGGAGAGGGGAGTGCATGTGAGTGAAGTCACTTCAGTCCTGTTCGACTCTGTGACTCCATGAACAGTAGCCCGGCAGACTCTTCTGTCCATGGGATTCTCCAGGCAAGAATCCTGGAGTGGATTGCTATGCCCTCCTCCAGGCGATTTTTCAAACCCAGGGATCAAACCTGTGTCTCCTGTAGCTCCTGCACTGCAGGCAGATTATTTATTGCTGAATCACTGGCTAAGTCCAGAGAGGGGAGAGTCAAGCACAATTCTAAATCTAAAACATGAATGTCTCAGTCAACAGAGGTACCAATTAATGTAAGAAGGAAAATCCAGGATAATAGAAATTCAAAGGGAAGATCAGGCACTCCGTATTATATATTTCCTGGAGTTTGCTCAAACTCATGCCCATTGAGTCTGTGATGCCATCCAACCATCTCATCCTCAGTCATTCCCTTCTCCTCCTGCCTTCAATCGTTCTCAGCATCAGGGTCTTTTCCAATGAGTAGGCTCTTTGCATCTGGTGGCCAAAATGTTAGAGCTTCAGCTTCAGCATCAGTCCTTCTAGTGGATAAACAGCATTAATTTCTTTTAGGATTGACTGGTTTGATCTCCTTGCTGCCCAAGTGACTCTCAAAAATATTCTCCAGCACCACAATTCAAAACATCAATTCTTTGGTGTTCAGCCTTCTTTATGGTTCAACTCTCACATCCATACATGACTACTGGAAAAACCATAGTTTGGAGTAGACGGACTTTTGTTGGCAAAGTGATGTCTCTGCTTTTTAATACTCTGTCTAGATTTTAAAAGTCAACATTCAAAAATCAAATATATATCATGGCAGTGGGTCCCATAACTTCATGGCAAATAGATGGAGAAACAATGGAAACAGTGACAGACTTTATCTTCTTGGGCTCCAGAATCACTGCAGATGGTGACTGCAGCCATGAAATTAAAAGATGCTTGCTCCTTGGAAGAAAGGCTATGACCAACCCAGACAGCATATTAAAAAGCAGAGATATTGCTTTGTCGACAAAGGTCCATCTAATCAAAGCTATGGTTTTTCCAGTAGTTATGTATGGATGTGAGAGTTGACCATATAAAGAAAGCTGAGCACTGAAGAACTGATGCTTTTGAACTTTGGTGTTGGAGAAGACTCTTGAGAGTCCCTTGGACTGCAAGAAGATCCAACCAGTCTATCCTAAAGGAAATCAGTTTTGAATAGTCATTGGAAGGACTGATGCTGAAGCTGAAGCTCCAATACTTTGGCTACCCTATGCGAAGAACTGAATCACTGGAAAAGACCCTGATGCTGGGAAAGATTGAAGGCAGAAGGAGAAGGGGACGACAGAGGATGAGATGGTTGGATGGCATCACCGACACGATGGACATGAGTTTGAGCAAGCTCCAGAAGTTGGTGATGGACAGAGAAGCCTGGTGTGCTGCAGTCCATGGTGTTGCAAAGAGTCAGATATGACTGAGTGAGTGAACTGACTGACTAGATTTGTCATGTCTTATCTTCCAAGGAGCAAGCGCTTTTTAATTTCATGGCTGCAGTCACTGTCTGCAGTGATTTTGGATCCCAAGAAAATATGTCACTGTTTCCACTTATATATAGGTATAAATGGTTAAATCATTGGCCACTGCTGATCAACTCAATCTCTGGCACCTCCAGCTAGCATGTCTCCCCTCCCTGGAGGTCTGAGGGTGCAGCTGAAAGTTCTAATCCTCTAATCACAAGGATGGTTCCTCTGTCAACCAACCCCCATCCTGAATCTATCTAAGCTCCCACCAAGACTCTTCTCATTAGCATACAGTCAGAGATGGTTGAAAGGGGCTTAAGATGCATAATAGAACATCCTCCACTCACCCCTACTACTCAAGAAATTACAAGGGTTTGGAAGACCAAACCGTAATTCTTATTATATCACAATATCACAGAAATCATACTGAAATTTTTTCAGATAAAATTATATAAAGTTCAGAACTTGCTAATCTGTTTGGTAAGAGTCAGTTTGTGAGAGAGGAGAGATGAGACTGAAGGATGGGGGGCGGTCCTAAGATGGAGGAGGAATAGGATGGGGAGACCACTTTTTTCCCCACAATTCATCAAAAGAATATTTGAATGCTGAGTAAATTCCACAAAACAACTTCTGAATGCTGGCAGAAGACATCAGGCACCCAGAAAAGCAGCCCATTGTCTTTGAAAGGAGGTCCTCTATGATTCCTTTAATTTTCATTTTTATAACCTACCATCAATTTGCAAAAAAAAAAGAGACCTTACTTTTTAAAGCAAACTTCATATATATGTATATATTTTATAATTTTTGTGACTTTTTTTTCTTTAATATTGTACTTTTGAAAATCCAACCTCTACTCTAGATTTTTAATTTTTGCTTTTTGGTATTTGTTACCAATTTTGTACCTTTAAGAACCCAATCTTCAGTACCTATTTTTACTTGGGAGCTAGATTACTGGCTGGATTGCTCCATCTCCCTTTGGACTCTCCTTTTTCTCCACCAGGTTGGCTCTATCTCCTCCCTCCCCCTTATCTCCTCTACCCAAATCACTGAATCTTTTTGTGTATTCCAGGCTGTGGAGAACACTTAGGAAACTGATTAGTGGCTGGATCTGTCTCTCTCCTTTTGATTTCCCCCTTTATCCTCCTGGCCACCTCTGTCTCCTTCCTCCCTCTTCTCTTCTCTGTAAAACTCCGTGAACATTTCTGAGTGGTCCCGACTGTGGAGCGCACATAATGAAGAGATTACTGGCTAGCTTGCTCTCTCCTCTTTTGATTCCACTTCATCTCATCCTGGTCACCTCTATCTCCCTTCTCCCTCTTCTCTTCTCCATGTAACTCTGTGAACCACTCTGGGTGTCCCTCACTGAGGAGAAACTTTTCATCTTTAACCTAGATGTTATATCAATGGTGCTGTATGGATGGATAAGTCTTGAGGCTACTGTAAAAATAAGACTAAAAACCAGAAGCAGGAGACTTAAGTCCAAATCCTGAGAACACCAGAGAACTCCTGACTCCAGGGGACATTAATCGACAGGAGCTCTTCAAACCCCTCCATAGCTACACTAAAACTAAGCACCACCCAAGGGCCAACAAGTTCCAGAGCAAGACATACCATGCAAATTCTCCAGCAACACAGGAACATAGCCCTGAGCTTCAATATACAGGCTGCCCAGAATCACTCCAAACCCACTGACATCTCATAACTCATTACTGAACACTTCATTGCACTCCAGAGAGAAGAAATCCAGCTCCACCTACCAGAACACTGACACAAGCTTCCCTAACCAGGAAACCTTGATAAGCCACCTGTACAACCCCACCCACAGTGAGCAAACTCCACAATAAAGAGAACCCCACAAACTGCCAGAATACAGAAAAGCCACCCCAAATACAGTAATATAAACAAGATGAAGAGACAGAGGAATACCCAGCAGGTAAAGGAACAGGATAAATCCCCACCAAACCAAACAAAAGAGGAAGAGATAGGGAATCTACCTGATAAAGAATTCCAAATAATGGTAGTGAAAATGATACAAAATATTGAAAACAAGATGGAATCACAGATAAATAGCCTGGAGACAAGGATTGAGCAGATGCAAGAAAGGTTTAGCAAAGACCTAGAAGAAATAAAAAGGAGTCAATATATAATGAATAATGCAATAAATGAGATCAGAAACACTCTGGAAGGAACAAATAGTAGAATAACTGAGGCAGAAGATAGGATTAGTGAGATAGAAGATAGAATGGTAGAAATAAATGAATCAGAGAGGGGGGAAAAAAAGGAATTAAAAGAAATGAGGACAATCTCAGAGACCTCTGGGACAATATTAAATGCCCCAACATTTGAATCATAGGAGTCCCAGAAGACAAAAAGAAAGACCATGAGAAAATACTTGAGGAGATAATAGTTGAAAACTTCTCTAAAATGGGGAAGGAAATAATCACCCACGTCCAAGAAACCCAGAGAATCCCAAACAGAATAAACTCAAGGTGAAACACCCCAAGGCACATATTAATCAAATTAACAAAGATCAAACACAAAGAACAAATATTAAAAGCATCAAGGGAAAAACAACAAATAACATGCAAGGGATTCCCATAAGGATAACAGCTGCTCTTTCAATAGAAACTCTTCAGGCCAGGAAGGAATGGCAGGACATACTTAAAGTGATGAAAGAAAATAACCTACAGCCCAGATTACTGTACCCAGCAAGGATCTCATTCAAATATAAAGGAGAAATCAAAAGCTTTACAGACAAGCAAAAGCTGGGAGAATTCAGCACCAACAAACCAGCTCTCCAACAAATGCTAAAGGATCTTCTCTAAACACGAAACACAAAAAGGGTGTATAAACTCGAACCCCAAACAATAAAGTAAATGGCAATGGGGTCATACTTATCAATAATTACCTTAAATGTAAATGGATTGAATGCCCCAACCAAAAGACAAAGACTGGAGGAATGGATACAAAACAAGACCCCTATATATGTTGTCTACAAGAGACCCACCTCAAAACAAGGGACACATACAGACTGAAAATGAAGGGCTGGAAAAAGATATTCCACACAAATAGAGACCAAAAGAAGCCAGGAGTAGCAATACTCATATCAGATAAAATAGACTTTAAAACAAAGGCTGTGAAAAGAGACAAAGAAAGCACTACATAATGATCAGAGGATCAATCCAAGAAGAAGATATAACAATTATAAATATACATGCACCCAACATAGGAGCACCACAATATCTAAGACAAATGCTAACAAGTTTGAAAGGGGAAATTAATAATAACACAATAATAGTGGAAGACTTTAATATCCTACTCACACCTATGGATAGATCAACTAAACAAAAAATTAAAAAGGAAACACAAACTTTAAATGATACAATAGACCAGTTACACCTAATTGATATCTATAGGACATTTCACCCCAAAACAATGAATTTCACCCCTTTTTCTCAAGCACACACGGAACCTTCTCCAGGTTAGATCACATCCTGGGCCATAAATCTACCCTTGGCAAATTCAAAAAAAAAATTGAAATCATTCCAAGCATCTTTTCTGACCACAATGCAGTAAGATTAGACCTCAATTACAGGAGAAAAACTGTTAAAAATTCCAGCATATGGAGGCTGAACAACACACTGCTGAATAACCAACAAATCGCAGAAGAAATCAAAAAGAAATCAAAATATGCATAGAAACAAATGAAAATGAAAACACAGCAACCCAAAAACCTATGGGACACTGTAAAAGCAGTGCTAAGGGGAAGGTTCATAGCAATACAGGCATACCTCAAGAAACAAGAAAAAAGTCAAATAAACAACCTAACTCTACACCTAAAGCAAATAGAAAAGGAAGGAATGAAGATCCCCAGGGTTAGTAGACAGAAATAAATCTTAAAAATTAGGGCAGAAATAAATGCAAAAGAAACAAAAGAGACCATAGCAAAAATCAACAAAGTCAAAAGCTGGTTCTTTGAAAGGATAAGCAAAATTGACAAACCAAACCCATCTACTCAGGCCCACAGACCTCACTCCAATCCAAGAATCAAAAAAAGAGTCATAAAAAGGGGAGAAAAGATCAAATCCAATAAAATTAGAAATGAAAATGGAGAGATCACAACAGACAACACAAAAATACAAAGGATCATAAAGACTACTATCAGCAATTACATGCCAATAAGATGGACAACTTGGAAGAAATGGACAACTTCTTAGAATAGTATAACTTTCCAAAATTGAACCAGGAAGAAATAGAAACTCTTAACAGATCCATCACAAGCACAGAAATTGAAAATATAATCAGAACTCTTCCAGCAAACAGAAACCCAGGTCCAGAAGGCTTCACAGCTGAATTCTACCAAAAATTTAGAGACGAGCTATCACCTATCCTATTCAAACTCTTCCAGAAAATTGCAGAGGAAGGTAAACTTCCAAACTCATTCTATGAGGCCACCATCACCCTAATACCAAAACCTGACAAAGACGCCACAAAAAAAGAAAACTGCAGGCCAATATCACTGATGAACATAGATGCAAAAATCCTTAACAAAATTCTAGCAATCAGAATCCAACAACACATTAAAAAGATCATACACCATGACCAAGTGGGCTTTATCCCAGGGATGCAAGGATTCTTCAATATCTGCAAATCAATCAGTGTAATACCACATTAACAAATTGAAAAATAAAAGCTGCTATATGATTATCTCAATAGATGCAGAGAAAGCCTTTGACAAAATTCAACATCCATTTATGATAAAAACTCTCCAGAAAGCAGGAATAGAAGGAACATACCTCAACATAATAAAAGCCATATATGACAAACCCATAGCAAACATTATCCTCAATGGTGAAAAATTGAAAGTATTTCCCCTAAAGTCAGGAACAAGGCAAGGGTGCCCACTTTCACCACTACTATTCAACATAGTTCTGGAAGTTTTGGCCACAGCAATCAGAGCAGAAAAAGAAAAAAAAGGAATCCAAATTGGAAAAGAAGTAAAACTCCCACTGTTTGCAGATGACATAATCCTCTACATAGAAAACCCTAAAGACTCCAGCAGAAAATTGCTAGAGTTAATCAATGAACACAGTAAAGTTGCAGGATATAAAGCTAACACACAGAAATCCCTTGCATTCCTATACACTAATAATGAGAAAACAGAAATAGAAATTAAGGAAACAATTCCATTCACCATTGCAACAAAAAGAATAAAATACTTAGGAATATATTGACCTAAAGAAACAAAATACCTATATATAGAAAACTATAAAACACTGGTGAAAGAAATCAGAGAGGACATTAATAAATGGAGAAATATACCGTGTTCATGGATTGGAAGAATCAATATAGTGAAAATGAGTATACTACCAAAAGCAATCTATAGATTCAATGCAATCCCTATCAAGCTACCAACAGTATTTTTCACAGAGCTAGAACAAATAATTTCACAATTTGTAGGGAAACACAAAAAACCTCGAATAGCCAAAGCAATCTTGAGGAAGAAGAATGGAACTGGAGGAATCAACCTGCCTGAATTCAGGCTCTACTACAAAGCACAGTCATCAGGACAATATGGTACTGGCACAAAGACAGAAATATATCAGTGAAACAAAATAGAAAGCCCAGAGATAAATCCACACACCTATGGACACCTTATCTTCGACAAAAGAGACAAGAATATACAATGGAGAAAAGACAATCTCTTTAACAAGTGGTGCTGGGAAAACTGGTCAACCACTTATAAAAGAATGAAACTAGAACACTTTCTAACACCATACACAAAAATAAACTCAAAATGGATTAAAGATCTAAATGTAAGACCAGAAACTATGAGACTCCTAGAGGAGAATATAGGCAAAACGCTCTCTGACATAAATCACAGCAGGCTCCTCTATGACCCACCTCCCAGAATATTGGAAATAAAAGCAAAAATAAACAAATGGGATCTAATTAAAATTAAAAGCTTCTGCACAACAAAGGAAACTATAAGCAAGGTGAAAAGACAGCCTTCCGAATGGGAGAAAATAATAGCAAATGAAGCAACTGACAAAGAATTAATCTCAAAAATATACAAGCAACTCCTGCAGCTCAATTCCAGAAAAATAAACGACCCAATCAAAAAATGGGCCAAAGAACTAAACAGACATTTCTCCAAAAAAGACATACAGATAGCTAACAGACGCATGAAAAGATGCTCAACATAACTCATTATTAGAGAAATGCAAATCAAAACCACAATGAGGTACCGTTTCACACCGGTCAGAATGGCTGTGATCCAAAAGTCTACAAGCAATAAATGCTGGAGAGGGTGTGGAGAAAAGGGAACCCTCTTACACCGTTGATGGGAATGCAAACTAGTACAGCCACTATGGAGAACAGTGTGGAGATTCCTTAAAAAACTGGAAATAGAATTGCCTTATGACCCAGCAATCCCACTGCTGGGCATACACACCGAGGAAACCAGAATTGAAAGAGACGTGTACCCCAATGTTCATTGCAGCCCTGTTTATAATAGCCAGGACATGGAAACAACCTAGATGTCCATCAGCAGATGAATGGATAAGAAAGCTGTGGTACATATACACAATGAGTATTACTCAGCCATTAAAAAGAATACATTTGAATCAGTTCTAATGAGGTGGATGAAACTGGAGCCTATTATACAGAGTGAAGTAAACCAGAAAGAAAAACACCAATACAGTATACTAACACATATATATGGAATTTAGAAAGATGGTAATGATAACCCTGTATGTGAGATAGCAAAAGAGACACAGATGTATAGAAGAGTCTTTTGGACTCTATGGGAAAGGGAGAGGGTGGGATGATTTGGGAGAATGGCATTGAAACATGCATAATATCATATGTGAAACAAATCACCAGTCCAGGTTCAATGCATGATACAGGATGCTCACTGGGATGACCCAGAGGGATAGTATGAGGAACAAGGTGGGAGGGGGGTTCAGGATGGGGAACACGTGTACACCCATGGCGGATTCATGTTGATGTATGGCAAAACCAATACAATATTGTAAAGTAATTAGCCTCCAATTAAAATAAATAAATTTATATTAAAAAAAGAAACTGAAGGACTCTTTGTAGATAATTATTGATGCTGGATAATGGGTACATGGGGATTTGTTACCTAATCACTCTATTTTCAGGTGTGTTTGAAACCTTTCACTAAACATTTTTTTTAAAGAGGAAGAAGAGATTACTTGAGTCTCTCAATAAATATTCTATGTAAAGATTTTTTAAAACTTTACCCAATGAAGTGTCCTCTGATATTTTCTACTCTTTTCTACACCATTCTGGATTTTCATTCTGGCTGTGGCCCAGCAAACTCATTTTGGAGTTCAAAAAAGAATCACAGTATTTGCTGTTTAAAAACCACTCTTCTCTCTCCATGCTCTGCCTCCCAGTCTGCCTTTTTCATTGCTACTGCTAGTTGAAAAGTGAAAGTCTCTCAGTCGTGTCCAACTCTTCGCGACCCCATGGCCTATACAGTCTATGGAATTCTCCAGGCCAGAATACTGGAGTGGGTAGCCTTTCCCTTCTCCTGGGGCTCTTCCCAACTCAGAGATTGAACCCAGGCCTCCTACACTGTGCAGGCAGATTCTTTACCAGCTGAGCCACAAGACAAGCCCAAGAATACTGGAGCCTATCCTATCCCTTCTCCAGCAGATCTTCCCCTCTCCTGCATTGCAGACAGATTCTTTACCAAGTGAGCTATCAGGGAAGCCACAGACCCAGTTTAAGTAAGAATTTGGCCCTCTGACTGCCTAGCTTAGGAATTTGGACCCCGTAGGCTGATTTCAAACCATCGTTGTTATAAATAATACTGTAGAGAGTCTTTATGTACTTTATATATCTGTCTATGGTTCCTAGAGGTAGAATTGCTGGGTCAAGTGATATAAATTCTTACAAAGCTTATTTTGCACATTGCCAAATCGCGTTCCAAAAATGTAATAATTTGCACTCTCACAAGCTATCAGTGTGTGTGTGCTTGTCTCATGATACCCTTGCTTGTTGGTAGTATTACACACTTCTTTATTATTCTCCATTTTAAAAGTCAAAAACATTTATTTTTTTTGTTAGCAGTGCTCATTTTAATTATTTGCTGGCCATTATTTTATTTTCTATGATCTATCTATCCTTGGTCTCACCCAACATTTTTTTAAAAGGACTAGTGTATTTATTTATTAAATATTTACTTAATTAATTTATTTGTTTTATTTGGCTGCACTGGGGCTTAGCTGTGGCTCTCATGATCTTTGTTGTGTCATGTGAACTCTTAGCATGCGGTATCTAGTTCCCTGACTAAAGATCAAACCTGCAGCACCCTGCATTGGGAGTGGAAGTCTACCCACTAGATGGCCAGGGAAGTCCCTGGTCTCTTCCAAATTTTAAAGTTAGGATCCTTGAAAATTTTTAAATTATGTTGTAAGAGAGTATTATAATTTCAGAATATTTATGGCACACATTTTTCCATATTTACTGCCTTTATTTTTATGACTTCTCTTGACATAAAAATATTTTAAATTGTTATGAAGTTAAATTGGTCTATCTTTTCCTTTAGGATTCCTTCCATTACTTTTAAGCTTAGGAAATCCCTCAGTATGTGCCAGTCAAATAAACAGTAGCCCACATATCCTCCCTTTCATTTCCCTTGGAGGCTTTGTAACATTCAATGTGTATTCTCTCTCAATCTTCGTATTCTGTCTTTACTAAGCAAAATATTGCTCATTTACCTTTTTATGTTTTGTCATTATTATCAAGTTCAAATGCTTGCCAAAAACATATCTTACCAGCTTCTCAAGCGTTCAACCACAGGTTTTTCAATGCAGTGTTTTGCCCAACTATAATAATCTCTGCCATTCCATTTTCAGTGGAAATGTCTGGTGCTCTAGTCATACCGACAAGAGAGTTTATGCTTTGTGCAAACAAAGGAGGTGCTGAGTATGTGATGTAGTTGAAGGAGTGTCAGTAAACAGCCTCGCCTCCCACTCAAAAATGTGTTATCTTAAAAGTGACAGAGCATACACTCCCACAGTGTCAATCCATGACACCAGCAAATGAAAGAAGACACAATTCTTCTGTGCTAATGTATAAGTATCTCATAATGTCCTGACCCAAAGCTCTTAGCAGGGCAGATGAAGACCAAAGGAGAAAGAAGGTAACAGTAGACCCAAGAGAGAAAGAGAAACTCATGCTGAAGAAGAAGGTCAATTTTAAATTGACGGCAGTCTCATGGTAGCAAGGGAAAAGTTAAACATTTGTTGGAAATAACCAAGTCCCAGGTGCTGCCAGAAGCTCTGGGAGTAGTCAAATAAAACCTGGTTCCTACCCTTATGAGCCTGCATGCATGATCAGTCGTGCCCGACTCTGCTATCCCATGGACTGCAGCCCACCAGGCTCCCCGTCCATGGAATTTTCCAGGCATGAATATCCTTATGGGGCTCACAGGCTAATAGAGAAGGTGATGGTTTGGTGGTTTAGTCACTAAGTCATACCCAACTCTTTTGCAACCCTATGGACTGCAGCCTGTCAGGCTTCTCTGTCCATGGGATTTTTCAGGCAAGAATACTGGGGTGGGCTGCCATCTCCTCTAGGGGATCTTTCTGACCCAGGGATCGAACCTGTGTCTCTTGCATTGCAGGCAGATTCTTTACTGCTGAGAGACAGAAGAGTAAATCAACTGTTACAAGACAGAACTTTAATGTTCCTTAAAGAAGAGTATCAGGATTTCCCAGGTGGTCCAGTGGCTAAGACTCCACGCTCCTGATGCAGGGGCCCCGGGTTCTATCCCTGAACAGGGAACTAGATCTTACTGATGACTCATATTCATCCAGTCATGACTCATAAACATGATAAGACATTGCTTCTTCTGTTTCAGTATTAAAATTAGCAAAGGAAAGAGAAGGGGAATCATTGCAGGAAAAAGATGAGTAGCAGGTAGGGTCATGAAAAGAGTTCTGGCACAAAGTCAGTATAAGACAATGGTTTCACTTGTGAAAATAAAACACTGAAAACCTGATTATTTGAATGAAGAAGGCCTTCAAAGGAGATATGTCAGATGAGGAAGGAGAGCTGGATGAGCAGCTCTGATTCTTTCCACTTCATGTTTTTCTCCTCAGTTCTTACTCCCATCACCGTGATGGGCCCCAGAGAATAGCTGCTTCCATTTTCATTCTATCCCAGAGGAGCCAGCACATCTTTTCCTGGCTTAGCTCTGCACAGTTGAGCAGACAGACTTTTTTTTTTTAAGACAGTTTTCCATAGCATCTACAGATATAAAACAAAACTGCCCAATGAAAAGTCAAAGGCTATGAAGTGTTTGGCTCCCCTTTCTGCCTAAGGTTGTTTTCCTGCTATGTGGCTTCTCATTGCTTTAGTCTTTGTTGTTTCAGTGGTATTTTTGTTATTTCTCCCTGATCACATTCTAATTATAACTTATATTCTTGCTTTACCAATCGGGAGTACAAAATGAGGTCACATTCCTTTTAACATTCAAAATAAATGCTGAGCCTCAGGTCCATCCCAGCCTCCCAACTATGATAAAATGTTTATTTCCTCCTCAACATACTTCCTTAAGTTAATCCTAAGGCCCTTGCAAACGCCTGATGTCTTAGCTTTTTAATGCCAAGTAACAAATTACCACAAATTTAGCAGCTTAGAATAACACACATGTCACCATCCATAGGTCAGCATGGGATGGCTGGATTCTCAGTTCAGGGTCTCACAAGACTGACATGAAGGTAAAACTGCATTCATTTTTTCATGCTCTGGGGAAGAACACACTCCCAAGTCCATTTAGATTGTTGGCAGATTTCAGTCCCATCTACTTATACAGCTGAGGTCCCCATGGCCCCTCCATCTTAAAGCCAGCAACACTGCACCAAATCCTTCTCATACTTTAAATTTCTGTGACTTCTGGCTTTCTTTTCTGTTTTTAAGGACTCTTAATGATAGCGTTACCAGGCTTTCCTGGTGGCTCAGCCAGTGCAGGAGATATGGGTTCAAGCCCAGGGTCAGGAAGATCCCTTGGAGAAAGAAATGACAACCCACTCCAGTATTCTTGTCTGGGACATCCCATGGACAGAAGAACCTGACCAGTTACAGTCCATGGGGTCCCAGAAGAGTTAGACACAGGTTAGCAACTAAAACAGCAACAATGATAGCATTGTGCCCATCTAGATAATCCAGAATATTTTCCCTATATTAAGGTCAAACAATTAGTAAAGCCCCTTTTGCCAAGCCACATACAATATTGTGGGTGTACCACCAAGGCATAGAGATCGCAGAAGATATTTTGAATTCTGCCTTTCAAGTCTACCTGTTCCAAAGTGGTTAAGTCTTTATTACTATCTTTTGAAGGACACAAACTCACAAAACCATTTTCATTAGCCACAGAACCCCCTTTCAGTAAGTTGTTTCTGTTGAAACCAAGCCACTTAGCAGTTTGGGTGTCTTCCCTTCCTAGAGGATTGTGATTCAAGCACAGAAACTCCAGCCTTCTTGAGATCATCTTACATGTACTGCCAAATGATCCCATTTCCCAGACAAATGTACCATACCACGAGTTTTAACAGGCAGTTAATGCATCTGCCTGGTAAAATTCCTATCCACTGAAAGAGTACTTCAGTGACTTGGGATTTCACTTCTAATCTGGGCAGTGTCCCTCCAGGTATAGCAGCAGAGAAGGCAGTCTCTCTTCTCCAGTGTTACGTTCCTCCATAGCTTCATGTTGCCTAAATGTTGTTTCAGAACACTCGCCTAAAATATAGTTCTAAATTGCACGTCTTTTTAACAAATTCAGAGCCATTTCACCTCAAGGCACAATTATAGTGCCTGAGCCTCAAGGCTATCCAGTCTTCCTCACAACATACCTACAATCCAGTTTTCACATTTGCTTTCATTCTCTAGTCTCTAGGACCCAAGACCCACCATAATTTCCTCTCCCTAATATACTGACATGTCTTTATTAAAGTGCCTTACCTTGTCACATAGCCATGACTAAAAAATTATGATTCTAGAAATATATCCATAGATATGAAGGAAAACAATGTTGATTACAGGCCTGAATCTTTCTACTTATAGAAAGATCAGTAAACCTAAAGAACATCTCAATATGCATAGTATAAAAATGAAGGTGATGTTGCTGTTACAATAGTTCCAAATAATTTCATATTCACAAAATTTGAATTTTCAAGACCTTCTAATAGAAAGAGTATATTAAACCAAAGAATGTTTATTATCTTTAAATAAGAGAACTTTAATCTTATAATTTCCTTAGAAGTAACAGAGATAACGTATCTATACAATCTCCTTGTTGTTGTTCAGTCATTAAGTCATGTCCAACTTTTTGGGACCCTACAGACTTCAGTACACCAGGCTTCCCTGTCCTTCACTCTCTCCCAGAGTTTGCTCAAACTCATGTCCATTGAGTCAATGATGTCATCTAACCATCCCAGCCTATGCCATCCTCTTCTCCTTTTGCCTTCAGTCTTCCCCAGCATCAGGATCTTTTCTCATGAGTAGGCTCTTCTCATCAGGTGGCCCAAAGTATTGGAACTTCAGCTTCAACATCAGTCCTTCTAATGAATATTCAGGGTTGACTTCCTTGAGGATTGACTGGTTTGATCTCCTTGCTGTCCAAGGGACTCTCAAGAATCTTCTCCAGCACCACAGTTTGAAAGCATCCATTCTTCGGTGCTAAACCTTATTTATGCTCATATCCAGACATGATTACTGGAAAATGCAGTCTTCTTAGCCTAAGATAAATGCACCCTAGCCCCTAAGAGAACAGTTACCAATAATAGCCATCAAATTTGGGTCATTTTCTCATTTCTTTCTTGCATTTGACAAGGGATTGGTTGTCCTCGTTATTTTTTTATACCTTCTGTTACTTTTGGTTCTCATGCCACTGTCTTACTCCTCTTACATTTGTATGAAATTTCTCTGTCTCCTTCTCACATTCTTCTCTTATGTATACCAAATGTAAATTGTGACATCAGAAACATAAAATGTGTCCATAAATAACAAATTCTAGTGAGAATGTAGAGAAAAGGGACCACTTGTACACTGTTAGTGGGAATGTAAATTGATGTAGCCACTCTGAAAAACATTATTGAGGTTCCCCCCCCAAAAATAAAACTTCCATATGATCTAATAATTCCACAGATGGGTATGGATATAAAAAAATAATGAAAACACTAATTAAAAAAGCTACCTCCACCCCAGTGTTCATAGCAGCACTATTGACAGTGGCCAAGAATTGGGAGCAACTCAAGTGCCCATCAGGAGATGAATGGATAAAGAAGAGTCAATATATATATACAATGGACTATTCAGTTCAGTTCAGTTCAGTCACTCAGTCGTGTGTGATTCTTTGTGACCCCATGAATTGCAGCATGCCAGGCCTCCCTGTCCATCACCAACTCCTGGAGTTCACCCAAACTCACGTCCATCGAGTCAGTGATGCCATCCAGCCATCTCATCCTCTGTCGTCCCCTTCTCCTGCCCCCAATCCCTCCCAGCATCAGAGTCTTTTCCAATGAGTCAACTCTTCGCATGAGGTAGACAAAATATTGGAATTTCAGCATTAGCATCAGTCCTTCCAATGAACACCCAGGACTGATCTCCTTTAGAATGGACTGGTTGGATCTCCTTGCAGTCCAAGGGACTCTCAAGAGTCTTCTCCAACACCACAGTTCAAAAGCATCAATTCTTCAGTGCTAAGCTTTCTTCACAGTCCAACTTTCACATCCATATATGACCACTGGAAAAACCATAGCCTTGACTAGATGGACCTTTGTTGGCAAAGTAATGTCTCTGCTTTTGAATATGCCATCTAGGTTGGTTATAACTTTTCTTCCAAGGAGTAAGCGTCTTACTTTCATGGCTGCAGTCACCATCTGCACTGATTTTGGAGCCCCAAAAAATAAAGTCTGACACTGTTTCCACTGTTTCCCCAACTATTTCCCATGAAGTGATGGGACCGGATGCCATGAGCTTAGTTTTCTAGAAACTAAGCTTTAAGCTAACTTTTTCACTCTCCTTTTTCACTTTCATCAAGAGGCTTTTTAGTTCCTCTTCACTTTCTGCCATAAGGGTGGTGTCATCTGCATATCTGAGGTTATTGATATTTCTCCCGGCAATCTTGATTCCAACTTGTGCTTCTTCCAGCCCAGCGTTTCTCATGATGTACTCTGCATAGAAGTTAAATAAGCAGGGTGACAATATACAGCCTTGACGTACTCCTTTTCCTATTTGGAACCAGTCTGTTTTTCCATGTCCAGTTCTAACTGTTCCCTCCTGACTTGCATATAGGTTTCTCAAGAGGCAAGTCAGGTGGTCTTGTATTCCCATTTCTTTCAGAATTTTCCACAGTTTATTGTGATCCACACAGTCAAAGGCTTTGGCATCAAAAGTCAAAAAAGTCAGTAAAGCAGAAATGGATCTTTTTCTGGAACTCTCTTGCCTTGTCGATGATCCAGTAGATGTTGGCAATTTGATCTCTGGTTCCTCTGCCTTTTCTAAAACCAGTTTGAACATCTGGCCAAAAGAATGAAATGATGCCATTTTCAGCAACATGATGGGACTAGAAGCTATTATGCTTAGTGGAGTAAGTTAGACCGAGAAATGCGAAGTCTAAAGAATAAAACAAAATACATTAAACAAATATATTTAACAAAACAGAAATAGAGTCATAGACATAGAAAACAAGCTTATATTTACCAAAGAAAAGAGGGAGAGAAGAAGGAACAAAATAAGAATATAGGATTAATACAGATACAAATGACTATGCATAAATTAAACAAGGATTTACAGTATGGCACAAGGAATTATATCCAATATCTTGAAATGACTTATAAATAAATGCCCTACCTAACACATCATTATTCTGGACATTGAACAACAGTATAAATGTTCTTGATAAATGGCAAAGCACTGCATCGATGCAAAATAACATTATTGACAGTTGTTTCAATAATAATATCAGAAAGAGAATGAAATTAAGGTAGGAGTCTCTGTGACACCCCCATACATGCACCCTTCCCTCAGGTTTCTGCCTTAGGAAAGTACTTTCTCTTCAGCTTCTTCATGAGGAATGGCTGGATAGCCTAATTTACTCTAGGACTAGACAGTGCCATTCTTTCTTGACCTTGAGATTCTCACTCTGTGATTTGGAACTTAGAGGTATTCCAGGATGTTTCTAATATTTGCTCCCTTTGAAAAATCAGAAAGGGCTTTGTGTAACTCTCTTTCCTTACACTGGAGAAATATGATAATAAGTAGATATGTTATTATCACCTACTCCTTTCCTATTACATGCGGGTGGCAATGAAACATTCCAGACACCTTGCCAGAAGGCTGGGATCCACAGTGAGGAGGTCAGCATGGGAGTATGGAACCAGATTTGGAATACTTCCTCCAAATCTCTTTCTATAAGAAGGATTCCTCTGATCAAGGGTTACATTATTCTTTACCCTAGGGGACTTATCACAAATATTCAAGTGTCCCAAATATTAAAACATGCATCTTACCCTTAACACCTTCCATAACCAGTCCATATACTTGACATTGCACTTTGGATTTAGAGCAGGAAACACAGTGAACATGCCAGACAGGTGCCCATCTGTCTTCTGACTCAGTGGCCTCCTGGCAATGAACACTCCCTTTTATCCACATGCCTTCAAGGGAGAGGAGAGCCAACTTTGCCTGTTCTCCTTGCTTCCTTTGCTCTCCCTGAAGAGAAGGCACACCCAAAGTTCTCTGCATTTTGGTGGGAGACCAGTCCATATTTGATTCTCTATCCATAGCAATTTATTTTCTGCCTCATTAGTATGAAACTACTGAGAATCTCTTGTAAAGGTTAACACTAATTGATATATACTCATTTTTCAGGCTCCCCAGGTGGCACTAATGGTAAGGAATCTGCCTGCCAATGCAGGAGACCTGAAAGACACAGGTTTGACCCTTGGGCTGGGAAGATCCCCTGGAGAAAGAAAAGGCCACCCATTCTAGTATTTTTTGCTGGCAGAATCCCATGGACAGAGGAGCCTGCAAGAGTCGAATATGACAGCATACAAACTTATCAGCTCTTCTCTAACTTTTAATGTCCTTTCTACCTAGAATGCTTAGCCCTGTTTCTTTCCATCAGGAAAATCTCATTAGAAACATATCTTATCAAGATATATATTCTCTTTTGACCGAACAGTCCCAAAATACCTTACACAAATACCTATTGTATCATTTCTCAGGCTGCATTATAATCCTTTTTTATTTTTGATGTGTTGAATTGAATTGAATGACACTTCTGACCACCTGTCACTAGGGCACTTAATGTTTTCAATTATTTTAATAGTTGCAATCGGTTGGTCAACAGTTATCTATATTTTCCCAACTGGAATGTGCATTCGTTAAGTAGCTGATTGAGTTAGAGATACATTATATAGCCATGAATAGGAGCCAAGTTAACTAACTTTTGAAAACACTAAACTTTAGATTTCATATGCTTACCAACCAAAATAACTGATCAAACCTATATTTTTACAGGGAATATGATATTTCAGGAAATTAGTTTGTTATAGAATGTTTTACTGCTTTGATATTATTTGAAAAATAGAAAAAGAACAGGAGTGTTTATTATTCTAGATTAAATTTCATGTCTCTTTACCACAATTGCAATTTCATATAATTTTTCCACAGCAATAAAATAAAAAGGATCAACCATAAGAAAACATGTTTTAGCATTTTTTAAACATCTTTATCATAGTTTTGGCAAATCTCTGGCAAACCTTTGGAAACAGTTTAGACAAACATTGGATAAATCAGCTCTAAAACAGCAGCATTTAAATGGTCTGTAGGTGTGGCGACCACACACCTCAGTTTTCCTGGCATTGTCTGAGCTTACTCTTATTGTCTTGGCACAATTGTCAGCAGCTTCTTTTTTTCTCAGTAAGATCTTAGTTTGGACAGTAGAACTGTAGCCATCCTACTTACAGACTGTCTACACAGAGATTAAAAAGGAGACAATAATATTTAATGCTTAAATGTCCCCATGACTCAGATAAAACCCCTTGAATTTTCATTTTTCAATAAAATCTTTTGATTTCACAAAAACTATTTTTGTAAGTTTTCAAGTTTATTTCTGTTTTTACAAATTTCCTTTAAATATGATTATCTCTCTTCCTAAAAATTTTATCTTATAAATATTCTTTATTTTTCTCTCAAATGAAATGTGTTTAACTTTATAAGCATATTTAAGTATTAGGTACTATAAATGGCAACCCACTCCAGGACTCTTGCCTAGAAAATCCCATGGATGGAGGAGCTTGGTACAGGCTACTGTCCATGGGGTCACAAAGAGTCAGGCACGACTGAGCAACTTTACTTCACTTCCAACTCTTTAAAACCCAGAAAGATTCCATTATTAGTGGAGACTTAAATAAAAACTCCCTGCTATTCATTATAAACTGTTGGTTATACTCATAGGGAAAATCTCTTAGGTGCTAATAGGTTCTCTTTCAGTAATGTGTTCTCTGTGATGTCAAATTTCCTGTTCACATGATAATGATCTTATTTCTTTACCTTTGCTTTAGGTAGTGGAGACTACAATTGTTACAGTCATTATTTTTGTTCTGGATTCACCTTTAAGATGTTGGCTTGCCTTAAATGTATTTTTATGTGCAACATTTTCTAACCTTTGACAGCATTGTCCATTATGCTTCCATAGTTTTCCTAAATATGCCACTTGAAGGAAGATATTGAACAAAATTAGGACAAAGCATTTTGGAGACAATGGCTTTGAACTTTACTCCCCCTGGTGGTCCAAAGCCCTGTTTCCCTGTGATGTAATGAAAAATATTTTTTTCTGATACTAGGAGACATCATGTAAAATAGATGACAAACAGGTAATTGTTTACAAAAATATGCATAAGAACCCATTGTCACTTAATGAACAAATTTTACACATATTTATCTCAACTCATTATTCTAACTTATTTATATAAGTTGTATATAAATATGCTCTTATATAATAAAATGCCCAATTACTAGGATGTTTATCATGGGTAGCAAATGGTAATTTGTTCTGTTACTCCAAAACCTTAATCAATTTCACACAAATCATCCCTTTATGTCCTTCAACTTTACATACAGTACATTTGAACTTTTGTACAATTAATTTCTAGATCTGAACATTTATACATAAATTAAAATAACATGCAATAATTCACTGAATCAAAGGAGGCTTTCATAATAATAGACTATTTCCATTGTGAAGAGCCTTTGCAATATATAGGTCAACCTCTAAATTTTAGATAGAGAAAATTTAAACAGTTACTTCAGAGATCAGATTTTAAGTCCCAGATCAATGTTCTAGATGAATTCTCTTAATTACCTTTTAAAAATAATTTTCTTGCTATTTCCTTGTTTTAGTTCTGTAGTAGTTGAAAATAATATAATCAATTGAATGATGAATGAAAATAAATATTGGCATTGTATCATTAATTTAGTTTATGAATATTTATTGAGTGCTACTTGTTGAGTGCTACCCAGTGTAGCAAGGGTAGAATAAACAGATTTGGAAGATGGGAAAGAAAAAATTACTTTTTGATATGTTGACATTGGGGCTTCTGTGGTGGCTCAGACTGTAAACAATCTGCCTGCAATGAAGGAGACCCAGGTTCAATCCTTGAGTTGGGAAGATCCCCTGGAGAAGGAAATGGCTACCCAGTCCAGCATTCTTGCCTGGAAAATTCCATGGACAGAGGAGCCTGGTGGGCTACAGTCCATGGGGTCACAAAGAGTCAGACATGACTGAGCAAGTAACACTTCATGCTGAGACTGAGATGCTTGTGGTTTATCCCAGTAAATACATTTGAGCAGGTGATGTGGATCAGCAATTCGGGTGAGAGAACTGAGATGGAACATGGTTTGGGGTAAGCTGGCATAGAGAAGATAGACTTCATTATAATGCATTAGGAGAATATGAGTTTGAGGAAGTTTTTAAATCTCTTTTCTCCTTTTTCCTTTCTCTTTTTTTTAATCCCTCTTCTTTCTTTCTTTCTTTCTTTTTTTTTTTTACTTCTTTCTCTCTGTCTTTCTTTTCCTTGTTTAGCTGAAATTTATATGTGTGTGTTAGTTTTGAGAAAAATTGTATAGGGAGATGAGTTTGATTATATTAGAGAAATGTTGAGTATCTATTGAAGTAACAAAGAAGACAATAAGGAATGGAATTCAGAAAACAAATAGAGGGTTTTTTTTTTTTTAATCTTGGAAAAGAAGAGAGGCATTAATTCTGAGCTAAAGGGAGGTTAGAGAACACTGTCAATATGAATAAATTTGCAAGTGAAGGGATAGGATCTTGATCATGTTCCCAGTTAGTGTCCTTTTTCACTAATAAACTAAGAAGTAAGGTCATTTTCTGATAGTAAAGAAGGAAGTAGAGGAATAAGATGCATGAATAACACAATGAAAGATAAAGAGAACTAGAATATGTAAAAAGTTACTCTGTAGGATCTAGAATTGGAGGTTCAGATTTGAAATTTAGAATTACGTCTATGGTACAGTCTGTTGTTTTCAGCAAGAATTGTCAGAAGACTATATGCAAGAACAGAGAAGGCAAACATTTGAACTGACTGAGAGCTGATACTTATGAATACCAAGAGGGTCTATTGAGCTAGATAGTTGTGATTATTGGCAAGTGTCTCAAGAAGGAGAGAAGTTAAGAAATTGTTTGTTATGAATGAGAATGAAAAGGGTGATCTGGGGTACCCAAGGCCTCAATAAATGCAAAACAGTACTGTAGAAGAACTATCAAAGAATACTAATAGACAATAAAAATTCAAATAGAATTATGAGTTATAATAATATCTAGAATATGGAGTTGGATATAGATGGCTTAAAAGGAGTGGGATTAAGGTTTAAATATACTTTAACACATTCTGCATTGACAATTACTTGGCCACTTTAAAGAAATCAATAAACAGCAGATTAAAAAAAATGTTTGGGTTGGCGACATCAACAAGATAGCAGAGTAGGAAGCCCTGGACTCTTCTTTCCCCCCACAAATACACAGATTCAGTAACTATTCCTAGACAAATTCCCTTTGTAAGAAATCCAGAAACAACTGAAAGGTCCGTGTACCCCCCAGTCAAATGAAAACCAGCCTTAACAAAGCCAATAGAGATTTGAGACACCCTCTTACTGGATTAGCTTTTGCCAGTTTAGCATCATACATTGAAAAAGAAACCCTCTAGCTCTCAGCTTCTCCCAGGGGAAGCAAGGATTGGTTTCTGTACCCAAACTCTCAGCTCTTCTATGTGGGGCTCCCCAGGGAACTAACTTCCATTTTTCCAGTCCTGGACTTCTGTTGGGTCAGGTACATTCTATGCAACTGGAGGGAAATGGTTACAGCATCTTGGGCTGGTAGACATCATACATCCCACTCACTGTTCATCACAGAGCAAGGGACAAAATCCACAGCTGCCTGCTTCTTCCTGGGGAGGGAAAAAGTTAGAATGGGCCAATGAATCTCTATCCAAGTTGGTGGCCTTCTCCTGTAAAAAGTCAGTTCATGAAGACTGGGAGAGGCATCTACTTTGTCTAATATGCAGGCAGCAACACATAAAGTCAAGGAAAATCAATAATAAGGCAAGAATGTTCCTCCAAAAAAGGAATGAAATAAACCTCCAGATACTGACCCTAAAGAAAGGTAGAAATGTGCTAGTGTTAGTCACTCAGTCGTGTCCGACTCTTGGTGACCCCATGGACTATAGCCCACCAGCTTTCTCTGCCTGTGGAATTCTCCAGGCAAGAATACTGGAGTGGGTTGCCATTTCCTTCTCCAAAGAAAAGTAGTAATCTGATATATATACCTGAAAGAGAGTTGAAAATAACTTTCAGAAAGGTGCTCACTGAGGTCAGGCACACAATGCATGAACAAAAGGGGAAATTGAACAAAGAGAAAATATTAAAAAGTACGAAACAAATCATGGAGCTAAAGGCAATAATCAAACTTAAACAAAACCCACCAAAGTGTTTCAACATCAAACTAGAGCAAGCAAAATAAAACACTGGTGAATTTAAAGACCAGTCACTGGAAATAATTAGGTCAGAGGAGCAAAAAGAAAACAATGAAGAAAAGTGAAGAAAGCTTAAATGAGCTATGGGATACCTTCAAGAAACCGATACAAGCAGTATAGGATTCCCAGAATGAGAAGAGAGAAATAAAAGACCAGAAAATTTACTCAAAGAAATAATAACTGAAAACTTCCAAAATCTGAGAAAGGAAATGGATATCCAAATCCAAAAAGCTTGTTGTTGTTCAGTTGCTTGGTTGTGTCCAACTCTCTGTGACCCAAGGACTGCAGCACACCAGACTTCCCTGTCCTTCACTATCACCTGGAGTTTGCTCAGACTCGTGTCCATTGAGTCAGTGATGTCATCCAACCATCTCATCCGCTGCCCCCTTCTCCTCTTGCCCTCAATCTTTCCCAGAGTCAGGGTCTTTTCCAATGAGTTGGCTCATTGGAAAGCCGGTGAGCCATTAGGAAGCCAGAGTATTGGGGCTTCAGCATCAGTCCTTCTAATGAATATTCAGGATTGATTTCCTATAGGATTGACTGGTTTGATCTCCTTTCTATCCAACAGACTCTTAAAGAGTCTTCTTTCAGCACCACAGTTAAAAGCATAAATTCATAGGCGCTTAGCCTTCTTTATGGTCCAACTCTCACATCCATACATGACTACTGGAAAAACCTTTGTTGGCAAAGTGATGTCTCTGATTATACAGAGCTTTGTTGGAAAAGTGATGTCTCTGCTTTCAACAAATGAAGTTGCTCAGTCGTGTCCAACTCTTTATGACCCCATGGACTGTAGGCCACCAGGCTCCTGTGTCCATGGGATTTCCCAGGCAAGAATACTGGAGTGGGTTGCCATTTCCTTCTCCAGGGGATCTTCCCGACCCAGAGATCGAACCCAGGTCTCCTGCATTGCAGGCAGATGCTTTGACCTCTAAGCCACGAGGGAAGCCCACACACTGTCTAGGTGGAGTTAATAATCAGTTGACATCAAATTTCACTGAAACAAGACAAGTAAGCTATAAAGCCCTGCTGTACAGCATTGTACTTATAGTCAACATAATGTACACTTAAAATTTGTAAAGAGAGACAGTCTCATATTGAGTGTTCTTAATATAATAAATTAAATTTTAAGAAAGAGTACTTGTTTTAGAGCCTATAAACTGGGTTTGAGACTGTATTCTAGTACTTGCTAGTAATAGAAATTTTAAATATTTATCTTCTCTTAGCTCCAGTGTATGTGCTCAGGCATGTGTGACTCTCTGCAGCCCCATGGACTGTAGCCCACCAAGCTCCTCTGTCCATGGAATTTTTCAGGCAAGAATACTGAAGTGGGTTGCCATTTCCTACTCCAGGGGACCTTCCTGATCCGGGGGTCAAACCCCCATCTCTTTCATTTCCTGCATTGGCAAGCATCTTCTTTACACCTAGAGCCACCTGGAAAGCCCCTTAGCTCCAGTGCCCTCATCTATATAATAGGAATAGAAATAAACAGCATGCAGGATTCTTACTAAAATCAAGTTAATCTCCATAGAAGATATATATAATATTAAATATATCATCTCATATATAATTTTTTTATGATAAAGCCTTTTTATACTTCCTGCCGCTTTAGGATCCTGCTTTCTCTACTTTTCCCTCTTCACATCATGGAAACAAATTCAAGAATAGTTCATCCTAAAAAAAACCTGACCTTTAATTCTTTATATCTTTTTCAGTGCTGTCCTAGTTTTCTTGTTTCCTTCATAACTAAATTAATAGAGGAATTTTTTATTCAATGATCTTTTCTCATCTTCTCTTAAATTCTCTATAACTGAATTTTGCTCCCATCATTTTCCTGCAACTGTTTTTTTGTAATATCCTTCCAAGTGAAATTTCGGATGAACTCTTTTCATACATTATCTGAATTGTAAAGTGTTTGGCACTGTAATCTTTCCTAAAGTACTGTTTCTTTATATATTCTCCTCTCTTCAGATTTTGCAATAAAATAACTCTCCTGGTTCTTCCTGATGCTTCAGATCACTATTTTTTTATTTCCTTTACTGATTCCTCTTCTTTTCCTATAAAATTGACATCCCCAGGTTTCACTCTTTTTAAAAATATTTTATTAGTTTTTTTATGTGAACCATTTTTAACATGTTTATTGAATACGTTACACTATTGCTGCTGTTTTATGTTCTGGTTTTTTGTCTGCAAGGCACATGGGATCTTAGTTCCCCAATCTGGGATCAAACCCTCACCCCCTGCATTGGAAGGTGAAGTCTTCACCACTGAACCACCAGGGAAGTCCCCCAGATTTCATTCTTATTCACATTTTCTCCTTTGTCTATCTCAGTCACCTATTGGAATTTAAATACTGCTGGTACTGCTGATACTCCATCTAAGCATGCTCAGCCACTCAGTCACATTCAGCTCTTTGCAACCCCACAGACTGTAGCCTGCCAGGCTCCTCCATCCATAGGATTACCCCAGCAAGAATACTGGAGTGGGTTGCCATTTCCTACTCCAGGGGATTTTTCCCAACTCAGAGATAGAACGCACATCTCCTGCATTGCAGGCAGATTCTTTCCACTGAGCTACTGGGGAAGCCCCTTCTCCATCTAAGAAAACTCTAAATTTAGAAATTTATCCATCCTATTTATTCTGTTACTATACATTTAGTATCTACCATGTGTCAGGCATGGGCTGTAAAAAGGAATTGGGAATATGGCAGTAAACAGCACAAACCAAGACCTTTGCTTTCATTTTCTTGAATATTTCCTGAGGATTTCAAGTTGAACACATCTAAAACCGAAATAATCCCTTCTATTTCCTGCAATCTGTTCCCTACCTTGTGTTTTATTTCCTAGTAAATATTAATAATAGGTGGAGAAACAGTGGAAACAGTATCAGACTTTATTTGGGGGGGCTCCAAAATCACTGCAGATGGTGACTTCAGCCATGAAATTAAAAGACGCTTACTCCTTGGAAGGAAAGTTATGACCAACCTAAATAGCATATTCAAAAGCAGAGACATTACTTTGCCGACTAAGGTCCGTCTGGTCAAGGCTATGGTTTTTCCAGTAGTCATGTATGGATGTGAGAGTTGGACTGTGAAGAAGGCTGAGTGCTGAAGAATTGATGCTTTTCAACGGTGGTGTTGGAGAAGACTCTTGTGAGTCCCTTGGACTGCAGGGAGGTCCAACCAGTCCATTCTGAAGGAGATCAGCCCTGGGATTTCTTTGGAAGGAATGATGCTAAAGCTGAAACTCCAGTACTTTGGCCACCTCATGCGGAGAGTTGACTCATTGGAAAAGACTTTGATCCTGGGAGGGACTGGGGGCAGGAGAAGAAGGGGATGACCGAGGATGAGATGGCTGGATGGCATCACTGACTCGATGGACATGAGTCTGAGTGAACTCCAGGAGTTGGTGATAGACAGGGAGGCCTGGCGTGCTGCGATTCATGGGGTCGCAAAGAGTCGGACACAACTGAGCGACTGAACTGAACTGAACTGAACTGAAACGTTAATAATTCTATCCACTTAGGTATTCAAATCAGAAATCTGAGAGTAATCTAGACTCTTATTTCATTGACATTTTTCTCATAACCATTAAATCCACTTTTCAGTATGTTATTAAATCCGTTCCTCATTTTCATCCACAGACACACTTCATGATCACCTGGGCTCTGTGTATAAAATGGGATAGCTTTCTGCCTACTTCATGGGGTTGACAATAAGATTAATGATATAATAGATTCCTTAGTCTCAAAACATTACCCAGTACATGATGCTTATTAAATGTGTTAGTTATCATTATTAAATAATAATAATAATTAGCTATTAGAATTGACATTTGAAATGAAGCTTATTACCCTTCCCTGAATAGGAGAACAAAAAGTATTGACAAAAAATCCAAGCCACTTCATCAAAAGTACCATGTGCTAGACAAATTGACTTTCTTACATAAAGAGTGTGTGTATATACATATTAATATATATTCAAAAAAATCTGCCTGAACTTCAATGAGGCTTTTCATTTGAAGTCTGAGCAATAAGATAGGAATGTGTGATATAAACCATGCCCCTCAGAGCATAACTATGACTCAAGCATTTTAGTGAGATTGTCTCTATCTATATATCTCAGAAATACACAGACACATAAGGTTGAGAATCACACCCATGTCCCTTATTCCAGTTTGTCAGTCTCTTAACTGAACACCCAGGAGGAGGGAGGTCAATTTATCTTCCTTATTATGAATTAAGCTGAATTTTGAGTGTGAAGTCAAATTGTCTTGTAATTCCTTTTCTACTGGATTGAATTTACCACCAGTACCATTGGCAGCTCTCCTATCATCAACCTGTTGGGCACTGCGCCTGCCAAAAGCGGACTAAAGTGAGGACCTAGAAAGCATGAATGTTCAGCTCCTGCCCTCAATTTGTTAATCAGATAGTCACTCCTGCTTTCTTGGGAAGGGTTGACAAAACAGACAGAGGTGGTTGGAAAACTTCTTTTTCTAACTCTACGCCTCAGAAAGGGCAGATGTTAGTATGTCTTGAGCATAGAAGAAGTAAGAGGCGAAGAGAGACACTAGTTCTCACTCATATGCACCACTGAAGATATATGATCTATGAAATCAGGTTTTGAATATTAAAATATTTGAAGGTAAACATATCACACTTTCAGGTAATAGCAAAAATTTGATGCCTCAGAAAACAATGTAATTCCGGGTGATTTTAATCAATGAAATCTACTCTGTCAAAATGAAGAAGAGCAGTAATAGAAGGCAAAACAACCCAGAAATATGATAAGGGGGAAATGATTAAAAATAAATATTAAAAATATTTGAGAGGCATACGGGCTGTGAGCTATACATGTCTTGTCTCTACAGCTGTCATTTTAAAAGCAAACATAATATTAGAAATGTGTTAATGGAAATGAGATATGTAAAAATAAGTATGTTGAGGATGCTTCTAACACATAACAGCATTATATTTGTATTGACAAATAGATATAAAATAAGACATGGAAAAAAATACAAAGTTTCCATAGAAGATCATCCAGAGAAAGAGTTGAACAGGCATTGCTGAGTGGAAAAAAGAGTGTGTGTATGCTTTGAAACACACAGATCTGGGTTGAAATATTAGATTTAGAATGTTAACTATACTAGTTGAACTCCTCTGATATCTTTGCCTTGTCTGCAAAGTAAGAGCAGTTTCATATGGATGTTGTAGAATACATCACATCATGCCTGGCCTGTGGTCACCTCTCAAACACAAGTAGTTTTCTTACTGCCTGGGAAAAGTATCATTGAAAAATGGAGCCTTAAATAAACGAATTAATTGGTTTTGAATGAAAAGAGGTGACTTAGCCTACTTTTCCTTCCAGTAAACAGTCTCTTATTTAATTCCCTGAATACTCAATAACCTGAAGAGTCTTAGCTAGAAGAAATAGCCTTAAATTACATCAATTTTCTTCTTCCTGGGAATATAATACTGGAATAGGCCCTAGATCTTTGAGTGTCCAAACCAGGAAATCATGCAAAATAGTCATAAAGATGTATCCAAATGATTGAGAACCCAGTCTAATCTTTTCTGCAAGAATTTTAATCACACCTGTGGTCTGCATGGTTCTATAGACAGTGATCTTATCCATTTATATTGAAGCTGACCTACCCCGAATATTGTCGGGAATACATTTGTCCATTTAATTCACTATGCATATTAATTCCTAATAAATATTTATTTTTATAGTTTTTACAACTGGGACAGTCATATTGCTGTTTGGAATTCAACTCCCAACTACCAAGTGATTGCCGATAATCCAGAAGGCTTACTTTTCAAATACAAAAGAGACAGAAAAATTCTCAATGTGGACCCTAAGGTACATCTGCTTTTACATTTATGAATTTTATTATATTTTATTGTATCTCTACTATCACTCAAAAATTATTAAATAATTGACCTTAAGTTTTTTTTAATTTATAAATGAAAAGCTATGTGGAAACAAGTGTGATGTATGGCAAAACCAATACAATATTGTAAAGTAAGTAGCCTCCAATTAAAATAAATAAATTTATATTTTAAAAAAAGAAAGAAAAAAACTTCAAAACTTAATAAATTATCAGAAACCAACAGGGAAGAATTTGAGGGGAAAAGCTTATTTCAAGGTGACACCAAGTAGACAACTTAAGGCTACAAGCAAAGCATCTGTGCGCCTTGATAAAAATCAGTTGAAACACCATGAAAAAAGATTCCTTTGGACTCTCCCTTTTAGTAACTTTAAATCATTCGAGTAATACATACTCTAAATACTCATCTCTCCATATCCTTAGAGGCAGAAACTGCTGAGAGGGAGTCCACGTGTTTGCACTTTTATGAGGGACTTGAACAAGAGAGGATTTTGATACCTACAGGTGGTCGTGGAACCAATCCCCAGAGGATACTAAGGGATGACTGTAATGTATCAAGTTCTGTGCTCAGCTCCTGTAAGGTGTTGCTTCATTTTGTCTTCAGAACCACCCGACACAGGCACCATTACATGTCTTCATTTACAGATCAAAAAAGTGAGGTTAGAGAGGGTATGGGAGGTACCTGTGGGAAATGGCAGAACTAGGATTTATATCTCAAACTCCCAGGTTCAACAAGTGTTTTGAATCACAATATTTTCATTACAGTAGTAGTAGTAGACTTAAAATTTTTCTTATTGTTCACCGAATGAGTGAGTGAAGTTGCTCAGTTGTGTCCAACTCTTTGTGACTCCATGGACTATAGCCTACCAGGCTTCTCCGTCCATCGGATTTTCCAGGGAAGGGTACTGGAGCGGGTTGCCACTTCCTTCTCCATGGGATCTTCCTGACACAGGAATTGAACCTGGGTCTCCCGCATTGTAGGCAGATGCTTTTACCGTCTGAGCCACCAAGGAAGATTCTATTGTTCACTATGGATGCTTTAAAATGTGAGGGTTACATCTTGTCTGATAAGGCAAAGTGTCTAAATTCTAAAGGAGGGTCACTTAAAAACATCTTTTAAGAGTCGTTAGTGTGATTAGACCTGGAATTAAATTTGTCTATTTGACTAATGGAAAATCTTAGGCTATTAAAAATAAGAACTATGTTTATTTGCCTTCTAAGTTCCTCAAATTGTAGATTGTTAGGTAACAGGCACCCAAAAGTAGACTGATCCACTGAATAAAGCTGAGTAGGGTGAAGTTATATAATTTAATCCCCAATTTGTTTTTGAAACTTTTTAATATAAGAAAATGTATTCCAAAATAGTCTGTGATTCTATTACATTGTCTTCAACATTGTTATTAAAATGCTTTAAAGTAGATAGATTAAGAAAAAAAATAAAAAATAAATGGAACTCACATGTGAGAAGACTCCTCTTTGCCTGACAGCAGACTTAGGTCAGAGAACCAGTAGACTTCACATCCATTTTTTGCTCTGATTCTGTGGAGTCTAGTCACTGAATTTGGTGATGAGTCATTTACAGAAGAGAGGCTCTCATCTCACATACATACCCAGAATTCTAATATCCCTTTTTTATATGTGACTAACACTGAAAGCAATAT
Source organism: Capra hircus (assembly GCF_001704415.2). Lineage (NCBI taxonomy): Eukaryota > Metazoa > Chordata > Mammalia > Artiodactyla > Bovidae > Capra > Capra hircus. The sequence continues at coordinate 96,171,142 of NC_030813.1, forward strand.
TGTCTGTAATGCATTTATGGGTGTTCACTTACGAATAGCAGAGAAGTATATGTGCACATCTTGTCTCTGATAGTGCCTCTTTACTCATAAGCGGGTGTCACAAAGTGAAAATGAAAATTGCTCTGTCGTGTCTGACTCTTTGCCACCCCATGGACTGTAACCTACCAGGCTCCTCTGTCCATAGGATTCTCCAGGCAAGAATACTGGAGTGGGAATCCATTCCCTTCTCCAGGGGATTTTCCCAGCCCAGGGACTGAACCTGGGTCTCCCACATTGCAGGAAGATTCTTTTTTTTTTTTTCAGTTTTTTATTTTTTAAATTTTAAAATCTTTAATTCTTACATGCGTTCCCAAACATGAACCCCCCTCCCACCTCCCTCCCCATAACATCTCTCTGGGTTATCCCCATGCACCAGCCCCAAGCATGCTGTATCCTGCAGGAAGATTCTTTACCAGCTGAGCCACCAAGGAAGCTCCAAATGAGTGTCAGCACACTATCACTTGAGGCAAATTATAGAAAACTTAATAAATAGCATTTACAGAGTCTTTTCCTTTTTGTAGGCTAAACTACATACATAAGAAAACATATAAAATGATTAATAGCATTATTAATATGTGTGGAACAAGTTTTTGAATCAGTTTTGAATGGCATCACACAGATTATTTTAAGGCTCCATTTTAACCTATGCCATATACATATACCAAGAATGTATGCCATCAATTATAGCTTTTGTGTATGTCTTTGAAGAATCATTACTGAATCCAAACTGCTATTTGAATGGTTTGAATAGCTTTAATTAATAAACATTCATTTCCACAATAATCAATCATGAAATTTCAAAGAATTAATCAATAATCCACAAAACATAACGTATTCCTCTTTTTCCTGGAAGATTTTAATTATAACTCAAAAGATTCATGGTGAGTCTAAAGGAAAGCCACTTCCAAAATCTTGGAGAACAAGGATTTGGATAATTAATGATAGAAGTATATTATTGTATATTATATTATACATGTATAAAGTATATTAGTCTTCCTGGTGTCTCAGATAGTAAAAGAATCTGCCTGCAATTCAGAAGACCTGGGTTCAATCCCTGGGTTGGGAATATCCCCTGGAGAAGGGAATGGCTACCAACTCCAATATTCTTACCTGGAGAATTCCATGGACAGAGGACCCTGGCAGGCTGCAGTTCATGGAGTTGCAAAGAGTTGGGCACAGCTGAGCAACTAACACTTTCATAAAATATATTATATAAAATAATTGTTAAGTGAGACATCCAGTGATATTTGGGTACTTGCTCAGTTGCTCAGTAGTACCCAATCTTTGCAACTCTAAGGACTATAGCCCACCAGGCTCCTCTGTCCATGGAATTTTTCAGGCAAAAATACTGTAGTGGGTTGCCATTTTCTCTTCCAGGGGATCTTCCTGACCCTGGGATCAAACTCCAATCTCCTGTGTCCCCTGCTTTGGCAGGTGGATTCTTTACCACCGAGACACTTAGGAAGCCCCTATTTGGGTATTTATGTTCCTTTAAATTTTTTTAAATCTTTTTGAAGGATAAAAACTAACAAAAGAATGTTGGTCTTAGCATTAATAAACAAAATTCTAGGCCTTTACTTTATTATTAACTGGCTTCATGGTTTTGAGAAATTCACTTAATTTCTCTAGGCTTTGCTGTTCACAGCTGGAAGATGAGACTTTGTTGTTGTTTTCTGGTCTCTGGAGTCTCTCTAGCTCCCCAGGCCCAATTTGCAGAGATTCTAACTCAACTGGGCCTCGGAAGTACATATTTTCATAAAGCTACCAGTGTGATTCTGCTGTAGATTGTCCATGAACCACAATTTGAAAAAGTCTTCTTTATTAAAACAATAATATCAAGATCTGGTACTCTGTGTCCCAGACACAAGTGTTCTCAAACAAAATAGAACACATATATTTTCATTTTTATGGACTAGATATAAAATTAGCATGTATATCACCTACTTAATTTCTTAACTTATTTACTCTCTTCAAAGAGCCATAATCATTTTATATTTCATGCATCAACACAGCAGCTCTTACAGACCTACAGGCAAGTCAAGAAATAAGCTAATAAGTCAAGTTTTTCAAACTACAAACAATTTGAGTTACATCTTTATGCTCAATATCCTCCCTAACAATTCTGCTTGAAATTCTTCCTAAGATGAACATATCATAATTCCATCTTAAAGAGCTATAAAATATTAAGAAACATACAACTCAACTCTCCTTTTCCTTTCCTTCAAGCACTCTCTTTGAGATATTTTACGCCTGATATTAAAGAGGTTGAGATAAATGAAAGGTGGAGAGAGTGGTAAACAGGATGTGTTTCCTTTGTACAACACAGATGTAGACTCATTAATTCTGAAGTGTGGTTCCCTTGAAGCAGAGTTGTTTGTAAATGGAAAGAGTGGAAAAAAGAAAATTGTGCAGGTCTTAGAACAAGTAACATGAGTTCATTGGTTAAGAAATTCCAAATGCAATAAGAGTTTGGTTGCATTGAAAACAGGACCACTGGCTTTAACTTCCCTGCAGCTGTGTAACATCTGGAACAAATAAGGCCAGTTTCTATTTCTGAGTGAAGAATGCTTGTCTGAGTGATTCACACCCACCAAAATGTTTCCAGTGTATTATCTTTAGAAGGATTGAGTGGACAAACTTTGTACTCACTCCTCTGCATCATCTGCACAAATGAAAAAAAAAAAAGGAATTTTCCTTTTGCTTTTAGGAAACATTAACCATGAAAGAGTTTGCTTTGAGTCTTAGCCTAACATAGGTGGTCTAAAAGTTTCATAATCTACTAATGAGAGATTGCTTAGAATAGTTAAAATAGGAAAAAAACTTTCATAATTACACCTTTTTTTCCCCCTTCCCCCTCCCCTCTTCTATTTACTAATGTGAGAACAGAACCCATCACCTGGAAAAATGTCTGGTTAATAGATAATCAATAAATATTTATGGCATAAATGATTGAATGTATGATTCCCTCCAAACACAAATGCAATGCTATATATTAACAAAAAGGTGAGGAATATATTATGTCAGTGATGCTTGAGGTAGCAGTAACAGTCAAAAAGGGCACAGTCACACCACTCTGCATTGATCCAAGTAAGTCAGAAAAAATAATTATAGGAACTTATTGGTGGAAACAGCTAGTAGTGTGGCCATAATTTTAGGCTTTGTTGAAGTTATGCAGGAATCTTTATTTTAGTATGTGCTTCCAAGTGTTCTTGTGCAGTCCCAGGAATATGTAATTTAAGCCATCTCAAATTCAGACTGTTAGAATATGTTTTTGATTTACTAACAAATTGACACAAACAGGTTAAATGACTTGCTCAGGGTCACAGACTTCGTTATTAGTAGAAACTAGTGGCGAAACTTAAACTTAAATATGAGATACCATAGGGAGCATAAAGATGAGCGTATGAATTCAACACTTGCCCTTTAAGTGCTTGCAGGACTTTTAAGAAAACAGGCATGTAAAGAATATAAGGGCAACCTAAGGAGGAAAGTGATATGCTACAAAAAAATAGAAATGCTTTGGGATTCAGTCGAGAGATGACTTTCGATCTAAGGCAGGGAGAGCATTTGAGATGGTTAAGGAATAATGGAGGAAATAATCTTTAAATTGAAATTAAAGAATGATTAGGAATTGAACTCAGAGAGATGGAGATGATACCAAGAATGGAACCTATTAGCAAAGATAAGGTTGATGAGTGTAAACAAAGGAAAGGAAGACCTAAATATTTAAAGCTAGCTGTTGAATTGCTCTGGAGAAGGAGTGGAATGGGAATTAAGCCAGAAAAGATCAAGAAAAGCCTTGAATTCAGAACTGGTGAGGACCTCGGACTAGTTCAGTTCAGTCGCTCAGTCTTGTCCAACTCTTTGTGACCCCATGAATCGCAGCACACCAGGCCTCCCTGTCCATCACCAACTCCCGGAGTTTACCCAAACTCATGTCCATCAAGTCTGTAATGCCATCCAGACATCTCATTGTCTGTCATTCCCTTCTCCTCCTGCCCCAAATCCCTCCCAGCATCAGGGTCTTTTCCAATGAGTCAACTATTCACATGAGATGGCAAAAATATTGGATTTTAAGCTTTAGCATCATTCCTTCCAAAGAACACCCAGGACTGACCTCCTTTAGCATGAACTGGTTGGATCTCCTTGCAGTCCAAGGGACTCACAAGAATCTTCTCCAACACCACAGTTCAAAAGCATTAATTCTTCAGCACTCAGCTTTCTTCACAGTCTAACTCTCACATCCACACATGACCACTGGAAAAACCATACCCTTGACTAGACGGACCTTTGTTGGCAAAGTAATGTCTCTGCTTTTGAATATGCTATCTGGATTGGTCATAACATTCCTTCCAAGGAGTAAGTGTCTTTTAATTTCATGGCTGCAATCACCATCTGCAGTGATTTTGGAGGCCAAAAAAATAAAGCTTGACACTGTTTCCACTGTTTCCCCATCTATTTCCCACGAAGTGATGGGACCAGACACCATGATCTTCATTTTCTGAATGTTGAGCCTTAAGCCAACTTTTTCGCTCTCCTCTTTCACTTTCATCAAGAGGCTTTTGAGTTCCTCTTCACTTTCTGCCATAAGGGTGGTGTCATCTGCATATCTGGGGCTATTGATATTTCTCACAGCAATCTGGATTCCAGCTTGTGCTTCTTCCAGCCCAGTGTTTCTCATGATGTACTCTACATATAAGTTAAATAAGGAGGGTGACAATATACAGCCTTGACGTACTCCTTTTCCTATTTGGAACCTGTCTGTTGTTCCATGTCCAGTTCTAACTGTTCCCTCCTGACCTGCATATAGGTTTCTCAAGAGGCAGGTCAGGTGGTCTTGTATTCCCATTTCTTTCAGAATTTTCCACAGTTTATTGTGATCCACACAGTCAGAGGCTTTGGCATAGTTAATAAAGCAGAAATAGATGTTTTTATGGAACTCTCTTGCTTTTTTGATGATCCAGTGGATGTTGGCAATTCGATCTCTGGTTCCTCTGCCTTTTCTAAAACCAGCTTGAACATCTGGAAGTTCATGGTTCACGTACTGCTGAAGCCTAGCTTGGAGAATTTTGAGGATTACTTTACTAGAGTGTGAGATGAGTGCAATTGTGCAGTAGTTTAAGCATTCTTTGGCATTGCCTTTCTTTGGGACTGGAATGAAAACTGATCTTTTCCAGTCCTGTGGCCACTGCTGAGTTTTCCAAATTTGTTGGCATATTGAGTGCAGCACTTTCACAGCATCGTCATTCAGGATTTGAAATAGCCTAACTGGAATTCCATCACCTTCGCTAGCTTTGTTCGTAGTGATGCTTTCTAAGGCCCGCTTGACTTCACATTTCAAGATGTCTGGCTCTGGGTGAGTGATCACACCATCGTGATTATCTTGGTCATGAAGATCTTTTTTGTACAGTTCTGTGTATTCTTGCCACCTCTCCTTAATATTTTCTGCTTCTGTTCAGTTCAGTTATTCAGTCATGTCAGACTCTTTGCGACCCCATGAATTGCAGCACACCAGGCCTGCCTGTCCATCACCAACTCCCGGAGTTCACTCAAACTCATGTCCATTGAGTTGGTGATGCCATCCAGCCATCTCATCCTCTGTTGTCCCCTTTTCCTCCTGCCCCCAATCCCTCCCAGCATCAGGGTCTTTTCCAATAAGTCAGTTCTTCGCACGAGGTGGCCAAAGTATTGGAGTTTCAGCTTCAGCATCAGTCCTTCCAATGAACACCCAGGACTGATCTTTAGGATGGACTGGTTGGACCTCCCTGCAGTCCAAGGGACTCTGAAGAGTCTTCTCCAACAACACAGTTCAAAAGCATCAATTCTTCGGTGCTCAGCTTTCCTCACAGTCCATATATGACCACTGGAAAAACCATAGCCTTGACTAGACTGCTTTGGTTCAGTTCAGTTCAGTCGCTCAGTCATGTCCGACTGTTTGCGACCCCATGAATCACAGCACACCAGGCCTCCCTGACCGTCACCAACTCCCGGAATTCACTCAGAGTCACGTCCATCAAGTCAGTGATGCCATCCAGCCATCTCATTCTCCGTTGTCCCCTTCTCCTCCTACCCCCAATCCCTCCCAGCATCAGAGTCTTTTCCAATGAGTCAACTCTTCGCATGATGTGGCCAAAGTACTGGAGTTTCAGCTTTAGCATCGTTCCTTCCAAAGAAATCCCAGGGCTGATCTCGTTCAGGATGGACTGTTTGGATCTCCTTGCAGTCCAAGAGACTCTCAAGAGTCTTCTCCAACACCACTTTTGTTAGCTGCATACAATTTCTGTCCTTTATCGAGCCCATCTTTGCATGAAATATTCCCCTGGTATCTCTAATTTTCTTGAAGAGATCTCTAGTCTTTCCCATTCTGTTGTTTCCCTCAATTTCTTTGCATTGATCACTGAGGAAGGCTTTCTTATCTCTCCTTGCTATTCTTTGGAATTCTGCATTGAGATGTTTATATCTTTCCTTTTCTTCTTTGCTTTTTGCTTCTCTTCTTTTCACAGCTGTTTGTAAGGCCTCCTCAGACAGCCATTTTTCTTTTTTCATTTCTTTTCCATGGGGATGGTCTTGATCCCTGTCTCCTGTATAATGTCATGAACCTCTGTCCATAGTTCATCAGGCACTCTGTCTATCAGATCTAGTCCCTTAAATCTATTTCTCACTTCCACTGTATTATCATAAGGGATTTGATTTAGGGCATGCCTGAATGGTCTAGTGGTTTTCCCTACTTTCTTCAATTTAAGTCTGAATTTGGTAATAAGAATTTCATGATCTGAGCCACTGCCAGCTCCTGGTCTTGTTTTTTTTTTTTTTTTTTTTTTTTGAGTGTATAGAGCTTCTCCATATTTGGCTGCAAAGAATATAATCAATCTGATTTTAGTGTTGACCATCTGGTGTTGTCCATGTGTAGAGTCTTGTCTTGTGTTGTTGAAAGAGGGTGTTTGCTATGACCAGTGTGCTCTCTTGGCAAAACTCTATTACCCTTTGCCCTGCTGTATTCTGTACTCCAAGACCAAATTTGCCTGTTACTCCAGGTGTTTCTTGACTTCCTACTTTTGCATTCCAGTCCCCTATAATGAAAAGGACATCTTTTAGGGGTGTTAGTTCTAAAAGGTCTTGTAGGTCTTCATAGAACCATTCAACTTCAGCTTCTTCAGCATTACTGGTTGGGGCATAGACTTGGATTACCATGATATTGAATGGTTAGCCTTGGAAATGAACAGAGATCATTCTGTCGTTTTTAAGATTTTATCCAAATACTGCATTTTGGGCTCTTTTGTTAACTATAATGGCCACTCCATTTCTTCTAAGATTCCTGCCCACAGTAGTAGATATAATGGTCATCTGAGTTAAATTCACCCATTCCTGTCCATTTTAGTTCACTGATTCCTAGAACGTCAACATTCACTCTTGCCGTCTCCTGTTTGATCACTTCTGATTTGCCTTGATTCATGGACCTAACATTCCAGGTTCCTCTGCAATATTGCTCTTTACAGCATCAGACCTTGCTTCTATCACCAGTCACATCCTCAACTGTGTATTGTTGCTTTGGCTCCATCCCTTCATTCTTTCTGGAGTTATTTCTCCACTGATCTTTAGTAGCATATCAGGCACTTAACGACCTGGGGAATTCCTCTTTCAGTATCCTATCATTTTGCCTTTTCATACTGTTCATAGGGTTCTCAAGGCAAGAATCTGAAGTGGTTTGCCATTCCATTTTCCAGTGGGCCACATTCTGTCTGACCTCTCCACCATGACCCGTCCATCTTGGGTGGCCCCACACGGTTAGTTTCATTGAGTTAGACAAGGTTGTGGTCCATGTGATCAGACTGACTCGGTTTCTGTGATTATGGTTTCAGTGTGTCTGCCCTCTGATGCCCTCTCGCAACACCTACTGTCTTACCTAGGTGTCTCTTACCTTGGACTTGGGGTATCTCTTCACGGATGCTCCAGCAAAGCACAGCTGCTGCTCCTTACCTTGGAAGAGTCACCCCTCTTGACCTTGAACATGGACTAGCTCCTCTCAGCCCTCCTGCGCCCGTGCAGCCACCACTCCTTGGATGTGGGGTAGCTCCTCTCGGCCACCACCTCTGATGTCAGACATGGGGTTGCTCCTCTCGGGCGCTGCCCCTGACCTCGGACTTAGGGTTGCTCCTCCCGGGCACCGCCCCTGACCTTAGACTTGGGGCAGTGGCTGAGAGGAGCTATCCCACGTCTGAAGTCAGGGGCAGTGGCCGAGATGAGCTACCTTAGACCACACTTGATGGGAAATAGGGAAATATGCCCAGGCTCTTGTGCAGGGAAATAACAGGATGCAAGTATGTTTTAAGGAGATTAGAGAGTGTAAATGAGGATAGGCTAGGGAGAAAGACTGGAGAAGATGAGACTATAACAATCAGAGAGAACTAGAACTAGGGGATGCACTGTAGTTAGAATGTTTCTGAGTTATGCTTTTTATACTGCAACTATCTGATCATCCAAGAAAAGAAAAAACTTAAAGAATATATCAGCATAGAAAAAGTGGTTGAGAAATGTCACTTTACTCCAACACTTAGGAAAGAGAAAGAGAGAGAGAGTTTTAATGCTGGATAAGAATAGAGAAAAAGATAAGCTGGGTGGATGTCATTTAAGTCATTCTGTCACCTCTTTATGCTTCCTTCCATCCTCCTCTTCCTGTGTTTACTGGCACAGTGAGGTATAAAAAGTGAATCAGAAAGTTGGCTTTCTTTCCCTAAAAAAGCTTACAGGTTAACTGGTGGGTGGGTGCAAAAATTTAATGTGCACAGAAATGCAAGCTGGAAAGTGACCTGAGAGGGGAAAAAATGCTCTAAGAACACAAAGGAGGCAGAGATTACTTTCAACCTAAAGCATTCAAAGGGCTTCCCTTATGGCTCAGCTGGTAAAGAATCTGCCTGGATTGTGGGAGACCTGGGTTGGATTCCTGGGTTGGGAAGATCCCCTGAAAAAGGGAAAGGCTACCCACTAATATTCTGGCCTGGAGAATTCCATGCACTGTATAGTCCATGGGGTTGCAGAGAGTCAGACACAGCTGAGTGACTTTCACTTCACAAGGCATTCAAAAACAAGTTAGTGAAAGAAATGGCATCTGAACCAGATTTTGAAAGATGGATGTGATGAAAACATGAGAACAAGAGCAGAAAGGGTGTTCTAGTAGGCAGGAACTTCACATAGAAAGGTGTGGAAGCACAGGGCATGAGGCTGCGTGAGAAGGGAGAGGAGCTCCTTTTGGCAAGAGTCATTCTCAGCATTGACCAGACATCAGAATCACCCAGAATGTTTTATAGTGTTTGATGCCTGGCCTCATCAGCAAAAACTGTAGTTTAATTGGTGTGGGTGGAAGGTCTGCCTGGACATCCTTTCTTTTTAAAAGTTCCCAGGTAAGTCTTAAGTGCAAACAGGGTTGAGACCAAGGTGCAGGAAGGAGAGAAATAGCAGAGAAGTTTTGGGAGAAACTTGAAGTCCAAGAGTGGAAGCCAAATCTAGTGAGTTTTTGCTGTTCTGTACAGTTCAACAAAAATCTGTACCATTTGTGTCAAGACTTATAATCAAAATTTCTGAGTATGAAAATGATTAAGCCATCCTGAAAGGAGGTTATTTTTCCGCTGGCTAAATTCCAATGGTGTGCAAAAAAAAAAAGAAAATCAGTTGTATGAAAAATAGGAAATTAGGGCTTCCCAGGTGGTGCTAGTGGAAAAGGACACACTTGCCAATGCAGGAGCCTGAAGAGACACAGCTTCAGTCCCTGGGTCAGGAAGATCCTCTGCAGAAGGAAATGGAAATCCACTGCAATATTCCTGCCTGGAGAATCACATGGACACAGGAGCCATGCGTGCTACAAACTATGGGGTCACAAAAGGTTGGACACGACTGAAGGCACTCAGCACGGCTGTCGCAAGGCTCCTTTCTGTCACTTTTCATTTTATGTCTAATAGAGTGTATTTAAATATAGTTGCTTGATAAATGGTTAATAACAAAACAAGCAAATAAACAAAAAAAATGCTAAACAATCTTAAAGATGTGTGGTTTTTATTAGACGTGTGTGTTTGTATGCTTAGTCACTCACTCGTGTCTGACTCCTTGAGACCCCATGGACTGTAACCTGCCAGGCTCCTCTGTCCATGGAATTCTGTAGGCAAGAATGCTGGAGTTGGTTGCCATTTCCTCCTCCAGGGGATCTTTCCAACACTGGGACCGAACACATGTCTCCTGTGTTTCCTGCACTGTAGGTAAGTTCTTTTCCCACTGAGGCACCCCAAATTAGACATAGTAAATAGAAATAAAAGACACTATTGTATCATAAACCTTTCTGGTTCACCCTAAGTGTCACTGAACTTGGAAGTCAAGTGTAACGCAGACTGAACTGATTTAGCAGATGTATTTCTTATCTCTTTACATATCGATACTCTTCGCTATGCAACAGGAGCTCCCCAATCCAGTCTCCTCTCTTGGAAAATCACAATTGTTCAAACATAAAAATGAGCTATGCTGGAATGCAAACTCTTGTCACAAGAGCTCTTCATCTACATCCAGTCCACAAGGACTTGTTTAGCAGCAATTTCCTCGACTTCCAGATAGCATTTCCCCTTCCTCTCTCCTCACACCAGCCAGTCAGGAGAGCCCTAGGCCTCATCCTCCTAGGGATTCAAACTGCATCTGTCTGTGGCAAGGCCCAGGAAACCCCATTAAAAAAAATATATATTTTACTGAAGCATGCTTGATTTACAATGTTGTATTAGTTTAGGGTGTATAAAAAAGTGATTCAGTCACACAAATATATATAGTTTTTTCTTTTTCACATTCTTTTCCTATACAGGTTATTTCAAAACACTGAATGTAATTCCCTTGGCTATACAATATGTCCTTGTTGTTTATCTATTTTATATACAATATGCACATATCTGTTACTCCCAAATTCCTAGTTTATCCCCCACCCCACCTTTCCTCTTTGGTAACCAAAGGTTTGTTTTATATGTCTGTGAGTCTATTTCTGTTTTGTAAATAAACATGTTTGTATCATTTTTTTTTTGTTTTATATTTCACATATAAGTGATATGATATTTGTCTTTGTCTGACTTACTTCACTTAATGTTATAATCACTAGGTCCATTCATATTGCTGCAAATGTCAATATTTCATTATTTTTATGGCCAAGTAATATTCTATTGTATATATGTATATACAACATATATATATATACAACATATATATATATATATATACACACAATATATATATACTTTGGCCACCTGATGCGAAGAACTGACTCATTGAAAAAGACCCTGATGCTGGGAAAGATTGAAGGCAGGAGGAGAAGGGAACAACAGAGGATGAGATGGTTGGATGTCATCACCAACTTGATGGACATGAGTTTGAGCAAGCTGGACAGTTGATGATGGACAGGGAGGCCTGGTGCGCTGCAGTCCATGGGGTCACAAAGAGAGGGACATGACTGAACTGACTGACATACATACCACATCTTCTGGATATTAAACTTGCTTCCATGTCTTAACTATTGTAAATAGTGCTGCAATGAACATTAGGGTACATATACCTTTTCCAGTTACAGTTTTTCCAGATATATGCCCAAGAGTATTTTCAAATGTCTCTTCTGGTGAGCTTAAAGATTAGCTGATTTGATAGAAGCTCTTTAGCAAAGTGATATTTTATTAGCTATTGTTTCAGTGCCAGCAAATTTGGAAAACGCAGCAGTGGCCACAGGACTGGAAAAGGTCAGTTTTCATTCCAGTCCCAAACAAAGGCAATGCCAAAGAATGCTCAAAGTACCACACAATTGCCCTCATCTCACACACTGGCAAAGTAATGCTCAAAATTCTCCAAGTCAGGCTTCAACAGTATGTGAACCATAAACTTCCAGATGTTCAAGCTGAATTTAGAAAAGGCAGAGGAACCAGAGATCAAATTGCCAACATCCGTCAGATCTTTGAAAACATGAGAGACTTCTAGAAAAATATCTACTTCTGCTTTATTGACTATTAAAGCCTTTGACTGTGTGGATCACAATGAACTGTGGAAAATTCTTCAAGAGATGGGAATACGAGACCACTTTACCTGCCTCCTGAGAAATCTTTATGCAGGTCAAGAAGCATCAGTTAGACCTGGACACGGAACAACAGACTGGTTTCACATCAGGATAGGAGTACGTCAAGGTTGTATATTGTCACCCTGCTTATTTAACTTATATGCAGAGGACATCATGAGAAATGCTGTACTGGATGAAGCACAAGCTAGAATCAAGATTGCCAGGAAAAATATCAATAACCTCAAATATGCAGATGACACCACCCTTATGGCAGAGAGTGAAGAAAAGCTAAAGGGCCTCTTGATGAAAGTGAAAGAGGAGAGTGAAAAAGTGGCTTAAAACTCAGCATTCAGAAAACTAAGATCATGGCATCTGGTCCCATCACTTCATGGCAAATAGATGGAGAAACAATGGAAACAGTGACAGACTATTTTTTGAGGTTCCAAAATCACTGTAGATGGTGGGTGCAGCCATGAAATTAAAAGACACCTGCTCCTTGGAAGAAAAGTTATGACCAACCTAGACAGCATATTAAAAAGCAGAGACATTACTTTGCTAACAAAGGTCCATTTAGTCAAAGCCATGATTTTTAGCATGTATGGATATGAGAGTTGGACTATAAAGAATGTTGAGTGCCGAAGAATTGATGCTTTTGAAATGTGGTGTTGGAGAAGACTCTTGTGAGTCCCTTGGACTGCAGGAAGATCCAGCCAGTTAATCCTAAAGGAGGTCAGTCCTGGGTGTTCTTTGAAAGGAAGGATGCTAAAGCTGAAAATCCAATACTTTGGCCACCTAATGTGAAGAACTGACTCACTGGAAAAGACCCTGATGCTGGGAAAGATTGACAGTGGGAGGAGAAGGGGACGACAGAGGATGAGATGGCTGGATGGCATCACTGACTCAATGGTCATAAGTTTGAGTAAACTCCAATTGTTGGTGATGGACAGGGAGGCCTGGTGCTGTGGTGCAGTCCATGGGGTCACAAATAGTCAAACACGACTGAGCAACTGAACTTGACTGAACTCATTGTTTCACTATGCAGGGAACATAAGAGACACAGGTTTAGTCCTTGTGTTGGGAAGATCCCCTGGAGGAGGCAAGTCCATAGGGTCACAAAGAGTTGGACACTACTGAAGCAACTTAGCATGCACACACCTTTTCATATGCCCATAAGGTCATCAAACTTCATTCTTCTAAAGCAAGCTATAAGTCAATAGTCTTAACTTTATGTAGTCTAAACTACACATTTCTGAGATCGTGCGAACCAACTAGAAAGTACAGACCAAACACCAAAGGCTTCTGGATTAACTCCCACCACAATACCAATGACCTCAATAGATACTTCCATTGATAAATTGCAGCTATTTTTCCTTCCTTACTTGGATCATGATAGAATGAGGATGATGATACCCATTCTTGCTATCATGGCCTCACCAAGAATCATTTTGTCAGGCAGGTCAGTCCAGAGGCTCACAAGAAACATATGTGACAAAGACTTATGAACCATACACAGAAACGTGGGGCGGAAGTCATTTGCGGTCGATTTGCCATTGTATCTCCAGCGCTAGTGTATGGTAGGTGCTTAGTAAACATCTGTAGAATGAATAAACTGAATATTAAATATTCGCTAAAGAATAGGAAGGCCAAAAATAATCCTGGAAACTTTTGAGGTTAACTTTAAAATATTTTAGGATCTTAGACACTCGAAACATATGTAGTGCTAATGCTATTTTTAGTTGAAAATGGCCTGAGTAATTGACTCTGGTACTTTTCTCTCCTTGGTAGGTGAGTTAACCCTGGGGTCCTCTCCTGCTTTGGAGTGCTGATGCTAGGTGTCCAGGGCAAGGGCAAGGTGTTAGGTACTTGGTATTTTATTATGTTTAAAAAGTATATGTATAGTCATTATTGTCTGATACAGATGCCAAAAAACACACAAAAAAAGAAAGTCAAATTTTACTTTTATTTTTCTACAAGCGAAAGAATATCTAAGTGAACAAGGTTTAAAATGTAAAATTACTTCCAATGTCAACATATGTTTCTGTTTTGCGGGGGAGTGACTTGTTTGTTTGCTTAATCTAGAGGAGCATTGCCGCAATACCTCCTTACAGTTCCTGTCCCTCTGCTCCACTCCTCCCAAGCCACCCTCCACCCAAACACTTGCTATATTAGTAGGAAAGGTGTTAATTGCCTCCTAATGCTGCCTCCCAATTCACTGACTCTGTTAAAATCAGATGGAGCCTGTCATAGGCTGGAAAATTCTCTTCTCAAAATGGGGGCCCCTAAGGTTCCTACATCCTTTGTGCAGATGGTTTGCATTTATTCTCTTGAAGCTCCACCCTCCCAGCGAAGGTCCTCAATTTTACAGGTTGTCTTTTTACAGGGCTCAGGTATATTTCCTCTCGGACATTTTTAAGGAAAACCCATACTGAGCAGAACAGGCTTAAGAGAAGCCATGACTTCCTGCTTGCAAGTCTCCAGCAGTGTTCCCTCACCTCCGCACAACCTTGAATTAATGGGGCAGGGGACACTTACTGAGTCACCAGCACCACTTTTTTGGCTTCTGGGTTTTCCTCAGAGGCCTCTTGTAAGTACTGCTTTTTAACTGTGGCACAGTCGCAGTTATTTAGTAAAGCTGAGGCCTTGCCAGTTTTCTGGTTTTGCTGCCCAAATTACTGAATGTTTGGTTGATTATAGCCCTAAAACACCCACATACTCAGAAGCTTTTGAATGTTTTCTCCCCTTGGGCAATCACCTGGTATACCTGAACTGAAAGTCTACCACATATAAATTAAGTATTTACTTAACAAACTGCTGCTAAAATCAATGGCCTTGAGGAATACATTAAAAATTACACAACAGAGATTAGCTTTTATGAATTAAAACTCTTAAAACTTAAATGCTATGCCCTCTTTCTGACCTGGAAAACTGATTTTAATTTTATATGCAGTATTATGAAACAATCCCTAGAGATAAGTACATTGTTGTTAAGTCCAATATATGAAAGAACTCATATACAAGGTGTGGCAAAGAAAAGGTGAGCTGGAACAAAGAAAAAAATTAAATATGTAATTTAAAATTATATATATATATATATATATATCAATGCTTAGTAATGAAAGTGTGAATGACAACCCTTCACCATCCAAGTTTTATTATCTTCAGTGAAAATAAAAGTATATATTTATACTGCAGTGAAAAGAAAGTATATAATAAAACATACATGACAAAGAAAATTTGCTGTGTTAAGCTTCTGATTAGAAGAACAGCCTAATCAAACATTATGCCAAAAGTCAGTTCAGTTCAGTTGCTCAGTCATGTCCAGTTCTCTGCGACCCCATGAACCTCAGCACGCCAGGCCTCCCTGTCCATCACCAACTCCTGGAGTTCACTGAAACCCATGTCCATTGAGTCGGTGATGCCATCCAACCATCTCATCCTCTGTTGTCCCCTTCACCTCCTGCCCTCAATCTTTTCCAGCATCAGGGTCTCTTCAAATGAGCCAAAAGTAAGACCAAAAGAGAAGTGAGAATGGAGAAATTTGAGGAAGACTGCTTTTAGCCCGAATTCATGCTCTCTTTTTTTACAAAATGTGTTACAAATCAGTACAAGGACTATGGGAAAGAATGGAACATTACCTTTCCTAGCTGAATGAAAAGATTTAAATAGGAACAAAATAGTTGTTTCCTTCATGGTTTCAAAGACCTGATAACTAATGTCAGAGAGGCAGGTGCTAGAAACACAGGAGTCAGGCATAGTCTCTGTTGGTCAAGACCACAGTTAAGGAATTACTCTTTATTCAAAGAGAGCATGATTTCTTCTCAGTCTTAACAGCTAAACAAGTAGTCAAGTCTCATGACTATTTAACAATTCGCCACCCCATTAGATGCCTACAGTTTCTGAGGCACTGAAATCCCAAAGCAGGTTGAGGGATACTGAAATATGTTGGAACATGGAACACGATAGCATGAATGGTGATCAAGCCTCCTGGCAAGGGAGAAAACTCCCATGCTGATAACCTCTAAATGGTTATTGCTAGTTGGGAGAGCTTCAGCATACATATTAGTGGCCTTGATAATGTATATTGCCTCCAAAAGCTGGAGCAAGAGTAAAACAATCATGATAAGACAAAGAAATAAATGGCAGCCCCCAACTTGGTAACACAGAACACTACCTCACAAGCACATGAGGCTGCTCCAGAGACTAGACTCTTAACCTTTTAGGAAACACAACTTATTTTAGCCGCTTATTTTAAAACTCTGACACATTTTATAGATTTGCTCAGAAAAGAAAATGCACACGTGCTGGCATACACAGAGTAACATAAAAATATTTTAGGATATTCAGAAACCTGCCTAAGCCTTTTAATGAATTCCACTTGAAACCTGAGGACCTAGGACTCTCCAAAATGCCCAAGAGCAGTTCAAATGATCTAGAAAAAGAACAGGACAAGTGGGAAAGGCTGGAGAACACCTCCTAGGACTCAGGCAGAGAAAAGCTGTTTAAGAGGGGCAATAGGGAAAATGAGTTGGAGTTAAACTTTTATCAGCTTTGTGATTAGGGTAAATTCCTTAACTCCTCTGGACCACTTCTCTACCTCCGTTTTCTCATTTGTTAAATCTGTTTAAAAAAAAAAACTATTTTACACAAGGTTGTTGTGATGATTAAATGAGAGAATGTGTTTAACATGCTACTGAATTGGGCTGGGTAAACAGATATTGCTTCCTGGTGTTGTACCAACTTAGAAAAGTGAAGGGTTGTTAAAAAGTAGTTATTGTTAAAACTAGTAAAAGTAGTAGTTGTTAAAAAGTAAAAAGCTAATTGCAGTAGATAAAAAGTGGAAATAATCCCTATGTCCATGACTGACAGCAATAATTAAATAATTTATGATACATCATAGCAGTGAAGTAATATTGTTGTTATTGTTGTTTAGTCACTAGGTCATGTCCAACTGTTTTGTGACCCATGGACTGTAACCCACCAGGCTCCTCTGTCCATGGGATTTCCCAGGTAGAAGTCCTGGAGTAGGTTGCCATTTCTTCCCCCAGGGGATCTTCCCAACACAAGAATCAAACCTGCATCTCCTGCAATGGTAGGCAGATTCTTTACCACTGACCCACCAAGGAAAGTGAAAGTCGCTCAGTCGTGTCCAACTCTTTGCCACCCTGTGAACTATGCAGTCCATGGAATTCTCTGGGCCAAAATACTGGAGTGGGTAGCCTTTCCCTTCTCCATGGGATCTTCCCAACCAAGGGATCAAACCCAGACCTCCTGCATTGCAGACAGATTCTTTACCAGCTGAGCCACCAGGGAAGACCTAGCTAAAAATGAGTTAAAGCTATGTGTACTGAATTTGTTGTGTTAGTGTGGATAGATGTTTGTTTACACTATCAAATGGAAAAATCAAGCCGTGAAACAGTGTAAATAATGTTCTATCCTATAGGGGCTTCACTGCTGACTCAGAGGTAAATAATCTGCCTGCAATTCGGGAGACCCAGGTTTGATCCCTGGGTTGAGAAGATTCCCTGGAGAAGGGAAAGGCTACCCACTCCAGTATTCTTGCCTGGAAAATTTCATGGACAGAGGAGCCTGGTGGGCTACAGTCCTCAGGGTGCAAAGGGTCAGACATGACTGAGCAACTAACACTTCACTCTATCCTATAAAGCACTGGTCTTTCATATAAGAATTTCCCACTCATGGACACTTAGGTTGGTTTCTGTTTTTCTACCTAGGTTTAAACAACAACTCTCTATAACCAGGTTTCTGATTTTTTTTCTTTAAGATGGACTCCTAAAAAGGAAATTGCTTAGTCAAAAGATACATACATTGTAAAACTTTAGAAAGATATTGTCAAATCACTTTGCAGTTAGACCATATTAATTTACAGTTATACCTGAACTGTTTAAAACTGCCAAAAGCCATGCTCTATTTTGCATACTTTTGAAACTTTGTTAATCTTATAGTTAAAATTTATTAGAGGTCACTTTAATTTTCACTTTAGATTGTTGTCAGGAGTGAACATTTCTTTCACATGCATGTTAGTATACTATATTTCTTCTCCTGTATTAGTTATTGCCCTCTACACAACTTTCTATGGAGTTTGAGCAGTTTTTTAAAATTAAATTTAAAGTATTCTATATATAAAAGGTAGAAAACCTTTGGCTGTCATATTTTAAAGATGCATTACAATTTAGATGTCTATCTTAACATTTATAATGTTTTTGGCATATAAATTTTAAATTTCTGTATAGTCCAAACTATTGTCCCATTCTGATTTCTTCCCATTGTTACTATGTTCAAAAAGATTCCCATACTAAGACTGGGCAATATTTTACTGAGAGTTTCTTTTATACAAAGTTTTTTGTTTCCTTTACACATTAAAATCTACAATTTTTCTTGGGTTTTATAGAATAAGGTTAGAGTCTTTTTACTTTGTTTAGTCAATTATTCTTTTTCAGTAATTTTTAATAGGTGATCTTATCCCAATATCTTATTTTACTTGTATTTATATTTGGCTTGGAGTCCCATCTCTCCTAGGACCTAATAGTGACTTCAGGCAGAAGTCTTTTATTAATAGCAACTCCTTACATGCTGTGAATTTGAATTCAGTTTTCGAAGTGCTACATTTCCTCAACCAACTGCAATGTTTGTCGTTGTTACTGTATATATGAGATTATTTCTAGCACTCTTGTTATCTACTGTTAAGGAACAATTTTTAAAAGAAAGTAGAATCACGATTCTCAGGTAGAATGTGTATGTATTTTTTACTAAACTGAATGTGTCAAAGATTTT
Organism: Capra hircus; assembly: GCF_001704415.2. Classification (NCBI taxonomy): domain Eukaryota; kingdom Metazoa; phylum Chordata; class Mammalia; order Artiodactyla; family Bovidae; genus Capra; species Capra hircus. Next base: position 96,190,031 of record NC_030813.1, read on the forward strand.
TAACTCATTAATTAGTGACAAACTGGTAGCTATTAATGTTGACGCCAAGAAAAATTCACCGCAGAGGCATATAATGGGAATAAGAAATTCTGAAATGACTTTACAACTAGATGCACAATTGGTCTACTAAAATCAATGCAAAAGTTAGTTGCAGTCTACCAAGTACAACTGTCTTGCATTTATACAGATGCAAGTATTTAAATCATTATGTGACTTTGAAAACTTACAGAGTTGTAATATCAAAGATGAGAAAATCTAAATGAGCATTCAAGATAGCCACTATTTGATGTGTAACTCTCAAAGCCTCTTACAATTTTCCCTGAGAGCCTCCTCTCCTCTTTATCATAATAATTTCAAAGAAAGATTATTCTTATAAGTTAAAGCTGCTCTCATTAGATTTGTCTGATTTTTTACATAGATGCAACAAAGGGTTTATTTTGGGCACCTTAAGCTGCCCATGTAAACTCTAAATCCATATAATTTTGAACAAAAACTAAATTAAATTGGGTTTGGAAATTTTCACAAGAAATCTCAAATTGGATTTTTAAAATCCTCTATTATTTATTGACCTGAGGCTAGGAAACCAAGCCCAAGGAATGCTCTCCACCATATTTCCCCTGAAATACCTATAAATTTGTGTAAACTCTTCACTGCTGCTGCTGCTGCTGCTGCTGCTAAGTCACTTCAGTCATGTCCGACTCTCTGCGACGCCATAGATGGCAGCCAACCAGACTCCTCCGTCCCTGGGATTCTCCAGGCAAGAACACTGGAGTGGGTTGCCATTTCCTTCTCCAGTGCATGCATGCATGCTAAGTCCCTTCAGTCGTGTCCGACTCTGTGCGACCCCGCGGACAGCCACCCACCAGGCCCCTCTGTCCACAGCATTCTTCAGGCAAGAATACTGGGGTGGGTTGCCATTTCCTTCTCCACCTCTGTTCACTAGGTCTCCCAAATATTTTAAAGTTAGTTACATAGAGTGTGTTTCCTAGCTGGCACTAGTGGTAATGGGCTTCCCTCATGGCTCAGCTGGTAAAGAATCCACCTGCAATGCGAAAGACCCGGTTTCGATCCCTGGAGAAGGGAAAGGCTACCCACTCCAGTATTCTGGCCCAGAGAATTCCATGGACTGTATAGTCCATGGGGTGGCAAAGAGTTGGACACAACTGAGTGACTTTCACTTCACCAGTGGTAAAAATTCTGCCTGCTTATGCAGGAGACAAAAGAGACGCGGGCTCAATCCATGGGTCGGGAATATCTCCTGGAGGAGGAAGTGGCAACCTGCTCCAGTATTCTGTCCTGAAAAATTCCATGACAGCGGAGCCTGGCAGACTGCAGTCCATGGGGTCACAAGGCATTGGACACGAATGAGCAACTGAGCAAGCATATAATATACAATGTTCTTGGACTTTTTAAGTCAAGGAATATGCCAGCACTTTATAGGCATTGCTTCCACTCAAGTATGACATTCTAGGCAAAGCTTTGGTTTTTCAATTTGTACAATTATGTTATGTACAATTATAGATGACAGAGCCTTAGTGAACCTAGGCAAATAACTAAATGGCCATGGAAAGAAAGGAGACAATATAATTTTCTGAATCTTAGAGGAATAAGTGGGTTTCCCTTGTGGCTCAACTGGTATAGAATCTGCCTGCAATGCAGGAGACCTGGGTTTGATCCCTAGGTTAGGAAGGTCCCCTGGAGAAGGAAAAAGCTACCCACTCTAGTATTCTGGCCTGGAGAATTCCATGGACTGTATAGTCCATGGGGTTGCAAAGAGTCAGACATGACTGAGGAATAAGTGGGAATCAGCTATCATTTTAAAATCATTTTAAAATGTTTGGCTTCATTTTATAAAAACAGACTTTACTAAATTGTATGTGTTACATATTACTTAACGAAAAGGAGATAGGGTGATTCTTAGATATCTGAAAATAGAACATTAAATAATATCAACAATATTCCAGACAAATAGCCACAGCAAAATTTCTCTTAAGAGTTTATTCAGCCCAGTTATAACTGATTCCTGCTCCAGTGGATCTTTGGTTAGCTGTCCTATGCCGTCCTCTCTTTTGGCCAAAGCAGAACCTGGAAATCCTGACTCAGTCCATTGGTGGTGCAGATTGAAAGCCGTCTAATCTATGTGAGCTCAGCTTTGAAGTGTCAGTAATTAACGTACCTGATACAGTTCTTTTCTACAATATTTTGAGACTTTTCTTAGTTGAAGACATAGATTCTCACCTGTAACTATAAGAGACACTTCCGGGAAGCATCAGAGCAAAACAATACTATCTGTAGATAAGAGGGACTTAAAATAGGTGAGTGATTTATTACTGCTGCTGCTGCTGCTAAGTCACTTCAGTCGTGTCCGACTCTGTGAGACCCCATAGATAGCAGCCCATCAGGCTCCCCCCGTCCCTGGGATTCTCCAGGCAAGAACACTGAAGTGGGTTGCCATTTCCTTCTCCGATGCATGAAAGTGGAAAGTGAAAGTGAAGTTGCTCAGTTGTGTCCGACTCTTAGCGACCCCATGGACTGAAGCCCACCAGGCTCCTCCATCCATGGGATTTTCCAGGCAAGAGTACTGGAGTAGGGTGCAATTGCCTTCTCCAATTTATTACTAGTAATTTTCAAATGCGAGCAGTCTTATGAGAGTTCAGAATAAGAATAATGCAGAAAACAAAAAATGTTACTTCTCTCTGTGGCATTCAAAACAAATTCCCTGCCTCCTCTCCAACCCCAAATAAAGAAATATGATAAACCGTCTAAGGATAATGATTAAATTTATTTCAGAAGGAGTTTGTGAATGCTATAATTGATTCAGAAATGTGAATAAAAATTTTATAAAAGAAAAAATATTGAGATATGACATAAATAATCCTGATACAATTGTTTGTACCAGGAACATCAAGCAAGTGGCTTAGTAAGGTCTGCAGTAAGACCTAAACAATTGTACCTTTAAAACCAATAGTTGAAATGATGACACATAACGTTATGCTACTAGTGTCTATCATCAAGCTCAGCACCACCAGAACTCTACTACATAAAGGAAAATCTGGTGGTAATATTCCTAAGTGTTGGAATCAGTGTTCTCCCTGAGGGTAAAGCCATATTATAAGACAGCAAGTTCAATGACATAACTCCAGGGACTTCCCCCCAAAATTTTTGAAATATTTATGTTAATAACATTATACCTATACAAGTCTACCTCAGCAAGGCTGAACACCCCTTCTGATTTATTAATAGTAAATCTGCCCACAGAATTCTACAGAAAATTTTAGCTCTTTCTGGCAGCTCTCTTCAAAGGTGAAAAAATAAATCTTTGTGATTTTTTTCCAAGCCCTGTGGGAAATCTCAAAGATAGTTTCAGGTGTAAAATATAACTGGAAAGTTTAATTTTTTCTCTACTTAGGATTCAATTATAGGAAGGCAAAAATCAATTTAAAAAAATGTCAGAGGATATTTGAACACCTGATTAAGATAGGATCAGGATGCTGCAAAAACAACACCGAGTTAACTGTTTAAACATTTAAAACAATACAACATTAAATGACTATAAAGAACCTTAGCTCTTTATAAATTAGGATTTTTTGTTCCTTGCTTTTGTTTCTTATTTTTCTTTTTCTTAAACAATTAAGAATGTAATAAATTCAACATAAAGCACAAAAAATTATTCTTGTAAGACTTGAAATATTTACTACCGAGACAGTTACACAGATGGTTAAAAAAAATACCTTTTATATAGTAGGTAAAGAAATTAACCAGTAAGCAAGCCCATCAAGATAGGGCAAACTTAACTGAAATTTTAGCATGCCATTACTCTTTTCAGAATCAAGTACTATAAACCAAAGCAAGTAAAATTTACTTCCAAATTTTGTCCTCCATTTTCCTTTGTCACGTCACAGCAATTCTCAGATCCATGAACTCAAAATAATTTATATATATATATATATATACACTAAGATGTTATTTCTGTTAACATTTCAAAATGTATTCATCATAGCTATGGTCAAATGAATCACTATTTTAAATTTTCTCAATTTCCACTTCCAATATAGTAAATATTGACAGTTATAACTCACATAAAAATTCTTTGTGGTTCTCAGTAATTCTTGAGATTTTACAGGAGTTCTGAGATATAACAGAAGAGGAAAAAAGCCTGGAAAACACTTGCATATGTATTATGTAGTTATTTATATATAATTATATCAGTATATTATGTAGTTATTTATATATAATTATATCAGTATGCAGTGTAATTGTATAACCATATACAAATTATAAATATATAGAAATTGTATAAATTATATTTATAAATATATACATAATAGCTGCTGCTAAGTCGCCTCAGTCATGTCCGACTCTGTGCGACCCCATAGACGGCAGCCCACCAGGCTCCTCTGTCCCTGGGATTCTCCAGGCAAGAACACTGGAGTGGGTTGCCATTTTCTTCTCCAATGCATGAAAGTGAAAAGTGAAAGTGAAGTCACTCAGTCATGTCCGACTGTTCACAATCCCATGGACTACAGCCTACCAGTCTCCTCCATCCATTGGATTTTCCAGGCAAGGATACTGGAGTGGGGTGCCATTGCCTTCTCTGACATGATAGCTACATAAGTCTATAAATTATATATAAAATTATATATACAATTAATACTATATATATGTGTGCTAAATCACTTTCAGTCTTGTCCAACATTTTGTGACTCTATGGACTGTAGCTCTCTAGGCGCCTCTGTCCATGGGGTTCTCCAGCCAAGAATACTGTAGTGGGTTGCCATTTCCTTCTCCAGAGGATCTTCCTGACCCAGGGATCCTCATGCCTCCTGCATTGGCAGGTGAGTTCTTTACAACTAGTGCCACCCAGGAAGCCTAATACTATATATATTATTACTCTGCTGTGCTGTGCTTAGTTGCTCAGTTGTGTCTGAGTCTTTGCAACCCCCTGGACTTAGCCCTCCATGCTCCTCTGTCCATGGGGATTCTCCAGGCAAGAATACTGGAGTGGGTTGCTGTGCCCTCCTCCAGAGGATCTTCCCAGAAGTGAGCCGGGACTTCCTACATTGTAGGCGGATTCTTTACCAGCTGAGCTACCAGTGAGTGAGTGAGTGAGTGAGTGAGTGAAAGTCGCTCAGTCGTGTCTGACTCTTCGCGACCCCATGAACCGTATAGTTCATGGAATTCTCCAGGCCAGAATACTGGAGTGGGTAGCCTTTCCCTTCTCCACAGGATCTTCCCAATCCAGGGATCGAACCCATGTCTTCCGCATTGCAGGCAGATTCTTTACCAGCTGAGCCACAAGGTAAGCCCGAGCTACCAGAGAAGGCCCTATATACTATATATATAATTACTACTATCTAGTACTATATTAATATATATACATATATATAGATATATACTGCTACATATACTGTTATAAAACCTCCACTATAAATGGAAAGGAAATCTAAAAAGGAGTGGATATATATGTATCCATATGTACACATATGACTGATTCACTTTGCTGTACAGCAAGAAACTAACACAGAATTTTAAAGCAGCTATATTCCAATAAGAATTAATTGAAAAAAAATACACCACTCTAGGATAAGACTATCTTCTCTTTGAAACACAAAGCAAAAAGACTGTGGTATTAGCCTATCCCTGTTGCTTGAGATGGGGCTTCCCAGTTGGCTCAGTGGTAAAAAATCCACCTGCCAATGCAGGAGATGCGAATTCAATCCCTGGGTAGAGAAAATCCTCTGGAAAATGAAATGGCATCCTATTCCAGTATTCTTGACTGAGAAATCCCATGGACAGAGGAGCCTAGTGGGCTATAGTTCACAAGATTGCAAAATAGTCGGACAAGACTCAGTGACTAAACAATAACAACATTGCTTATGATGATGTCTTCCCAACCATTCATATTAATTATGATTTTTCAACCAAAGTAACTCTATTTCATGGAGAAAATTAGAGGTAGATAACTAAGAATTCCTTTCTTCCAAAGGCATTTTAACAGACAAGAGAAGTTTATGTTGCATCTTTGTATGCTGCTGCTGCTAAGTCATGTCAGTCGTGTCCGACTCTGTGCGACCCCATAGACGGCAGTCCACCAAGGCTCCTCCATCTCTGGGATTCTTCAGGCAAAAATACTAGAGTGGGTTGCCATTTTCTTTTCCAATGCATGAAAGTGAAAAGTGAAAGTGAAGTCGCTCAGTCGTGTCTGACTCTTCGGGACCCCAAGGACTGTAGCCCACCAGGCTCCTCCGCCCATGGGATTCTCCAGGCAAGAGTACTGGAGTGGGTGGCCATTGCCTTCTTTGCATCTTTGTATAGCCACACACATATCTTTTTAAAGAGAAAAAATGAACATGTTCACTAACACGACCCAAAATAGGAACTTTTCATTGGCTATAAGCAAAAGTACATAAACTTAAAGTTAAGTTTAATAATTAGGCATCAAATTTTCAGTATTCTATCATGATTAGAAGCTTCCTGGATATCACATGAATATACTTTATGCTATTTAATCTAATAGCTATCTAAGTTTTTATGTTAAAAGATCTGAGTAATTATATTCAAGTTGACAGTAAAAAACAAAATTACTGATGAAATAAAGTTGTCAGAATAATGATTTTGTTGAATATGGATTTCTTATTATATTACAGATTGTATCAGAGTAGTGTTAGCTTATTTTATTAGTATGCATCAATAAGCTTAAGAAAAGCAAACACAAGTACAGTAGAATAAAGTATATGTTTATGTTATACCTAACATCAATAAATCAGAGGAAAAGCTATTTGTGTTAAAAAATTATTACACTACTCTGATTTGCCAAATATTTATCTCAATTGTATGACCTTAAAATTTTAAATCATTTCTATGAGAATATTCTTTAAGCATAGCACATTAAAATTATCCAAAGTCTGGATTTCCCTGGCAGTCCAGTGGTTAAGATTCAGCACTCCCAACACAGGGGACATAGGTTTGATCCCTGGTTGGGGAAAATTCTCATGTTGCATGAACAAACAGAAAAGAAAAAAAAACAAAAAAAAGTATCAAAACTTTTAATTACCACATTTTCCTGGAATTTTATAAATATTTGACTTACATAAGAACTTATTTACATAAGAGCTCTACAGGACAATCAGAACAGAGTTTCTTTAATTTAGGAGATTTCTTAATCTAATTTATTAATTTTCCCCAGAGATAGAAAAATACTATGTACTCATACATAAAGATGCAAAGGTCTTTCTGAATTCTAAACATATATACACACAGACACATAGGGATCTTGTAGCTTCAAGTCTAAATATAACCACAACTCAAGAGTAAACTCAAAAAAGTAATCTGCCCATATATAAAAAAAGTTGTCCTCTTTCCTAATGGGCATGAGATTCTTAATTTCTTCGAAGAAGACAAGTAGACAAATAAAGAAAAAAAAATAACAAATCAGATTTTCTTTTGTTTCTTACTCAAAAAAAGAATAAATCTCAGTAATCTATTCATCTATTTATAGAAAGCGCAAAGGTTAAGCCATAAAATCAAGTTCCAAATCACAGTTATCACCAAGGGGGAATAATTTATTCACTGTAAAGTTTCCATAAGCAAAAACAAAATACAAACATAGTAAAAAGGGAAACATGTGAAGAAACAGAGGATCAACAAAGTTAAAGTTCTGTTGCTACTAGGGATTTACCAATGGAAACCAAGAAATAAAGAGTTTAAGTCACCCAAGAGAGACACACTGCAGCTACTCAAGCTATTCGACTGTCAGGTGAATCCACTCTGCATCAAATTGGAATCTCCAAAATATTGACAAGATAGTGTTTCTAAAAAGAATATAATTGTGACTCTCATACTGATGTAAAATGAATGTGTCAAAACTTTTGTTTATTCATAAATTATGCAATGAACAAGTAAGATGTTGTAAGCAGTTCACTGAAGAAGTCAAAACTCAGAACACATAAACAGAAAAAAGATTGAAATTAATTTACAAATTAATGTAAAACAGGTCTCAAGATGAAGCAATAATCAGTGGTGTGCCACTGAGCACAATTAGTTTGCATCTTTGTAGAGAATATTTTGCATTATTATCAGTTTTCTCCAACTAAATGAGTTATAAAATAGCACAAACATAGTATAAAACGTGGATGGGTAAGCCACTCAAGACACTCTTTGTTTTCCCCATTTCAAAATCTTTACAATTTTACTCATTCTTTCAACAGAAGATGGGTCTGATATATTCTTTCTCACTAGCACAAGAAATTGAATACCGGGGGGAAAAGGTAATATCAAAGCTTCTCTCTAGTCCCTGATCTAAATTCTTATCATCTCTTCTTACAAGAGAAGGAGAGAGAGCAAGTAACATTATGCATTCTTTTGTACATCAAATACAGGAAAGGCCCAATGACTAATATTAGATACTATCCGGCTCTTTTCAGATCTGTCTTCTCTCTTACCAGTACCCCATTAGTGAATACTTTCTCCCAGAGGGTCTCTCTGGGGGCCTTATAAGTATGGCAAAATATCTGTATAAAAGTAAAAGGACCAAATCTTTTTTTCACGGATTATAATGTAAAGGGGGAAAAATGTAAATCAAATAGCTATCAAACGAGTAAGAAGCTATTCGTGAAACCCACCATGGACATGTAGTTAGTTCCACGAGTCTGAACCAATTCCAAATCTGAGACATTTTTATTTAACAAACTTGAAATCAAGATAGGGTTCTTTTGAACTTACTACCCTGCAATCACCTGTGTGTGCAGAGCCCTTCTGTGGAAATTCTGCAGAGTTAGTGACCCGTGGGGTTCAGCGGAATCTAGACAAGTATGAACCTGCGACACTGCTTTGATCCTAGATATTTTCAGTAATGTCACCACCAGGGCCTCAGAGCTCCTGATTGGAATTATCACCACTCCTGGGAAAAGAATCTGGGGGGAAACTTGGATATGTTTCCATGGATACAACTTTCTTAGTTCTATTTGCTACAACACTGAAGCAAGAAGAAAATTCATTTAATGTGAATTATGTGCATGGACTGACCTGACTAACAATATGATTGTGTATTTTAGGCTCAACCTGGTGACAACTCTACTAGAAGCCCGATCGTAACAGAGCTCTACACACAAGCTGTCATTTTTGACCACGTTTCCAGAAGAAAGACTTAACTACAAGCATGGTAGATAGTTCCCTCCCTAATGGTTTGCTAAATGTAAATGACTCCTATAACCAGAAGCAAATCAGAATAATAAGTGAGTCCAGTAGCTATAAGGCAAATCAGAATAATAAAAGTTGATAAAGAAATTAGAGAGGAAATCATGATCTTTTTTTTTTTTTTTTTGGAAATTATGATCTTGACTGTCTTTCTGTGGTACTAATATTGTCTTAATCTGCTTTGAGGTTTTTCTAATTTTTTCCCCCTAAACACTGAAGCTGATTGCAGTAATCCATGGGAGAAAATCTTATTGCTTCTTCAAAGATAAAGTAATTAGTGACTTACATTGTACCTCAGATTTTCCACGTTTCCAAATGTCCAAAAATGTTCTAAGTTAGGCAGTTCTAAGTTGGCCAGAGTTAGGCAAAGCCTTATGCTACATGGCAGTGCTATCTCCTAAAATCATTGAATTTGCTGTTAGTCACTCAGCTATGTCCTCATGGACTGTAGCCCGCTGGGCTCCTCTGTCCATGGAATTTTCCAGGCAAGAATACTGGAGTGGGTAGCCATTCCTTTCTCCAGGAATCTTCCTGACCCAAGGATCAAACCCAGGTCTCCTACATTGCAGGCAGATTCTTTACCATCTGACATAAGAGGTTGGAAGACTGTCCAAAGGTTTTTAAGGTTTTCATTAGCACTACATGAGTAAATTGGAGAAGGAAATGGCAACCCACTCCAATATTCTTGCCTGGAGAATCTCATGGACAGAGGAGCTTGGCGGGCTACAATCCATGGGGTCACAAAGAGTCAGACACAACTGAGTGACTAACACACACACATGAATAAATATGATCTTAAGTATCTCGTGAGTTGATGTGTAAAATGATTGAAGTGTTTAATATGTTCATGTGCCTAGACAATATGAACTTCATGACAATAAAGCTGAGAAAATGAAATCTAAAGGAAACCAGAGATTTTAGAGAAATGAGGACCTCATAAGAGTGAAGAACGCATTTTCCTAATATGCCCCTGCAGGTGACTTTTGGGCAGAAAAGATATTCAGAGGCCATTTGTGATTTTAGATTAATATTTGGCTCCCCTTCTGGGGCTTCCCAGGTAGCACAGTGATAAAGAATCCTCCTGCCAATGCAGGAGATGCAGGAAATGTGGGTTCAATCCCTGGGCCAGGAAGACCCCTGGAGTAGGAGATGGCAACTCACTCCAGTGTTCCTGCCTGGAAAATTCCATGGCAGAGAAGCCTGGTGGACTATATAGCCCATGGGGTCACAAAGAGTCAGACGTGCCTAAGCACACATGCTACTTCGTCTCCTTCCCATTGCCTTCATTCCCTTTCTAAGCAATCCATTTCTAAGGCAATTAGGTGGAGCCCAGCAAGGCTCAGTGTCAGGGCTGGGGTGGGGGAGCCCAGAGTACGGTGTCCCAAGTTCCAATGCAGTGAGCAGGATGTATTCATGGAGGAAGTGATAGTCTGGCTCAAGGTTTCAGATCCCAGTGTGGAATAGTAGAGTGGTGTGAAATTAGAATTGGATGTATTTATTGCTTGTAGACTTTTGTTTTTTGTTTTTTTTTCTTTTTTTAAGATTTAAAATTTTTTATTTTTTATTTTTTTTTAAATTTTAAAATCTTTAATTCTTACATGCATTCCCAAACATGAACCCCCCTCCCACCTCCCTCCCCATAACATCTCTCTGGGTCATCCCCATGCACCAGCTCCAAGCATGCTGTATCCTGCATCAGACATAGACTGGCGATTCAATTCTTACATGATAGTATACATGTTAGAATGTCATGCTCCCAAATCATCCCAACCTCTCCCTCTCCCTCTGAGTCCAAAATTCCATTATACACATCTGTGTCTCTTTCCCTGTCTTGCATACAGGGTCGTCATTGCCATCTTCCTAAATTCCATATATATGTGTTAGTATACTGTATTGGTGTTTTTCTTTCTGGCTTACTTCACCCTGTATAATCGGCTCCAGTTTCATCCATCTCATCAGAACTGATTCAAATGAATTCTTTTTAACGGCTGAGTAATACTCCATTGTGTATATGTACCACAGCTTTCTTATCCATTCATCTGCTGATGGACATCTAGGTTGTTTCCATGTCCTGGCTATTATAAACAGTGCTGCGATGAACATTGGGGTACATGTGTCTCTTTCAATTCTGGTTTCCTCGGTGTGTATGCCCAGCAGTGGGATTGCTGGGTCATAAGGTAGTTCTATTTGCAATTTTTTAAGGAATCTCCACACTGTTCTCCATAGTGGCTGTACTAGTTTGCATTCCCACCAACAGTGTAGGAGGGTTCCCTTTTCTCCACACCCTCTCCAGCATTTATTGCTTGCAGATTTTTGGATCGCAGCCATTCTGACTGGTGTGAAGTGGTACCTCATTGTGGTTTTGATTTGCATTTCTCTAATAATGAGTGATGTCGAGCATCTTTTCATGTGTTTGTTAGCCATCCGTATGTCTTCTTTGGAGAAATGTCTATTTAGTTCTTTGGCCCATTTTTTGATTGGGTCGTTTATTTTTCTGGAATTGAGCTGCAGAAGTTGTTTGTATATTTTTGAGATTAGTTGTTTGTCCGTTGCTTCATTTGCTATTATTTTCTCCCATTCAGAAGGCTGTCTTTTCACCTTGCTTATATTTTCCTTTGTTGTGCAGAAGCTTTTAATTTTAATCAGATCCCATTTGTTTATTTTTGCTTTTATTTCCAGAATTCTGGGAGGTGGATCATAGAGGATCCTGCTGTGATTTCTGTCTGAGAGTGTTTTGCCTATGTTCTCCTGTAGGAGTTTTATAGTTTCTGATCTTACATTTATATCTTTAATCCATTTTGAGTTTATTTTTGTGTGTGGTGTTAGAAAGTGATCTAGTTTCATTCTTTTACAAGTGGTTGACCAGTTTTCCCAGCACCACTTGTTAAAGAGATTGTCTTTACTCCATTGTATATTCTTGCCTCCTTTGTCAAAGATAAGGTGTCCATATGTGTGTGGGTTTATCTCTGGGCTTTCTATTTTGTTCCATTGATCTATATGTCTGTCTTTGTGCCAGTACCATACTGTCTTGATGACTGTGGCTTTGTAGTAGAGCCTGAAGTCAGGCAAGTTGATTCCTCCAGTTCCATTCTTCTTTCTCAAGATTGCTTTGGCTATTCAAGGTTTTTTGTATTTCCATACAAATCTTGAAATTATTTGTTCTAGTTCTGTGAAAAATGTGGCTGGTAGCTTGATAGGGATTGCATTGAATTTGTAAATTGCTTTGGGTAGTATACTCATTTTCACTATATTGATTCTTCCGATCCATGAACATGGTATATTTCTCCATCTATTAGTGTCCTCTTTGATTTCTTTCATCAGTGTTTTATAGTTTTCTATATATAGATCTTTAGTTTCTTTAGGTAGATATATTCCTAAGTATTTTATTCTTTTCGTTGCAATGGTGAATGGAATTGTTTCCTTAATTTCTTTTTCTACTTTCTCATTATTTGTGTATAGGAATGCAAGGGATTTCTGTGTGTTGATTTTATATCCTGCAACTTTACTATATTCATTGATGAGCTCTAGTAATTTTCTGGTGGAGTCTTTAGGGTTTTCCATGTAGAGGATCATGTCATCTGTAAACAGTGAGAGTTTTACTTCTTCTTTTCCAATTTGGATTCCTTTTATTTCTTTTTCTGCTCTAATTGCTGTGGCCAAAACTTCCAGAACTATGTTGAATAGTAGCGGTGAAAGTGGACACCCTTGTCTTGTTCCTGACTTTAGCGGAAATAGACTTTTGGATCGCAGCCATTCTGACTGCCGTGAAATGGTACCTCATTGTGGTTTTCATTTGCATTTCTCTGATCATGATTGATGTTGAGCATCTTTTCATGTGTTTGGTAGCCATCTGTATGTCTTCTTTGGAGAAATGTCTATTTAGTTCTTTCTATTTTTTGATTGGGTCATTTATTTTTCTGGAATTGAGCTGCTGGAGTTGCTTGTATATTTTTGAGATTAGTTGTTTGTCAGTTGCTTCATTTGCTATTATTTTCTCCCATTCTGAAGGCTGTCTTTCCACCTTGCTTATAGTTTCCTTTGTTGTGCAGAAGCTTTTAATTTTAATTAGGTCCCATTTCTTTATTTTTGCTTTTATTTCCAATATTCTGGGAGGTGGGTCATAGAGGATCCTGCTGTGATTTATGTCGGAGAGTGTTTTCCCTATGTTCTCCTCTAGGAGTTTCATAGTTTCTGGTCTTACATTTAGATCATTAATCCATTTTGAGTTTATTTTTGTGTATAGTGTTAGAAAATGTTCTAGTTTCATTCTTTTACAAGTGGTTGACCAGTTTTCCCAGCACCACTTGTTAAAGAGATTGTCTTTAATCTATTGTATATTCTTGCCTCCTTTGTCAAAGATAAGGTATCCATAGGAGGATGTGGAGAAAAGGGAACCCTCTTACACTGTTGTTGGGAATGCAAACTAGTACAGCCACTATGGAGAACAGTGTGGAGATTCCTTAAAAAACTGGAAATAGAACTGCCCTATGACCCAGCAATCTCACTGCTGGGCATACACACCAAGGAAACCAGAATTGAAAGAGATACGTGTACCCCAGTGTTCATCGCAGCACTGTTTATAATAGCCAGGACATGGAAGCAACCTAGATGTCCATCAGCAGATGAATGGATAAGGAAGCTGTGGTACCTATACACAATGGAGTATTACTCAGCCATTAAAAAGAATACATTTGAATCAGTTCTAGTGAGGTGGATGAACCTGGAGCCTATTATAAAGAGTGAAGTAAGCCAGAAAGAAAAACACCAATACAGTATGCTAACACATATATATGGAATTTAGAAAGATGGTAATGATAACCCTGTATGCGAGAGAGCAAAAGAGGCACAGATGTATAGAACAGTCTTTTGAACTCTGTGGGAGAGGGAGAGGGTGGGATGACTTGGGAGAATGGCATTGAAACATGTATAATATCATATAAGAAATGAATCGCCAGTCCAGGTTCGATGCAGAATACAGGATGCTTGGGGCTGGTGCACTGGGATGACCCAGAGGGATGGTACAGGGAGGGAGATGGGAGAGGGGTTCAGGATGTGGAACACGTGTACACCTGCGGTGGATTCATGTATATGTATGGCAAAATCAATACGCTATTGTAAAGTAAAAATAATAATAATAATAATAAATAAATGCTAAATGGTTAAAAAAAGAATTGGATGTATTGGTGTGATCTCTTCATTTTCAGTAAATACAACAGATACAGAATATACATCTCTGTGTGTCTGCATACATATTCCAACACTCTGTCCACTGAGACAACCTCAGAGCAGCAACACCCAATGTAAGTGAGCACGCCTTGCACCCAGATCTTAGTTTCTCAACACTATTTTCTGCCAAAGGGAAGAAGGGATCCGTAGAAAAATAACTGATTCTAGGACCGAGACAGGGAGAGTTAGAGTCTGGAATCCCTTTCTGTGCCAAAAAGCAAAGACGTTCCAGAAAAATGAAACAACTTATCAAAGGAACACAGACTCCGCCTTAAAAGGGTTCTCACTGGCCAAATGTGGTACAGGTTGGACATCAAATAATGAAAACAGCAGGTATAAAATAGGAAACCATGAGTCTATACAGATCTACTTAAATGAATACATGGAAAGTTTGATGAGGAACAGAATATTTACATTGTTATCTCCCACAAAATACTTATTACAGGGGGAACAATGCAGGAGCTTGGCATACACCACTTTTAGTAAATGATCAAAGAGAATGTGACTAGTAAAGAGGTGAACTGAGTTTGTTCCTCACCTAATTAAGGTGCAATAGAAGAACTCTGCATCCCTTTTGTAGAAATCCTGCCAAAATTGCATAGCTAGTATTTAATCAAGAGAAAACACAGACAAATCCAAATCCAGGGGCATTCTACAAGGTAACTGACTTGCCTGACAGCTTCAAAAGTGTCAAGATTATCAGAGTAGAAGACTGAGAAATTATCCCAGGTTGAGTGAGACTAGAGAGACATAATATTCAAATTCAACATGGGGAATTCCCTAGTAGTTCAGTGATTAAGACGTGGTGCTTTCATTGCCAAGGATCTGGGTTCCATCCTTGGTGGAGGAGCTGAAATACCACAAGCCACATGATAGGGACAAAAAAAAAAGAGAAATGCAACACAAGATTCTGAGTTTTATCTGTATCTTCCAAAGGGAATTTGGGGACAATTGGTGAAAATTGAATGATTTCTAAAGATTAGATGTTATTAATGTAAAAATATTTATGTCCTGATTTTGATGATTATGCTGTGGTTATATTTGAAAATGTCCTTGATTGCAGGAAGTTACACTAAAGTATTTGGGAGTCAAAAGGCATCATGTCAGCAAATTATAAATATTTCATGGGGGAAAAAAAATCTTCGTTCTGAATTTGCAACATTTCTGTAAAGCTGGGATTGTTTTTGAAATAGGATAAATGCTTGACTTATTACATTTACAAATTCAAAACATCTACTTCTGCTTCACTGACTGCCCTAAAGTGTTTGACTGTGTGCATCACACAAACTGTGGGAAATTCTTAAAGACATGGGAATACCAGGCCACCTGACCTGCCTCATGAGAAATCTGTATGCAGGTTAAGAAGGAACAGTTAGAACTGGACATGGAACAACAGAGTGGTTCAAAATTGAGATAGGAGTACATCAAGGATATTTACAGTCACCCTACTTATTTAACTTATATGCAGAGTACATCATGCAAAATGCCAGGCTGGATGAAGCACAAGCTGGAATCAAGATTGCTGGGAGAAATATCATTAACCTCAGATATGCAGTTGAACCATGCTTATGGCAGAAAGCAGAGAGGAACTAAAGAGCCTCTTGATGAAAGTAAAAGAGGAGAGTGAAAAATCTGGCTTAAAACTCAACGTTTGAAAAATGAAGATCATGGCCTCTGGTCCCATCACTTTATGGCAAATAGATGAGGAAACAATGGAAACAGTGACAGGCTTTATTTTCTTGGGCTCCAAAATCACTGCAGATGGTGACTGCAGTCATGAAATTAAAAGACACTTGCTCTTTGGAAGAAAAGCTATGACAAACCTAGACAGTGTATTAAAAAGCACAGATATCACTTTGCAAAGATATCACTTTTTCAAACTATAGTTTTTCCAGTAGTCATGTGAGAGTCGGACCATTAAGAAGGCTGAGTGCTGAAGAATTGATGTTTTTAAATTGTGGTGCAGGAGAAGATTCTTAAAAGTCCCAGGGACTTCAAGGAGATCAAACCAGTCCATCCTAAAGGAAATCAACCCTGAAGATCCATTGGAAGGATAATACTGAAGCTTAAGTTCCAATACTTTGGCCACCAAATGCGATGAGCTGATGCATTGGGAAAGAACCTGATGCTAGAAAAGATTGAGGGCAGGAGGAGAAGAGGGCAACAGAGGATGAGATGGTTGGATGGCATCATCGCCTCGATGGACATGAGTTTGAGCAAGCTCCAAGAGATGATAAAGGACAGAGGAGCCTGGCCTGCTGCAGTCCATGGGGCTGCAAAGAGTTGGACATGGCTGAGTGACAGAACAATGCAACAACTTATATTTTAAATATGTATACAAATTATTTTTCTATCCATAGATTTGGTGAAATTTTAGCAATTATTTTTATGAATTCTGTAGTGTAGTTAACTAAAATCCTTTAAACATTTTAAATTTTATTTATGAGCTTCATTACATTCAAGTTTCTAATGATTTCAAATTTCCAACTAACAAGCTTTCCTACAGATTTAAGTAACTGTCATAAATTTAATAAATTAAACTTATAATGATTCATGTTCTCATAAAAGTTTCAATATAGTTCATAAATTTATAAGATTTCAATTTAAAATAGTCTGAATTAATTATTCAAATATCATATTTTATTTTTTAAAAAATAACTTTTATCCAGAATTAATTTTCTCTTAATCCCTTTGTTTTTAGGAGCTGCCTCCCAGGTGGGTGTAATTTAGATTTTCTTTTTAATTGAAGTACATTTGACTTACAATATTAGTGTTAGTTTCAGGTGTATAGAAAAGTGATTAGTTATACATTTTTCATATTATTTTCCATTATAGGTTATTATGATATATTGAGTACAATTCCATGTATTACTTAGTAAATACTGTTGACTATGTAGTTTACGTATAATAATTTGTATTTGTTAACCCCATACTCATAGTTTATCCCTCTGCCTGTCCCTTTCCCCTTTGTAATCATAAACTTGTTTTCTATGTAAGTCTCTCTGGTTTTGTATACATTTTAAATTAGAATAATAATGCTTCTTATTGTTCAGTCACTCAGTCACGTCCGACTCTTTGCAACCCCATAGACTGTGTCTGAGCGACTTCACTTTGACTTTTCACTTTCATGCATTGGAGAAGGAAATGGCAACCCACTTCAGTGTTCTTGCCTGGAGAATCCCAGGGACAGGGGAGCCTGGCGGGCTGCCCTCTGTGGGGTCGCACAGAATCGGACACGACTGAAGCGACTTAGCAGCAGAAGCAGCAGCAGACTGCAGCATGCCAGGCTTCCCTGTCCTTCACCATCTCCTGGAGTTTGCTCATCCACCTTCTGGAGTTGGCTCATGTCGATTGAGTCAGTGTTACCTATTAAATAATCTGGGCTTCCCAGGCTGCATGTGTCAATGAAGGAAATGCAAAAGATGCAGATTGATCCTTGAGTTCAGAAGATCCCCTGGAGTAGGAAATGACAACCCACTCCAGTATTCTTGCCTGGAAAATTTCATGGACAGAGGAGTCTGGTGGGTTACAGTCCATGGGATCATGAAGAGTCAGACACGACTAAGCAAGTAAGCACACACACACACAAAAAAATTAGATCATCTATCCCTAATATGCCAGTGTTTCTTAAAAGTTTTAGTTATTTTAAATATTTTTAAGTATAGCTATTTCAAATATTTAATATTTAATATCATATATTTAGATTGTTTCTATATTTAGTCCCAACATTTAAGACACAAAAATTATGTCATCAAAAGTAATTTTTACATTACCTTCTAAATTGAATGTGTGTGGTGTGTTAATCGCTTCAGTAGTGTCCAACTCTTTGCAACCCCATAAACTGCCACCCACCAGGCTCTTCTATCCAAGGGATTCTCCAGGCAAGAATAATGAGTGGGTTGCTGTGCCCCTCTAGTCAATATCTTCAACAGTTACTGCCAGTACAATTGTTGTCCAGCTAGAGAGATGGATTCCATGTTCTTCCTCTCCATCATCACGTTAAGTGCGGACGCACTTTTGAGGCCCACATAGACGGCAGAAGACTCGAGAGACTGAGAAGGAGCGAAGTGTTCGGGGCCTAAGCTCCAGGCACTAAGAAGCCACATACACCTGAGCATCCCCCAGTTAGCAGGTAGAAATGCTAGCGGGAACTCAGGGCATGTAATCTGCATCCCGCCCACAGCACAGAGACTGAATTTAATGAACTGAAAGAACTGTGGTGTTGGAGAAGACTCTTGAGAGTCCCTCAGACTGCAAGGAGATCCAACCAGTCCATTCTAAAAGAGATCAGTCCTGGGTGTTCATTGGAAGGACTGATGTTGAAGCTGAAACTCCAATACATCTGATGCGAAGAGCTGATTCATTTGAAAAGACCCCGATGCTGGGAAAGACTGAAGGCAGTAGAAGGGGACGACAGAAGATGAGAGGGTTGGATGGCATCACCAACTCAATGGACATGGCTTTGGGTGGACTCCGGGAGTTAGTGATGGACAGGGAGGCCTGGCGTGCTGCAGTTCATAGGGTTGCAAAGAGTCGGACGCGACTGAGCAACTGAACTGAACTGAATGTAATGATAGTAAATACTCAACAGAGTATTTGTTTGCTGGGGCTGCCATAACAAAATACCACAGACTGGGCAGCTTAAACAATGAGAATTTTATGTTCTGACACTTCTAGAGACTGTAAGCCCAGGATCGAGGTGTCAGAAAGTTTGGTTTCTTCTGAGACCTCTCTCCTTGGCTTGCATATGGCATGCTTCTTGCTGTTTCTTCACTCAGTCTTTCCTCTGTGCAGGCATCCCTGGTGTCTCTCCATGTATCAAAATTTCTTATTCTTGCGAGAACATCAGTCAGATTAGATTAGAGTCCACTGCAATGGCATCATTTTACCATGGTTACCACTTCAAAGCTGTTTCTCAAAGTGCAATCACATTCTGAGATACTGGGGTAGGGGGAGGGAGGAACAGAATTTTAGATATGAATGTGAGCACAGTTCGGCCCATAAGGTGGGATGTGGACCACAAATACCCAGGACATTCTCAGGATTAGAACCTCTGGGCCAGTGCAAAGCCAAGACTAGACTTCTGAGAGACCCAATATCATGTCTTTTAAATGCAGCTGGCCTTGGATTCAGATGTCATGTTGCCTGATTTTGTAGCCCGATTTAAGTTTGCAGCACCCACCCAAGCTGATTGATATTCAATGAATCTATGTAAGATTTCATTCATGCTCTGTTGCTCAATTGTGTCTGACTCTTTGTGGCCCCGTGGACTATATAGTCCACCAGGCTCCTCTGTTCATGGAATTTTCCAGGCAAGAACACTAGAGTGGGTTGCCGCTTCTTCCTCCAGGGGATCTTCTCGACCCAGGGATGAAACCCACATCTCATGCCTCTCCTGCATTAGTAGGTGGATTCTTTACTGTTGAGCCACCTGGGAAGCCCCTATTTACATATACTTTATATCAACAGAGCTACAACTCCTATAAATGTTTTAAATGACATGTCCTTGTGTTGAGCTTATCTCTCACATCTTACCTTGCTCTGTGATCACAGTACTAAGGTCAAACTAATGCGACTACTGGGAATTGGAAACTCCTTCCACTGAAGTTCATTGAACTGAGTTTTACCCAGGAAAGAAGAGACAGCGATTAGAGAGCTGTTACACGAGTCCAGAGTTCATGAAGAAAGTAATTTTAACCTGAAGCTAGTGGCCAAATGCAGGGCCAAGGAAAGGGAATATGTGAAATGTATATGAGCATCAGCAGAAGAATGGTGAGCCAAAGACACAGGACCAAAGAATGAACTAGCCGACAGAAAGGAAATGAAACCAGAGATTGAGCAATGCAATAAAGAGTAAAGAGCATTAAGAACCAGACTGTTTGGCAAGCTGATGTTGGTAATTGGCCAAATCACTTTATCTCTCCAGACTTTGGCTCTTGAAGGTCTCTTCAAAATCCAAAACATCTATGATTTCTCCTTGCTGTTTTTCTAATCTATTTATAGATTCCCTCAGCTGAACAGAATAGCCTTGCAAGTTAAGCATAATTTTCTCCAAGTGATAGTTTAAAGTCATTGTCCAAGACGGGTTGCAAGTGATGGCTATCTGATCTGAAGCTTTCTTGTAAAAACACTGAGCTGTCTCCTAGGATTAAAGAAAGGAATATGTCTGCATCGCAGGAATACTCATCATCATACGCTGTCAGAAGTTCTGCTCTATTCCAATACTGTGTTGCTCTCTGTGCATCATATTCTCTTCCAACAGAACAGCCTCTCTGTTTCTCCAGGTGAACACCTCTCACTCTCTCTTTCTCTCTCTCTTCCTCCCGGTGAACACCTCTCACTCTCTCTTTCTCTCTCTCTTCCTCCCTCTTTCTTTCCTTCCCTCCCCCCTTCTCTTTTTGCCCAAGTCCAAAATCCCAGAGAAGGGAAACTTGACTCAGCATCAACCAGGAGCCCAGCGCCACTAAAATTTAAAATCTAGGAAAGTCAGGCTATGCAGATTTGTCCTCCTTTGGGCTTCCCTGGTGGCTCAGATGGTAAAGAATCTGCCTGCAATACAGGAGACCTGGGTTTGATCCCCAGGTTGGGAAAATCCCCCAGAGAAAGGAATGGCTACTCACTCCACTATTCTTGCCTGGAGAATTCCATGGCCAGGAAAGCCTGGTGGGCTACAGTCCATGGGGTCACAAACAATCAAAAACAACTGAGCAACTAACACACTGTAATTACAACTATGACAGTCTTATGAATGAATGAGAATCTTCAGAAAAGCACATAGTTCTGACTAAACAATGCATCCAGTTCAATGGAGTACAGAGTGCGAGTAGGAGAGAATAAAGGGAGAAGTCTGGGAATACTAAAGTATTCAGTCGTCCCTCATAGATCTGAGGGACAGACAGATAAAGAGTCTGCCTGCAATGCAGAAGACTCGGGTTTGACTCCTAGGTCAGGAAAATCTCCTGGAGAAGGAAATGGCTACGCACTGCAGTATTCTTGCCTAGAGAATCCCATGGACAGAGGAGCCTGTCAGGCTACGGTCCATGGGGTCACAAGAGCAGGACATGACTTAGCAACTAAACCACCACCAAGGTACTCAGTCATTGGAGCAGCGATTCATTCTTCCTCTTTTACTGGTGGTGACAAAAGGAGGGAAAGCAGCAGTGACAGTGTGACTGGATGAATACTCTTTCCGTGCAATTCCTACTTTATACTACAGTTTTTGTAAGAGAAGAAAGTATATACTTAGAACTACCTGATCTTTGACCAGCATCCTCAAATTTTACTGTATCTCCCAGAATAGTATGATTTAAACAGTGAACAATAGCCAGAAACTATCTTAATCTCAAGGGAACTGAAAGAAAATATCTACTTATTTAGGGCTTCCCTGGTGACGCAGAAGGTAAAGCGTCTGCCTGAAGTGCAGGAGACCTGGGTTCGATCCCTAGGTTGGGAGGATCCCTTGGAGAAGGAAATGGCAACTCAATCCAGCACTCTTGCCTGGAAAATTCCATGGACGGAGGAGCCTACTAAGCTACAGTCCATGGGGTCGCAAAGAGTCAGACATGACTGTGCAATTGCACTTTCACTTTCTGCTTATTTAATTATGAAGGACACAATGTAGGAGACCTGGGTTTGATCCACAGATTAGGAAGATCCCCTGGAGAATGGTTACCCACTCCAGTATTCTTGCTTGGAGAATTCCAAGGACAGGGAAGCCTGGGAGGCTAGAGTCCATAGGGTTGCATAGAGTCGGACATGGCTGAACGACTAACACACACACACACACACACACACACACACACACACACTTGTTTGTTATTTGTTTTTTGTTTTTTGTTTTTTTGCTTCTTGGGAGCCAGATTCTCTTCCAGGGACACAATAGTGAATAAGTGCTTCCCTCAAGAAATTCATTAACTTGGGTTAAAAAGGAATCTCAGGCACCTTCCATTTTTATTTTTGCTGCTGATACTACTGCTATTATGAATTAATTTCCTCCTCATTACAGCTACCAAAAGATTGTTGTAGATATGACGTGAATTGGCCAAGACTTTCTAGAACCAATTAAGTCAAGAGGATGAAGATGCTGGTTTATTGAGAGTACCACTAGGGAACTGTTTCCCAAAGTATGTTCTGTAGCACACCAATCTTTTTAAAGTATCTTCCAAAACAAAATATTCTGTGGTCAAATAAGGCTGTGAAATTGCATACCACAGATTTCTCCTCAAGACTTACAATGTGACATGTTATTAACTCTGAGAAGTTCCAAAATAAAGAGAGCTCTGTAAGTTTGTTTAAGTTCCCACACAAATTGTCTACTGATCAACATCCCTCCATTTTCACCATCAAACACGTATTAGCATCTGAGTTACTTGAGGTTTTCTGTTGTTGTTTGGAAGCCGCATAAACAAAGCTCGCACATTTAAGTGGAAATAGGAGTATACTAGAATCCAAGGAACAGTTGAAAGCCAAGACTCAGGAAAGAATAGAGAATTCTGGAAGCCTCTCTGTCAAACACTGTCAGTAAATAAAGCAGAGTTCCAACTACTCCCCAGTCTCTGTCTGTCAACCCTAAATTTCAGATTCTCAGGAGATGAAGCCTGATCAGCCATCAGAGGGCTGGGTGTCTGCCACATCAGTCAGCAATGGTAAGGTCAGATGGTAGACATACTACCTGAAGCTTCATCCCTGAGTCTCAAGGGCTGTTTCTAGAGAGAGGGAGATTATCATGAGTTTGGAAGACACCCAAGAAACGTCTATTATGAAATCTCTTGAAAAGAGAAGCACGCATTGTTAAAAACCATTCATATGATGCTGACTTGATTTAATATTAATATTTTAAATGGGAAGAAATATACTCCTATTCCTAATATTGCTTTGAGACTTAACCAGAAATGGATGTCAATATTTCCTTCCAAATGCAGTTTTGCCATCAATTGAAATTATTATTATAAATAAAATTGTTATACAGTGTGCTATGTATATATAAATTTTGAGATGCTTTCCAGGTAAAAATGCTTCTTGAATTATTTCTTCAGCAGACTATCCAAATTGCTTTGCTCATATATTATTGAGATGTTTGCAACTCTCTTTATGAGAGTGTTTCTGTGTATACAGTTTTATTTTCCCCCTTGCCAATAACTCTTTATTTATGGACACTGAATATTGAATTATATGTAATATTTTAATTAATAGAATTTATTTTATTGGATTGGTTTGAGGTTTACAAAAATTGAGGACAAAGTATAGTTTCCACCTCTTCTCTTCATACTTACACAACTTCCCTTATTATTAACATCTCGCATTAATGTGCTATATTTGTTACAATTAATAAATCAAATTGAAAAATTACCAAGTCCATAGTTTATATTAGAGATCACTCTTTGTCCTGTTGTTCAATTCTGTGGGTTTTGACAAATGTATACTGTTCTTGTATCCATCATAACAGTCACCAAAGCAAATATCCAAATATCAAGCCTTAAATATTCCCTGGGCTTCCCTGGCTTTCCCAGTGGCAAAGAATCCATCTGCCAATGCAGGAAATGTGGGTTGAATCCCTCAGTAGGGAATGGCAACCCACTCCAGTATTCTTGCCTGGAAAATTCCATGGACAGAGGAACCTGGTGGATCATAATCCATGCGTGCATGCTCAATAGCTCCACTGTGTCGACTCTGTTGTGACCCTATAGACTGTAACCCCCCAGGCTCCTCTGTGCATGGAATTTTCCCCCCAAGAATACTGGAGTGCCATTTCCTTCTCCAAGGGATCTTCCTAATCCAGGGATAAAACCCATGTTTCCTGCATTCTTTATCACTGAGCCACCAGGGAAGTCTGGGCTACAGTCCATGGGGTTCCAAAGAGTCAGACAAGACTTGATGACTAAACGACAAATAGTCCCTGTGATTCACCAACTCACCCCTCCCCATCTGTCTCTAACCTCTGGCAACCACTCATCTTTTTACTGTATCTATAGTTTTGCCTTTTCCAGAATATCATATCATTGAAATCATAGCTTTTCAGATTGACTTATTTTGCTTAGCAATTTGCATCTCATTTTCCTCCATGTCTCTTCCATGGCTTGGGAGTTCATTTCTTTTCAGTGCTGAGTAATAGAGCATTGTCTGGCTGTACCATAGTTTATTTATCCACTCACCTCTTGAAGGATATCTTGGTAGCTTCCAAGTTTTGGCAGTTATGACATAAAGCTGCCATAGATACCCGTGTGCAGGTTTTTGTGTGGACATAGGCTTTCACCCCATTTGAGTATATGTCTGGGGCTGTGATTTCTGGATCATATACTTTGTTTAGCTTTGTAGGAAACTGTCAAACTGTCTACCAAAGTGACTGTGCCAGCAGCACTGAATGACAGTGCCTATTGTTCTATATCATTGTCTGCATTTGGTGTTGTCAGTGTTTGGATTTTAGCCTTTCTAGCAGGTACAGATGGCTCAGTGGGTAAAGAATCCATCTGCAATGCAGGAGACACAGGAGATGCAGGTTCAATCCTTAGGTCAGGAAGATCCCCTGGAGGGGTGCTTGGCAACCCACTCCAGTATTCTTGCCTGGAGAGTCTCATGGACAGAGAAGCCTGGCGAGTTACAGTCCATAGGGTCACAAAGAGTCAGACGTGACTGTGTTTACATGCAGTAATGTAATAGTATCTCATTGTTGCTTTAATTTGCAATTTTCTAATAATGTGTGATGTTGAGCACCTTTTCATATGCTTATTTTCCATCTGTATATCTTCTTTGGTGAAATATTTGTTCAAATATTTTGTCTGTTTTTTAATGAGGCTGTTTTCTTATTGCTGCATTTTAAGTGTTCTTTGTTTATTTTGGATACAAGTCCTTTAAAAGAAATGCTTAGCAAATACGTTTTTTCCTAATATGTGGCTTTTCTTTTCATTCTCTTAAAGTAGATAGTATAGTTTTTTCAACTATATTTAAAAGACTCTTTAAAAATCAAAGCTGGCTTTTTCCATATTTGAGAAAAAGTTTTATGTAGAATTTGGATTATCTTTTTTTTAAGTTTGACATAATTCTCAACAATAAAACCACATGGCTCAAAGCTTTTCAGAAGAAAAAAATTGATTATTTCTTATAAGAGAAATAAGAGAAAATAATATTTTTTTATTTCTTGAACCAACTTGAATGTTAAATTTGTCTCAGAAGTAATCTACTCCATTGAAATTTCCTAACATATTTTCATAGAATAGTATATAATGTCTTTGCAGTTTATTTCCTCTGTACATTTTTGTGTTATCAAATACCTAATTCCTATTTTTTAAATTTGTGTTTTAACTTTTCTGTTAATTGTATTTATAAGCTATTTGGTTTTAAAGGACTACCATGTTATTTTTTAATTGATTGTGATGTTGATTAATTTTATTTTTATTCTTCATCACATTCTTCTTTATGCCATTTTACAAGTGATCTGTTTTTATCCAAACTCTTTGAGTTGCCCTTAGTCATTTTTTTATTTTATTTATTTATTTTTTTAATGATAAATGCTTTTAACACAAAATCTTTCCTTCTGCTTTGGCCACAATCAAAAAAATTTGAGAATTCGTGTTCTCATTTTTTTTTTCTTTCTAAGTACTCCATACTTGTAGATTTGTACTTGCCTTTAGCCTAAAATTTTTATGGGATTCTTTTTAAATTTCATAGTAAACCTAATTATTTGTATCTAAGGTTGTGAACACAATTTGTCATTTTATTGCACTGTTGTTGAAGAACCTTCCTTTTATAGTTCCTACTTGGGAGATTTTATTGATATTTTATTTGCAACTTAGCTTACAGTCAGTTTTTTGTTTGTTTGTTTGTTTGTTTGTTTTAGTGAAAATCCCATGGTTGGAGGAGCCTGGTGGGCTGCAATCCATGGAGTCGCTAAGAGTCAGACACGACTGAGTGACTTCACTTTCACTTTTCACTTTCATGCATTGGAGAAGGAAATGGCAACCCATTCCACTGTTCTTCCCTGGAAAATCCCAGGGATGGGGGAGCCTGGTGGGCTACCGTCTATGGGGTCACACAGAGTTGGACATGACTGAAGTGACTTAGCAGCAGCAGTTTTATTTTTTTTGGTTTAGTGCTCCACAGATGGCTGAAAAAACTGAGTATTGTTTTAATACATATTTAAACTTTATTAGTGTATTACCAAGTACCTATAGTTCTTGTTTTATCTGTATCTCTGTATATGTATATATCAATATTTAGGTATGAATATATATATTTTGGCCCATCACAGGCTAACAGAGATGTAACCAAGCTGTCTACTAAAAATAGTGTTCATTATTCCTTTTAAATCTAAATGTTTTTGCTTAATTTTGAAAGTCTTCCTTTGCTATTCTTCATGGCATTGTCAGCATGGATTACATCTTTACTAAAAGAAAAGAACCTTCATTTTCCTTTTTCTTTCACCCAAACTCTATTTTTTTTCTGAAATTTAAACTATCAACCCTACTTTATATCTGTATTGATTTGTCTGATAAATAAGACTCCAGTTGATTACTACTCTCAACATTTTTCATCCTTTTGTATGTATTCTGTATGCATTCTGAAGGTATAAGCCTATACCGTGCTGTTTGTTAAGTTACTTCAGACGTGTCTGACTCTTTGAGACCCCATGGACTGTATCCCGCCAGGCTTCTCTGTCCGTAGGTTTCTCCAGGCAAGAATACTGGAGTGGGTTCCCATTTCCTTCTCCAGGGGATCTTCCCAACCCACGGATCGAACCCATGTCTCTTATGTCTCCTACATTGGCAGGTGGGTTCTTTACCACTAGCACCACCTGCGGGCCCTTACTATTATCATTTTAATATAGTTTCTCTTTCAAACTTAGAATCAGTTTTGTAGCAATATTTATGATAGATATTCTCTATTTCGTTCTTAAGGTGCTTGAGTGTCCCTTTATAATGCTTCAGTCCCTTTATGAGATAAAATCTCTAGTCTTAAATTGTAATATTATTAAGTAATTTAATGTTTTTATTCCAAAATTATTTTCTTATAGCAAGGAAACTGAAAAGTAGAAAACTGGAAGTCAAGTTACCTCACAGATCAGGGGTAAATCTTCCTTGGGGCCTCAGATGGTAAAGAATCTGCGTGTAAAACAGGAGACCCAGGTTCAATCCCTAAATCAGGAAAATCCCCTGGAGAAGGGAATGGCTACCCACTTCACTGGAGAATTCCACTGAATTTTTACCTGGAGAATTCCATGGATGGAGGAGACTGGTGGGTTACTGTCCATGGGATCGCAAAGAGCTGGACACTACGACTAAGGGACTGATAATTTCACTTTCAGGGTGAAGTGAGTTAGATGCCTGGGCTCACAATTTAAAGAGATACTTAATCTCAGGGTGTTTCCTTCAACCTGTCGTGCAGGTGCCTCATTCACCTCACCCAGATCTGACCCTGTTTTCTTATATCCACTGCAGCGCAGAGAAGACACCACTGCTGATGTTTTCCTGTCACTCTTTCCAGGAAAACGTTTGTGGTTGCATGTATATGTACCGGTGTGTGTTTTCCTAAATATTGATACTTAGGATCATTGCTAGACCACTCCTCATTGCTTCACACTTAGAATGAGGGTCACCCACTCACTTCAATAAATATTAACTAAAACACCTACTGTTCTAGGCATTTTGTTGTTGTTCTTCTTGTTTAGTTGCTAAGTTCATGTCCAGCTCTTCGCAACCCATGGACTCTAGCCTGCCAGGCTCCTCTGTCCACGGGATTTACCAGACAAGAATACCGGAGTGAGCTGCCATTCCCTTCTCCAGGAGGTCTTCCTGACCCAGGGATTGAGCTCTAGTCTCCTGCACTGGCTGGCATGTTCTTTACTCTGAGCCACCAGGGAAGCCTGTTCCAGGCATTTACACAACACAAAGACCGAATGAACGTGAGCATGCTTCAGTCTTCCTAAGTACTGCATGCTACTCCATTGTATGGATGCACCATAATGGTTTTAACCACTTGGTAATGATGACATTTAAGTATTTGTTGTCACAAACTATACTTTTGTTAACATCCTTTTTCATGTATTTTTCTGTCATGAAATGAATATACCCGTAGGAGAAATTCCTGAACATAGAACTGCTGAGTCAAAAGGTGTGTCTAATCGTTGCTAGATATTATCAAATGGCCACCCCCAAAAGTGAAAGTGAAGTGAAACTGAAGTTGCTCAGTCGTGTCTGACTCTTTTGCGACCCCATGGACTGTAGGCCACCAGGCTCCTGCGTCCATGGGATTTCTCAGGCAAGGATACTGGAGTGGGCCACCCCCAAATGTTACTCTAATTCATAACCCTAAGATAAAGAGTAAGATGCACGGATAATGCATCTTAGCAATCTTTTCATTATTTGCCTCTCTAAAAGGTAAATTTTTTTCTCCATTGTAATTTTAAGTTGTATTTCTTTAATCATGGGTGAGCTTAAAACATATTTTTATGTATTTATTGAATACTTTTATGTGTTTTTTCATTTTTGCCTACTTCTTATTTTTATGTTCTTTATTTTCTAGTTTATTTGGGAAACTTTGGGCTATATGAAGAATTTTTTTTTTCTGAAATACACAATGCAAATGTTTTTCTAACTTTTTAAAAAGTTTTC
This sequence comes from Capra hircus, assembly GCF_001704415.2. NCBI lineage: Eukaryota > Metazoa > Chordata > Mammalia > Artiodactyla > Bovidae > Capra > Capra hircus. The sequence goes on from NC_030813.1 coordinate 96,219,055, forward strand.
TGTGGTAACATTTGTTGTGCAAAAGGATTTAATTTTTTAATAGTCAATCTCAATTGTGCTTAGCTTTCATATTTCATGGCAGGAAAACTTGCCCACTCCAAGATGGTAATAACATTTAAAATTTTCTTCTGATACTTTTATTGTTGTTTAGATGTACATTGTACATTTGTGATTTATTTTGATATAAAGGATGATGCAGAAAATTAAACATAAAGTTTTTCTCAAATAGCTATTAATTTGTCCCTGTATTTTTCAAAATAATTCATTTTTTCTTCACTAATTTAAAAACCCCAAGTTTATCACAATAAATTCACCCTTCTTTTTGTTTATTTCTAGTATCATTATCTAATGTATTGCTGGGCTATTGCATGCTTTAATTTCTTTTTTCTTGTAATTGCTTTTAACGTCCTGTAAAGCAAGCTTATCTTCATTACTTTTTCTATAGTTGACACAACAAGTTTTTACATTGTCTTTAATATCATTTTTCAAATTCCAAAAAAGCATATAAGGGCTATATGCATTTAGAATAACACCTGTCACATAGTCAATCCTTAAAAATTTTAGCCACTTAAATTAATTGTCCGATGAAGTAAGCTATTTCTAGACCTTGACAAGATGGTGAAATTTCCATTGTCTCCATTCACTCTGCACTTGGATGTTGCTTGAATTCTCTACTCTCATATTTTCCTCAACCAAAGCAGAATATATGCAGCTGTCATTAGAAGTTACTTTTATTGTGGAGCTCTCCAGGGCTGTTAGGACTTTCTCCTATGCTTATTGCACAAAGCACCAAAAATTATTGGGACAATTAATTGTTTCTCCTAGTATGCACTTTTAACAAGATTCTTCCTATATGTCCAAGGGTCTTGTACCTGGGGCATATATACACACTACTGCAAGGATTCTCTCTTCTTCTTGTCCAGTTATTTTAAGAGTGGTAAAGTAATGGTGGGGCTTCTCAGGTGGCACTAGTAGTAAAGAACCTGGCTGCCAATGCAGGAGATATAAAGAAACTTGGGTTTGATCCCTGGTCAGGAAGCTCCCCTGGAGAAGGAAACAGCAGCTAACTCCAATATCCTTGCTTGGAGAATCCCTTGGACAGAGAGGCCTGGCATGCTACAGTACCCATGCCAGAGAGCAATGCTTTTAATTTTTTTTAATTTTTATTGGAATATAATTGATCTACAATGTTGTGTTAGTTCCAGGTATACTACAAAGTGAATCAGTTATACATATACATGTATTCACACTTTTTCAAAGATTAATTTCTCTTATAGGCCAATACAGAGTATTGAGTAGAGCTGCCTGTGGTCAGTTCTTATTAGTTATCTATTATATATTTATATAGTAGTGTATATATATGTCAGTCCCGATCTCCCAGCTTATCCCCTGGTAACCATAAGTTTGTTTTCTACATCCATGACTCTACTTCTGTTTTGTAAATAAGTTCATTTGTACCTTCTTCTTTTTTTTTTTTTTTTTGGATTCCATATATAAGTGATATCCAGTGATATTTGCTTTTTTCTGTCTGACCTACTTCACTTAGTATGAAAACCTGGAGGCCCATCTATGTTGCTGCAAATGGCATTGTTTTGTTCTTTTTGTTCTTTTCTATTCCTGAATAATATGATGTATGGGCTTCCCTGGTTGGCTCAGCAGTAAAGAATCTGCCTGTAACACAGGAGACTCGGGTCTGATTCCTGGGTCAGAACGATTCCTAGAGGAAGAAACACAACCCACTCCAGTAATCTTGCCTGGGAAATCACATGGGCAGAAGAGCCTGGCAGGCTACAGTCATGGGGTCTCAAGAATCAGAGATGACTTGGCAACTAAATTACCACCAACCAATATAACGTATATATGTACACATCTTCTTTATCCATTCCTCTATTGATGGACATTTAGGTTGCTTCCATGTCCTGACTATTGTAAATAGAGCTGCAGTGAACATTGGAGGTGCATATATCTTTTCAAAGTATGGTTTTCTCTGGGTATATACCTAGGAGTGGTATTGCTGGGTCATCTGATAGCTCTACTTTTAGATTTTTAATAAACCTCCATAATGTTCTCCAGAGTGGCTCTTTTTTAGTTATGTTCTTCAGAGCCCTGAAGCCTTAAAAGCCTTAAGACCTTTTCAAAGGCTCATAGAAATCAGAGCTAATGGAACTCCAAGACTCCTGTGTATTTTCAGCCACAACAGTTCTTCTTTATGTTTCAAGAAATACTTCATTGAGACAAATGATGGAAAAAAAATTTTGTGTTTATTTATTTGTCTGGCTGTGTCAGGTCTTAGTTGCAGCACACAGGATCTTTAGTTGCAGTGTGCAAATTCTTAGTTGCAGCATGTGGGATCAAGTTCCTGACCAGGGATTGAACTCGGGTCCCTTGTATTGGAAACAGGAAGTCTGCACCACTGGACCAGTAGGGAAGTCCCCAATGAAATTATTTTTAAAATAAAGGTTTGGGAGGGGAGAACAAGGGAACAGAGAGACTCCTATCCAGCTCCCTAGTAGTATAGACCAGGGTTTCTCAGCATCAAGATTATTTATTCTGGGGACTACATGCTTCTTCCTTGCAGGTAGAATATTCTGTGAGCTCTAGGCTGTACAGCAACAGCTCTGGCCTCTAGCTAGTAGCAATCCTCACACAACTGTAACAGAAGAAAATATCTGCGGACATTGCCAAAAATCACATGGTTGGCGAAACCGTACCAAGTTGAGAACCACAGGTATAGATCATGCCTTGGCATTGTGAGGCAGTTTCAGCAGGTGCATGAAGCACCTTGTATCTTCCTTCAGTTTGACAAGTTTGCTCTTGATAACAAGTAATGTTTTTCAATCCATTCTATCAGATTTTAGTTAATAGACTTTTCCTCCAGGCTCTATTCAGTTCAGTTCAGTTCAGTCACTCAGTCGAGTCCCACTCTTTGTGACCCTCATGGACTCCAGCACACTAGGCTTCCCTGTACATCACCAATTCCTGGAGCTTATTCAAACTCATGTTCATAGAGTCACTGATGTCATCCAACCTTCTCATCCTCTGTCATCCCCTTCTCCTCCTGCTCTCAATCTTCCTAGCATCAGGGTCTTTTCCAGTGAGTCAGTTCTTCACATCAGGTGGCCAAAGTATTGGAGTTTCAGTTTCAGCATAAGTCCTTCCAATGAATATTCAGGACTGATTTCCTTTAGGATGGACTTATTGGATCTCCCTTCAGTCCCAGTGACTCTCATGAGTCTTCTCCAACACCACAGTTCAAAAGCATCATTTCTTCGGCGCTCAGCTTTCTTTATAGTCCAACTCTCACATCCATACACGACTACTGGAAAAACCATAGGTTTGACTAAATGGACCTTTGATGGTAAAGTAATGTCTCTGCTTTTCAATATGCTGTCTAGGTTGGTCATGGTTTTTATTCCAAGGAGTAAGTGTATTTTAATTTCATGGCTACAGTCACCATCTGCAGTGATTTTAGAGCCCCCCAAAATAAAGTCTTCACTGTTTCCACTGTTTCCCCATCTATTTCCCATGAAGTGATGAGACCAGATGCCATGATCTTAGTTTTCTGAATGTTGAGTTTTAAGCCAACTTTTTCACTCTCCTCTTTCACTTTCATCAAGAGGCTTTTTAGTTCCTCTTCAATTTCTGCCATAAGGGTGGTGTCATTTGCATATCTGAGGTTATTGATATTTCTCCCAGAAATCTCGATTCCAGCGTGTGCTTCATTCATCCAGCCCAGCATTTCTCATGATGCACTCTGCATATAAGTTAAATAAGCAGGGTGACAATATACAGCCTTGATGTACTCCTTTCCTGATTTGGAACCAGTCTGTTGTTCCATGTCCAGTTCTAACTGTTGCTTCTTGACTTGCATAAAGATTTCTCAGGAGGCAGGTCAGGTGGTCTAGTATTCCCATCTCTTGAAATATTTTCCACAGTTTGTTGTGATCCACATTGTCAAAGGCTTTGGCATAGTCAATAAAGTAGAAATAGATGTTTTTTCTGGAACTCTCTTGCTTTTTTGATGATCCAACGGATGTTGACAATTTGATTTCTGGTTCCTTTAACCCACTCCAGTACTCTTGCCTGGAGAATGCCATGGAGGGAGGAGCCTGGTAGGCTACAGTCCATGGGGTCGCAAAGAGTCGGACACGACTGAGCGATGTAGACTGACTGGCTACCTTTTCTAAATCCAGTTTGAACAATTGGAAGTTCATGGTTCACGTACTATTGAAGCCTAGCTTGGAGAATTTCTGAGCATTAACTTTGCTAGCATGTGAGATGAGCTCAATTGTGCAATAGTTTGAGCATTATTTGTCATTGCCTTTCTTTGGGACTGGAATGAAAACTGACCTTTTCCAGTCCTGTGGCCACTGCTGAGTTTTCCAAATTTACTGGCAAATTGAGTGAAGCACTTTCGCAGCATCATCTTTTAGGATTTGAAATAGCTCAGCTGGAATTCCATCACCTCCACTAGCTTTGTTCATAGTGATGCTTCCTAAGGCCCACCGGGCTTTATTAGATTTGGTAACTGAGTGTTTATATGGTTAGGACAGAGGAGCCTGACGGGCTGCAGTCCATAGTGTTGCAAAGAGTCAGACATAACTGAAGTTATTTAGTACACATTGAGTCCTCCAATGTAATAGCATTTAACACCAGCCTTCTTGAAGACTTTAAATTGTAAGTTACTGTCATAGTCATAAGAAAATGATTAGTTAATGATGAACAGCGAATAAACATAAATCAAACAGTGTTTTCTCATTAGTGGGTTTCAACTTCCAGTAGCCCATGAAAACATGCATAAGAATTGGTCCCTGGTAACTGATACCTTGAATAAGTCTTTGCTTTACTTCCATTTTTTCTCACTTAACCACCTTGATTTATCGACATTTCACTTGCTCTGTGCTTGCACTTTGGAAACACTACCAGCTTTCAAATCTTCCTTTTGGTCCTCCTGGTCCTAGCCAGCAATGATTCTTATTTTATAATATCTGTTTTTAAAGATCACAACTGTCAATTTTGAAGAAAAATAACATTTATTTCATTTTCAAATGGCTCATACTTAAAAAAGAACATTATTTGAAATTTTTCCTTTTCTCAGACATAATTTCCTCCAAAAAAATATGAACATTCAGCCAGTAATGCGTTGTGGTTATTTCTTTTAGGAAATCAAATAAGTAGGTGTTTGCTAATATGATTATGTAATAAGCAATATTTAAAGTTGAAAAATAATTTCTGCTTTCTCTTGGCAGTTTATTAATTCCATAGCTGGCATGTGCTAATGGGGAAAAATGCACTTACTATGCAAGTTATAATCAAGTGTCAAAGTTAAAAGATAAGTGATCTTATAAAACAAATTTTTAGTTTGTAACTTGCCAGTTATTTTTAAATTCGTCATCGTTTCTTTCAAATTATCACTGTAAGAAGGGTTAACTATTATAATGATGAGAAATTCCAGTCTTGGTTTGAAAGTGTTCAAAGAAAATTGAAAACTTGAAAATCAGATCCAAATGGTTGGGCAGCAGGTAAGGGTAGAATCAAACAAATAAAAGCCTTCAAGAATCTCCTGGAAATGTAAGTGATAAAAGCCTATGCATGTGGAATTGCTACACCCGAATTCACATTTGCCAAATTCTGCAACTGTTGTTGTTGACTGTAACTCCACCCAGCCATACGTGTAATGCAAAGAAGGTACCACATGCCTTCTTTCTTCATTTCTCCCATGTCATAGATACCAAGACAACCCAGAAGCCTTCACCAGCCTTAGGCTTAGAAGATTCGAGTTCATTTTCTGATGTTCTCCCTCCTGCAATTTACTTGAATAAGTTCTTCAACTGCTCTGGGCCCATCTTAGCTGTGCAACTCTCACCTGTCTTAATTCCTTGACTGCAGCCAAACATGATCTGGAATACTGGCTTTAGGACCCATATGAAGCCCCCTCATCTGGGTTTAGGACTAGTTTGTGAGCACTCCTCCAGTTTTCCTCTAATAAGAGTCTGCCTGCAACTCATAACATCAATCTGAAGGCCTGCATCTGAAACTGTCATAGACTGTGAAGTGCCTAGAAATATGAACATTCACTACCTAAGCAATGACATTGTTAAAGTGTGTATTCCTTTACTAATCCATACCATTACTTACTAAGCACCTACTAGGTGCCAGGCAATCTTCTAAGCCCCAGGACTAAAGCAGTAAATAATATAGTCAATGTCTTTGATCCAAGAGATCTTACCCCCCAGAGACAAAAGACAAAAAAGCAACCAAGAATAGCTTTGTTCTATAACTTAAACTATGCTTCTAAGATTGAGAAACAACTGTAGTATGAGATAAACAGCAATGATCTTGGACAAAAGAGACCTGCACTTGTGTGCCAGTTTATTCTTTTTTCTTTGTTTTTAATTAATTTGTATTGGAGTATAGTTTCTTTACAATGTTGTGTTAGTTTATATTGTAGACCAAAATGAATCGGCTGTATGTATACATACATCCCCTCTTTGAGGGATTTCCTTCCCATTTAGGTCACCACACAGCACTGGGTAGGGTTCCCTGTGCTCTACAGTAGATTCTAATCAGTAATCTATTTTATACATAATCGAGTATGCATGTCAAACCCAAGTTCCCAATTCATCCCACCTTCCCTTTCCCACCTTGGTGTCCCTATGCTTGTTCTCTACATCAGTGTCTATTTCAGTTTATTCACCTTTTAGCTGAATCATTTTAAGTATATGACAGATTTCAATTTCTGATCTTGTTTCCTCACATGAAGAAAAAAGGAATCATCATAAACATGTTTTGTTAGAATTAACTGATATAAGGCTGAAACAATCTCTTGCAATAAAATATTGAAAAAGAAAAATATTTATTTATAAGGTTAAAGTTGTCTTCAACAGCACATTCTTTTCCAGCACTGTGTCTTCTTTTAATTGTCCTTTATGATTAGTGAACAATTCAAAAATACACAAAAGTACGGAATTCTTCCTCTTGCCTAATGTAAAATGCATCCTGATGTTCTGTTAATTTTAGCAGAGCATCAGTAGGCAAAGCAGAATGACACAGGCTCAGGGCCAGGAAAGAGGTGGCTAAACCCCAAATTAAATACAGATGATCCCATCTCAACTCTTAGCATTTTGAGGCACAAACCTCAATACCCTGATATTAGACTGAGATTCCAAAGCTTGATATTTTCATATGTTTCTTTGAAATGGATGCAACCACTTTAAAAAATGCCAAAGAAATTTACTACACATAATGAAGTTTGAGGGTGGAAATATTAAATGTCAAGTCAAATGTTTGCTCTTCAGTCTGAAATCTGACAACATAAAATAGAAAATATTATAAATTAGAATTCAATTTGGGGACTACCAATTTTGCTCCATTAATTGTGTTCATTTGACAGGATGCAGTCTGTTTTTTATTTTTTTAATGAGCATTATATAAGGATGTTTTATCTAAGTTGATATACCGCATCGTCAATAGGGGTATGTGTAGTCCATTGATGCAGGAACATATATTTTTACTATAATATTTCTATGCCTCAGCTTGTCTCCCAAAACTCAGATGCATTTTACCAACTGCCTTAATTTCTCTGCCCGAATAATTCACTGGCACATTAAGTTCAGCAAATTCAAGTGGCCTTTTCTAATTTCTCTAGCAAGAAATGAATAATTTCTCTCTTCTGGGCTTCCTTCACCACTGTTCATGTCTCTTAATTTTGTTTTATTTCCTTCAAACTTCTTAATACATAAGTGTTGTTTTGTCCTTAATAAATCTAAGAGCTTTTCAAGAATAATTATCTTGACTTTTATCTTTGAACCCCAAAAAAGTTCAGGTCATTGTAAATGAATACTCAAGAAAATGTGTGTTGAACAAAAAGGAATGAATAAAAAAAAGTGTAGAAAATGCACACATTTATAAAACTTCCTCATGACTTGTTTAAAGAACTGGTGTAACATCTCCAGTCTGCTTGAAAAGGAACACTTTAAATTTTTTAATGGATTTTATTGAATTAAACCCTTAGTACTAGAGAATAAATATCAGAATATGGTTTTAGAAGACAGTCATAATAAAAATCTTTTGATACATCAATATCATCTGGGTCTCTCTATAACACACAATGCAATTAACATTGTAGATAATCTTTAGACCATAAGCATTCTTGTACTCTGAAAAATTTCCCTACAGTTGATATGATTCTTTAATGATGTTCCAATGTTTATTTCTCCATTCTCTGATTTGCTTATTCTTCCATATTTTGAAAATGACAATGTTGTTGTCTCTAAACAATGTCAGCCCAGAGCCCTAGGCAGAGTGAGACAAATGTGCCAGACATATGGATGACAGGGGAATAGTTTTCCCAGAAATGATAACCACATAAAAGTGTTAAGAATGTCCTCCTTAGCTTTGGGATTTTTTTTTACCAAATTTCTTGCAAATTATATGGCCTGAAGTAGGAGTCATACAGAGGGGTAAGAAAAGCAGTTCAGTATTTTCAGAAAAGGGAATCATCTTCTTGACATACAAAATAACTTCAATATTCCTACAGAATATTTGTAACTGAAATTGGGGTCCAAGTTCTTGCCACTCGAAAGCCAATATAGAGGCCAGGTTGGTGCAAAGGAAAGTTGGCTTTATTTTGGATGCCAGCCATCAGGGGGAAGGGCAGACTCCTATCCAAAGACCAAATCCTCCTCCCTAGCAAGTGGACAATGGCTTTTACAGCCAGAGAGAGGGGGTTACATGGGAAAACAGCACAGTCAGCTCTGATAGTCATCTTGAAATTGGTCATTGGCTTTATCAGCATCACCTTGATTGTTTTAAGTAGTTAATATTCAGTTCCGGGGTCAGTTTGTTCCCATTTCCTTGAGGACATTTCATGGGACTGTGAAAGCTTATGTCATGGCTACAGTCTGGTCATTATGTAGTTAACTTCTTCCACCTGGTGGAGGTTTCAGTATCTATGAAGGATATGACAGGATATGGCTAAGAATATTGTCCATAGCCCTTGCTGCTGCTGCTGTTGCTGCTGCTGCTAAGTTGCTTCAGTCGTGTCCGACTCTGTGCGACTCCATAGACAGCAACCCACCAGGCTTCCCCGTCCCTGGAATTCTCCATAGCCCTTGAGAAGAAACTGAAGATCCTGACTATGCTTAATGACTATACATCTCCTTGGTTTTCCCGTGTTTCTGCATGCTCTCAATCCTCTAATGAAACTTATTCTTTGGGTAAACTTTTTCCACAGACAAAAGGCAGGGTGAGGACATAGGGAGCAAGGACCATAGGGTCCTGCTCCATTTCATATTCACTCTGCTTCTAAAAGGGCACTTTTTTGAAAATATTTCTAAAAAACAAGAAAATCGGTACTGCTGGATTTAGGAGAATAACATTTAGGAGACATAAAGGGAGAAGTCATTCACTGATGCTGGGGACGTTGTGTACTGAATACCTGCTCTGCTGGACACTAGACTAAGAATTGGGAACACCAAAATTGATATTATAAGGCTTTGCCTTCAAGAAGCTTAAATTCTCAGCCGCTTCATACTTGTTTAATTCACGAGGAGGCTAAAGGGATTTCCATGGCTTATTTTCTGTGAATTGACCCGCTCCTGAGAACTTCTAAGAATTTCTGAGAACTGAGAACATAGCAGTGAGAACAGACAATCAGATGATTTATATTAAATGGGATAGAGCATGACAGACATTTTTAAAAGATTATCTGGTAGTTGAAAGCACCAAGACAGCTTTCTGGATGAGGTGATACCTAAGATTTGTCCTGAAGAAGGAGAGGGAAAGAACCAGCCAAGAGAGAGACATCTACAATAAGAGATTTAGAGCAAGAACACAAAGCATTTAAGGAGCTCTGCGTAGACGAGGCGGGCAGGGGCCAAGTGTCTGCAGCAGGGTGTGCCCTGTGGGACATGAGGGAGAGATAAACGACAGCCAGATCATGAAAGTTCCCATGCATACCACCCAGGCATTTGTATATTGTTTTGACAAACCTGAGAAAACTAGACAGAGAAAGCTGAACTACCAATAGGATGGAGGTAAGACAAAATGGAAGAACGGGCACTTTATAGATTAGATGACATGTGATTGAAGAGAGAAAAGAAGAGGCTTGGTTAGTTCTTGAGCTTCCATAGGCATGTGACTGGATCGTTTGGTGTAATGGAAACATGGAGCTGGAGAGATAAGAGACAAGAGGGTCACTTAGGAGGCACTTGCCATAATTCATGGCAGAATCATCTGACAGTGATAGAACTCTAGAAAGAAGAACAAAGATGTGAGAAGTATTGGGGAAGTAGTGTTCATGTGATTTATAGATCTATTGGCTATGAGGGAGGAAGACATGGCAAGATGCCCTAGTGATCTCCAGCCTGGGAAACAGGCAAAGTGATGATGACATTAAACCCAGTGGAAGTGGCATGGAGTTCATCGTGGAGGTAGGAGAAAAGCTCACTTTATTTATTTATTTTGGCCACGAGGCAGGTGGAATCTTGGCTCCCTTCCACTCCTTGCATTAGAACATGTAGTCGTAACCACTGGACAACCAGGAAAGTCCTACTTGCTCTATTTATTATGTTGACTCACATGTATTTGCTTAGCATCTTCATGGAGTAGCTGAAAGTTACCCAAGAGCTAAAAGTGTATAACTTAGCATGATTTTTCATTTAAAATGTTTTCTAAAGTGTTGCCCAGATATGTCACTAATACATAAATGAGATGCATGAAACTGACTCTTTGTGACCCTGTGACCTATACAAATCCATGGAATTCTCCAGACCAGAATACTGGAGTGGGTAGCCTTTCCCTTCTCCAGGGATTCTTCCCAACCCAGGGATCAAACCCAGGCCTCCCTCATTGCAGACGGATTCTTTACCAGCTGAGCCACAAGGGAAGGCCAAGAATACTGGAGTGGGTAGCCTATCCCTTCTCCAGCGGATTGAGTCCCAACCAGGAATCGAACCAGGGTCTTCTGCATTACAGGTGGATGCTTAACCAACTGAGCTATCAGGGAAGCCCTGACTTTTATGCCACTCTCTTAGAATTGTTTATGTTTTTACTTGGCCAAAGGAAAAAGCATTAATATTTGGCAAATGCCTATTTTATGCAGGCACTGTTTTAGACTGTTTCTGAATATTATATCCTCTAACGCTCACAAAAGTTGAAGTAAATGATGTCCAAGAAAGTTCAGGAAACAGTAGTCATCTCCGAAGATAGCCTAAACTTTAGATTTGTCAGTTACTGGTTCTCTGGGCCCAAGGCCTCAGACCGACAAATGTTCTTTTCTGAGCACAAAGATAGGCCATATATAGAGTAATACTTTATCTTTTGAGAGCACTTAGCTTTGTACATCTTTGGTAGGGTGATAATCCATTTGGTCTCATGGTGTGCGAAAGGTTAAAATTGTAATATATCCTTTGAACACTGGATGGCAATATTCTGAATAGGCTAGTCCACTTCCCTGTGTTGGGGACAGTCTTACACAGGGCTTATATAATAAAGTTTCTGAAATCCTATTCAGTCTCCTGCTTTCTGAGCCTTGCATGATGTTTTTGCCAATAGGGAAGAGAAAAACTAATTTGGCTAAAGTGCCAGTCAGTCCATCCAAATGCTTGCAACAGGTCAATCATATTATTCTGAATGATGGAAGCAATATACATGATAAATTAACTCCAGGAGCCCAAGAGCTAAGTTTTCTCATAGAGAAATTAAGGAGTTGAACACATTCAAATAATTTCTGCCTCGTTGTCAAATGTGAGCTTCAAGAATTTTGCAGCATTCACATCTGATGAGCATATTCTGAAAGGGGTGTGGTTTGGGTGTGAGTATGTTTCACTGTCCCCCAAACTGGGAAGCCTGTGGAATTTTTTATCATATGGATGTCTTTGGGACAGCATAACACCAGATTCTAGAGAAGGACATGGTAACCCACTTCGGTATTTGTGCCTAGAGAATCCCATGGACGGAGGAGCCTGGAGGGCTACAATCCATAGGGTCTCAAATTAGAAATGTGAGGTGGGAGATATGAGAAGAGTGTCAGTTGGCTTAAATTTGGTATTAAGATAAAAGGAGAAGGATGGTGTGTGAAGATGAGAAGAATGGGCTCATTCTCTGAATTATTTGTGCATGTATGACTTCCCCTGTCCAAAAGAAGAAATGTGGAGCTGGGTGTATTTTGATGTTTTCCGTTTGTTTGTTTTGAGAGGCTCACTTATGTGACCTGCATCCAGACTTGTACAATTTCAGAAAGTCATATGTCAGGTCCCTTGGTGGTTCATAGGCCAACCTCTAGGAAAATTCCCCCAATTCCTCTAACATTTCAGAGCTAGACTTTAATGATAGATTAGAAATCAAAGCTAATGAATAAATTCCTGAAGCCAGCCATGTGTCATAAAAGCACAGGTTTTGGCCATTTCCCTAGGCAGTATCTCAAAATGGTAATAAGAAAAAGTAGTATTAGGAATTACATTCAACCAAAAGCACCTGGTGAAGCTCAGCTCTCGGGAATGCCTGTCAGAGCTGAACCTGCTTCAGGAGCAGATGTGTACTCGGGTCAGATGGGATTTATTCTCATCTATCACAGCTTGCTCTCCTAAACTCCTCTGCCATTCTCTTTATAGTGCAAGTGATGTTATGAAACACTGGGGAAAATATTATACTTTAAAACAAAAAGCACTAGCTGCAAAAAGTTGTTCCCATGAGAAAAGCATATGATGTGTGTGTACCATTTAAGTTTTGTCTTCAGCCATATAATATGATTTCTGTGTGAGTTTAACTGAGATGGCTGAAATATATAGAAGATGCTGAAATATGAGATCAAAATTGCCCTAAGCTTAAAAAGAAAATATCAGAAAGCAAATCAATTGTATTGGATTTCAATCCCTCTAATTTCTAAAACAGGGTAGAACTGGGGATAATTATATCTTCTCTGAGTAGCTGATCATCAGTTTCTGAGTTTACAGCAACATAGTAGCAGTAGTCGAAAGAAAAGTATTCTGTTTATAAGTAAGAGAATATGCATTCATTTAAGCCATAAGGGAAGTAAAACGTTATTTTTCTAATTGTATGTGCATTCCTATTTATATGTTATATATGCAGTTTTTAAAAAGCTTCAATGTATACTATTTCTAGACTGTTTATTACACTTGTAGAGAGGCAATAATGAAGTAGGCATGTGGTTGTGGAGGGATGTTCACAGAGGTCGTCATCTAAAAATCCAGTGGATCTTAAACTTGGCTCAATAATTGGCAAGTCTTTTAAAAATACATATTCTAAGCTACATCCTAGCTCTAATGAATCAACATCTTCACGCATGGCACACTCATATATGTTATTAGAAATGAGGAGATAGCCCCTTCTGTTGGGTGCCATGGCCCAGCAGACAGCACCCTAGGGAAGTCTCCTTTCAAGACAGTGCAAACCCAACCACCATCATAAATGCCCCTTGATCTTCAGGAAATGACATGCTTCATTCCCCTGCCAATGGGCAGCTTACCCACCTGTGGCCTTCTTTCCTTACCCTGCTGGCTTCCCACTTTCAGAATTCTCCAGGAGGGAAGCAACCACTAATCCTTATCCCTGAGGGAACATGCATTGAGATCATACCTGGTCCTTTGGTCCATTCCCATGGCTGTACCTAAGCCCAGTCAATATCTGGTGAATGCCTACCTAATCTCCTTTTTTTTTTTTTTTAATTTTAAAATCTTTAATTCTTACATGCGTTCCCAAACATGACCTAATCTCCTTATATGTTTCTTTGGCTGGAAAAAAAAGAAGTATTCCCTGCTTTTCTCTCAGAAGAGAAAGGTCAAAGTATTTCCCACTCTGATACATTTCTTTAAGAAACTGATCTTTCCAAATGGCAATTTTCTTTGCTATATGCTGGAGATAGAGGAAAGATAGATAGTTAAGAGATCAGCTCATTCACCATGCAAAAAGGGGAGATAAATTTAATAATTCTCTCTAGAATAGGGGAATGTTTATTTTAGAATGTTTTCAACTCTCAGCTTTAGCTCATATTCAGGAAGTCATCTTAACTTTCTGATCCATCTTAACTCTGTTCCATAAGTATTTAAACTCAGTGAGCTGAGTTCAATAATAAAAATATTATGATGGTTAATTTTATGTATCTACCTGCCTAGCCATGGAGTCCCCAGATATTTGATTAAGCATTATTTCTGGTGTGTCCCAGAGAGTGATTTTGGATGAGATTGACGTTAGAATCAGTAGACAGAAAGCAGATTGCCCTTCCCCAATGTGGGTGGACGTCAATCCTATCCATTGAAGGACTGAATAGAACAAAGAGGTTGAGTAAGGAAGAATTCTCTCTCTCTCTCTGCATGATTGCTTTCAAGCTGAGACATGGGTTTTCTCTTGTCTTCTGACTTGGATTGAAACTTATCTTTAGCTCTCCAGGTTTTTACCCGGGCTTAGACTGTCCAGGGTCTCTGTCTTGGTGACTGCAGGTCATAGGACCTCTCAGCCTTCATAGCTGTTATTTAGCCAATAGATAGATAAATAAATAGACAGACTGCTAGTCTATTTCTCTGGAGAACCCTCATACAGACATGTAATTCCTTCTCACATTCCTCGCTAATCTGATTCTGTTGGACTGTTGGCTTGCTCACACCAACTTTCCACCCAAGATTCCATCAGACAAAACTTATCCTATAGCTTTTCACTTCTCTGCTTATTCAAAACCCATCTCAACTAGCTTGCATCAATTCAGTTTAGTTTTTTTTTAATTTTTTTTAAATTTTTACTTTACAATACTGTATTGGTTTTACCATATATCAACATGAATCCACCACGGGTGTACATAAGTTCCCACTCCTGAATCCTCCTCCCATCTCCCTCCCCATACCATCTTCTCTGGGTTATCCCAGTGCACCAGGCCCAAGCATCCTGTATCCTGCATCAAACCTAGACTGGTGATTCATTTCTTATAGTGATATTATACATGTTTCAATGCCATTCTCCAAAGCCAGAAAGTAAAACACCAATGCAGTATACTAACACATATATATGGAATTTAGAAAGACGGTAACGATAACCCTGTATGTGAGACAGCAAAAGAGACGCAGATGTACAGATCAGTTTAGTTTTAAATCTGTCTACTCTTCAGAAACTTTTCATGCTAGTTGCTAAAGTTTTGGCAGCTTCATGTTGGCCACTGTGGGAGTATTTACACCACAAAATTGATGAATGTAAAAATCAGGGTTGGAGGGAAGGGATCCAGTTTTACTGACACCAATCAAGGGGAGTAATATAAAATTCTACTTAAAATGACCCCTTCTGAAGATCAGTGCTCTATCTTGTAAGAATGAATGTTACACTTTAAAAATGCCAATAAAAGGTTTAAAAAAAAAAAAAAGTAAAGTAGTAAAAAAAGAGAAACAAAATCTGTCTGTCCCGCCTCTGTGACCCAGGCTGAGCCATCAGAGACTTTAGCAACTGATCTCTTCATCTGCAAAATGAAGAAGATGACAATCATATAATAATGACAAAAGTATGATATATATGTGTTGAAGTGCTTTGTAAAGTCTAACATAGGATGCACATATTTACATTTGAATTATTATTTCAAATTCTGTAAGATTGGGACCTTCCTTTCATCTTCTTGAGCTACTTCCCAACTGTTAGCTCAGTACCCAATTATGGGGCCGTTTTCTTTATTTCCTGAATATAAACTAAGGTTTTTCAAAGTTAACAACACAAAATAATCTCCACATGGGAAAAAGTCAATAGGCATTGTAGCCTTAACTCTGTGTCCTTGGAAATATGTCCGCCATTTAGAAAAATTGTTGTTAATTATGGTTGCTAGGAGCTCAGTCTTATCTATTATTTAATTTCCATTTTAATAGAGGTCTTAAAATTCAGGAAGTGAAACAACATAGAAAAGATGTATAAAGGCTCTTGAGGTACAAATGACCTCAGGCACAGATCAAAAGCATTATCACCATGATTATTATAAGAGAATGAAACAGAGGCTTCCTAATCAAATTAGTAAAGAAAAAGAAAGAAACTTTCCACTGCCAAAGTATGATATTCAGTATTATGGAATAAATTCACTTTATAATATGAGGATAACGTGACTCATAGCCAATTACATAATTCGAAAACTCTACCAAAAAGTAACAGCAATCTTTCAGAAAATAATCCAAAATTCAATAAAAAACTTGTTCTTTCAGTTTATTTAAAATGTTCAATAACCTTTTCATTTTCTGAACAATGACAAATATTTAGTCAGTCCAAATGGTAACTCCCTAAAGAGCCAACAATTTGCAATCCACTTTCTTTATATATTCATTTATGTATGTATATATATAATTTTATTTATCTATTCATTTATTGGCTGTACTGGGTCTTGGTTGCTGCTCCGGCTTTTCCCTGGTTGTCCTGAGCGGGGGCTACACTTGGGTCCCAGAGCATGGACTCTAGGGAGTGTAGGTTTCAGTACTTGAACACCTGGGCTCAGTAGTTGTGGCTCATGGGCTCCAGAGCACAGGCTCAATAGTTGGGGCACATGGGCTTAGTTGCTCTGGCACATGTGGGATATTCCGGGATCAATGATTGAACCATTGCCTCTTGCATTGATAGGTGGATTCTTTACCACTCAGCCACCAGGGAAGCCCTGTGAGCCACTTTCAAGCAAACATTCCAGCTTCTATAGAATATATGTGGGCAAAATTTAGTGGCATCCAAGTGAAAGTGTTAGACTCTCAGTCATGTCCGACTTTATGTGACCCCATGGGCTGAAGCTTGGCAGGGCTCTCTATCTATGGGACTCTATCCATGGGATTCTCCAAGCAAAAATACTGGAATGGATTGCCGTGTACTCCTCCAGGGGATCTTCCCGACCCAGCGATCTAACCCTGTATTTGCAGGAGGTGGGTTCTTTGCCACTTGCGGCTCAGTTGGTAAAGAATCTGCCTGCAATGTGGGAGACCTGAGTTCAGTCCCTGGGTTGGGAAGATGCCCTGCAAAAGGGAGGGACTACCCACTCCAGTATTCTTGCCTGGAGAATTACATGGACAGAGAAGCCTGGAGGGCTATAGTCGCTGGGATTGCAAAGAGTCAGACATGACTGATCAACTAGCAGTAACTACCTGTGTAAGAATGCATTCAAGATACATCTAGTGAATGAGTACAATCTACCAGTCTCAAAGGTGTAAAACATATCACCTGCCTCTATGGGGCTTACTAAATAGCAAAAAAAATGGTTAACTAAGTAACATAATTTAAGTGAAAATGACTCAGTTGTGTCGGACTCTTTGTAACCCCATAGACTATACAGAAACACAAGCTGGAATCAAGATTGCCGGGAGAAATATCAGTAACCTCAGATATGCAGATGACATCACCCTTATGGCAGAAAGTGAAGAGGAACTAAAAAGCCTCTTGATGAAAGTAAAAGAGGAGAGTGAAAAAGTTGGCTTAAAGCTCAACATTCAGAAAACGAAGATCATGGCATCCAGTCCCATCACTCCGTGGGAAATAGATGGGGAAACAGTAGAAACAGTGTCAGACTTTATTTTTGGGGGGCTCCAAAATCACTGCAGATGGTGACTGCAGCCATGAGATTAAAAGACGCTTACTCCTTGGAAGGAAAGTTATGACCAACCTAGATAGCATATTCAAAAGCAGAGACATTACTTTGCCGACCAAGGTCCATCTAGTCAAGGCTATGGTTTTTCTAGTAGTCATGTATGGATGTGAGAGTTGGACTGTGAAGAAGGCTGAATGCCGAAGAATTGATGCATTTGAACTGTGGTGATGGAGAAGACTCTTGAGAGTGCCTTGGACTGCAAGGAGATCCAACCAGTCCATTCTGAAGGAGATCAGCCCTGGGATTTCTTTGGAAGGAATGATGCTAAAGCTGAAACTCCAGTACTTTGGCCACCTCATGAGAAGAGTTGACTCATTGGAAAAGACTCTGATGCTGGGAGGGATTGGGGGCAGGAGAAGAAGGGGACAACCGAGGATGAGATGGCTGGATGGCATCACTGACTCGATGGATGTGAGTCTGAGTGAACTCCGGGAGATGGTGATGGACAGGGAGGCCTGGCGGGCTGCAATTCATGGGGTCGCAAAGAGTCGGACACGGCTGAACAACTGAACTGACTGACTGACTGAGATTATACAGTCCATGGAATTCTCCAGGCCAGAATACTAGAGTGGGTAGCCTTTCCCTTCTCCAGGGGATCTTCCCAACCCAGGGATCAAACCCAGGTTTCCTGCATTGCATCTGGATTCTTTACCAGCTGGCCTACAAGGGAAGCCCAAGAATACTGGAGTGGGTAACCTATCCCTTCTCCAGCGGATCTTCCCGACCCAGGAATTGAACTGGGGTCTCCTGCATTGTAGACAGATTCTCTACCAACTGAGCCATCCAGGAAGCCCAATAATATAATTTTGATGTGGCAATAATTGAGTGGCACAGTGTTCTGTGGAAGTATGTGGCAGAAGCAACTACCTGTGTCAGGAGATCTGTGGGTGTGGGAGGGAGCAAACCCTGAGGAAGTCTCTGAAAGCTCATGTGTAGCTTTTCTTCTCCCTCACTTCTTTCATTTTCTCCTCTAATTTATTCCCTATTTTACCTTATTCCAAATATTTTTCTTTTTTTTCCTCCTTGTCCCAACCTACCTAGTATTAGACCCTTTAGTCTCTCTGCATTTGGAACTGACATTGGGCTTGAGCAACAGTTCTCTTTCAAGCTAAAACTCACTTGATTCATATTTGAAGTCAGTTTCCTAAAACCACACAGAAACCTACAAGTCTTGATAAGTGTGTGAGCCCTAAACTTGTAATCAGAAGATCTGGATTCAAATTGTGATTTTGCTGAGCAATAATAGCCGTGTGGCTGAAAACAAATAACCTCTTGGAGTCTAAGAGTCTTCATTTTCATAATGAGCCTAACTTACAGGAATGTTAAAAGGAGAAGTGTAGGGAGAGGGTGGGATGATTTGGGAGAATGGGAATTCTAACATGTATACTGTCATGTAAGAATTGAATTGCCAGTCCATGTCTGACGTAGGGTGCAGCTTGCTTGGGGCTGGTGCATGGGGATGACCCAGAGAGATGTTGTGGGGAGGGAGGTGGGAGGGGGGTTCATGTTTGGGAACGCATGTAAGAATTAAAGATTTAAAAATAAAATAAAATAAAATAAAATGACTATTGTGAAAAAAAAAAGGAGAAGTGTAATGAAAGTAGTATATAAAATGAAGAGTAAGTCAAATAAAAGCAATCTTATCATCAAAGGAACAAATAATCCTGAAAAAAAAAAAAAAAGATATAATTTGACTCATTTGGGAGGTGTTTTAGGAGACTTTGTTTTGAAATACATAGAAAGTTACACCTCCGTTGTGCCTTTACAAAATGAATCAGAGTGCAGCACTGAGATAGTTGGGGCTGTATCGTGCAGAAAATTATTTAGTTTTTAACAGAGTTTGTTAGAAAAATGTCTAAGTAGTTGAATACGACTGACAGGGTTTGGAAAAAACCTTTTTAAGACTATATATTCATCATATATTTTACTCTTTCCATTTGTATAGCTTGTTAAAGATAGAAAGAAACCTTCTTACCATGTGAATCTGGGACACTTCTTAAGCATAGAATGGACTCATTTAATTGTTCAAAATACTTGGACATGGATTTATATTATTGTCTACAATTTTTTTAATCCAAAAAATATTGAGCAGCCTACACTTTGTTTTTCACAACTACAGAATGCTCAAAAAATCTAGCAACTTAAAGGAAAACATATATAATAACAGTAAATTACCATGATCCCTCCATTTACAATAGACCCTCATCTAGGATCTAGAGTGACAATCCACTCTTTTCTCATAGTATTTCCAGATGGTGGGCCACTTTTTAGCAGAAATTTTTTGGAAGGATGTGTGTGTGTGTATCTGTACATGAAAGATTTTGTCTACTTTGTTTTCTTGTAAGATAATTTTTTTTTAAAGTTTCCTTTCTCTTTGGACACGGCCACATTTAATTCAAGACATTTTAGGAAAATGATCTATTTTGCTTGTTGATTAATTCAACCACTCTTTGAACAAATATTTATAAAGAAACTAGTATGTGCCAGATAACCTTTCAAGGGTTATTTCATCTAACTGTCACGACAACACTGCCAGAGAGTTTGGACTGAGACAAACCAAGTCAAATTCTGTCAAACGCATGCATAGGTGTTCTGTCATCCATATCTTTGTGGAACTAATTTGCTCATCTAAGCATTTGGGCAGGCAATGTCAAAACCTGTTTTCAACTGTTTGTCAATGTCACGCCTTCACTGTAAAAAGGCACTTTGGAGTCACTGTGTCTTTGCTGAGGGGGCTCCACTAGATTTCCTCATCACAGAAAACACAGTTCAAGAGAACCCTGAAAAAGTTAAAGTGTTTGGTGGCATCTGACTCTCTGTGACCCCATGGACAGAAGCCCACCAGGCTCCTCTGTCCATGGAATTCTCTAGGTGAGAATACTGGAGTGGGTTTCCATTCCTTTCTCCAAGGGATCTTCTTTTCCCGTGGATCGAACCTGGGTCTTTTGCTTTGCAGGCAGATCCTTTACCATTTGGGCCACCAGAACCCGGAAGATGGAACAGAAATCCTACTCCTATCCAGAGGATCTGCCACCTAGTGGTGAAGTTTAGCAAAACTTTTTGTTGTTTACTAATAACCTCAGATATGCAGATGACGCCACCCTTATGGCAGAAAGGGAAGAGGAACTAAAAAGCCTCTTGATGCAAGTGAAAGTGGAGTGTGAAAAAGTTGGCTTAAAGCTCAACATTCAGAAAACAAAGATCATGGCATCTGGTCCCATCACTTCATGGGAAATAGATGGGGAAACAGTGGAAACAGTGTCAGACTTTATTTTTGGGGGCTCCAAAATCACTGCAGATGGTGACTGCAGCCATGAAATTAAAAGATGCTTACTCCTTGGAAGAAAAGTTATGACCAACCTAGACAGCATATTCAAAAGCAGAGACATTACTTTGCCGACTAAGGTCCGTCTAGTCAAGGCTACGGTTTTTCCAGTGGTCATGTATGGATGTGAGAGTTGGACTGTGAAGAAAGCTGTGCGCCAAAGAATCAGTGCTTTTGAACTGAAGTGTTGGAGAAGACTCTTGAGGGTCCCTTGGACTGCAAGGAGATCCAACCAGTCCATTCTGAAGGAGATCAGCCCTGGGATGTCATTCTCAGATAAAACGCACCCACAGTCAAGAGGTCCAGTACTTCGGCCACCTCATAGGAAGAGCTGACTCATTGGATAAGACTCTGATGCTGGGAGGGATTGGGGGCAGGAGGAGAAGGGGACGACCGAGGATGAGATGGCTGGATGGCATCACGGACTCGATGGATATGAGTCTGAGTGAACTCCGGGAGTTGGTGATGGACAGGGAGGCCTGGCATGCTGCAATTCATGGGGTCGCAAAGAGTCAGACATGAATGAGTAACTGAACTGAACTGAACTGAAGACCATAGTTTTCTTCAAAATTGTATTTTTCTTAGCTCTAGATAAGGGTCAGCTATGCTCAGCTACCTCCAATGAGAAATGCAGACACATTTACATGATGATAAACCAACAGACAGAAATTCTAGGGATGACAAGAAACCCCTTCGGCTCTCCCTTCTTCAAGGAAAAGGTGAAAGTGCACCCCCTAATCAATGGTGCTTCCTGTGAGAGGGGCATAACACTCCATATGCAAAAAAAAAAAAAAAAAAAACAAAAAAAAAAACCACAGGAGCAAACTGCAAAGAGGTCGGACAAAGAATTCAGTCCACTGAACTAGAATTTGGCTGCTTCTGGATTCTTAAATTAAGTGCCCTTTTGTTTCTCTGACTTTCAACAAGGGTATTAGCAAGTATTTTCCTCTTGGTTTCCTGCTTTTTTAGCGTATAAAAATACACATTTCAGTATTCCTCACCAAATGACAAATATAAAGTGTTTGGGAATTTTCAGAGGAACAGTATTTTTGCAGACACTGCAGTTTGCCAAAAATTCTGAAGTTGAAGTCTGAGGAGAATGAGACTTTCATGTAAAGACCAGGCAAGAAGTCTATCACTCCTAAGTCTCGTGTTGGCCTATAATGTTGCATTTCGTGTTACAATCCCATCCTGACACTGAAACATTCATAATACTGAGATCTGGGGCCAGGATGAGATGTTGTTTTGGAGTGGGGATGAAATCGAGTCACTCATTCTCAGATAAAACGCACCCACCGTCAAGAGCTCCATGACTCTCTGTGAGACAGATGGGAAGTCCTGATGCATACCAGGCCACTGTTTTCCAGCAAAGAAAACAAAAACCCAGGTGCAGAATGTATTGGAACAGTGCAGATGGGCCTTCAAGGGTGTTCACTGTTTACAAGAACAGGAACGGAGCTCTCATCATTGAGTGACCGCTCTTCCTGGGGATCTGTTTCCCCCAGCTGGTCTCAAGCAGCACACTCCCCCCACCCCCCAACAAAGGCCCAGGCAGCAGCTGTCAATGACCTCTGGCCCTTCAAAGGGAGAGTCTGGGTGGCTGCTCTCACCCTGTCAAGATGTGCTAATTATGTGAATGCTGAGAGTCAGACTCCACACTAGCAGGGTTTTTCTATAGCCCGTCTGCCTCCCACACATCTTTCTCTTGCCTGCAGTCTTTTTAAGGAAAACAATTTACATCTGTTTCTATACAGATTCCTGGCATCTCCTCCATCCAGTTGTATCTTATCAGCTCCCAGTTCTGTCTGAAACGTGCTGTTATTCGGGGAATTGCAAGTCAGCTCTAAGAAGAGGAATTTGAAAAGAGAGAAGGGTCCTCATGATACCTACCCTATGCCATGTACCTGTCTGTCATCTGTAGACAAAGCTTCATCTGATCATCGTCATAGCCCCTAGATGAGAACACGGCTGTCCACACTCGGCGGGCAAGGAAACGGAGCTGACACTCTTCACAACTGTCTAATCTCTCCTCCTCACTTCATCTTTCACATGACCTCATTTATCTTTGTTAAAATTCTATTTCATACACCACTGCCCTTCCCTGACCTAGTCAAGGAATTACAAACTACTCCATCTGCTTTTTAAGAGGTAGTCTCATCCTAACCTATGTAAACGATTCCTCATACAACTAAGACTTCTCTCCCTTCCCTGTCTTACCCTTTCTGTTTGCCCTTCTACCAGGGAAATCCTACCATGTTTTACAGATCAGCACAAGTATCAAGTCACTGATAAAAGCTTTTCCTTATCTTTAATATGTGCTACATAACTCTTATCATGTTAAACTTAGTGCCTCTCAGTCCATTAAAGATGATTTTGAACTATCTATGCGTGCACTGAAAATCATTACCATGACACAATATTATAATGATCTCCATGGGACACTGTATTAAATATCACGTAAGAAGAATTAGGGGCTTCCCTGGGGCTCAGACGGT
This sequence comes from Capra hircus, assembly GCF_001704415.2. Classification (NCBI taxonomy): domain Eukaryota; kingdom Metazoa; phylum Chordata; class Mammalia; order Artiodactyla; family Bovidae; genus Capra; species Capra hircus. The sequence goes on from NC_030813.1 coordinate 96,242,477, forward strand.
AAAGAATCCGCCTGCAATGCAGGAGACCCTGGCTCGATCCCTGGGTCAGGAAGATCCCTTGCAGAAGGAAATGACAGCTCACTCCAGTATTCTTGCTGAGAGAATCCCACAGAGCCTGGTGGGTTATAGTCCCTGGAGTCACAACACGACTGAGCAACTAACACTTTCAACACTAAGGAGAATTAGAGAAAAGAAGTTACATTTCTGATCTCTTCGGAGCTAGGCTGAAAGAGAAACAGAAAGTAGAGAGCTGAGTCACATAATACAATATGAAAGTAAGCTTCCAAGTAAGAATTTCTTATCATTTGAATTTGTCTAGAGATGTTCAAATCAAAGATGTTCAGACACTTGTATTCTGTGAAGATGGCTCAGGTGAAGGAAAATTCATATTGCATCGTTACAATTGATGAAACCTATTCATTATTTCATTTTATAATATCATTGTATACATAAGCAGAGATGTACTGATGAATGCTAAAAAGCCTTTCTGAAATAAAAAGGGGCCTTGATTTGTACTCTTTGCCAACTTACTTAGTGCAAATATTTCTACGACTACTGTTTCAGTTTCTAACTGCTAATGTGACATCTCCTGTCACAGAGTTAGAAGAATTATGCAGACGGTCTCTTCAGTTCAGTTCAGTTGTTCAGTCATGTCTGACTTTTTGCTTGCGATCCCATGGACTGCAGCACGCCAGGCTTCCTTGTCCATCATCAACTCCTGGAGCTTACTCAAACTCACGTCCATTGAGTCGGTGATGCCATCCAACCATCTCATCCTCTGTCATCCCCTTCTCCTCCCACCTTCAATCTTTCCCAGCAGCAGGGTCAAAATTTTCCAGTGAGTCAGTTCTTTGCATCAGGTGGCCAAAGTATTGGAGCTTCAGCTTCAGCATCAGTCCTTTCAATGAATATTCATAACTGATTTCCTTTAGGATGGACTGGTTGGATCTCCTTGCTGTCCAGGAGACTCTCAAGAGTCTTCTCCAACACCACAGTTCAAAAGTATCAATTCTTTGGTGCTCAGTTTTCTTATAATAGTCTGGTCTCTTAGGAGCTGGTATGAGCCCCCTCCAGCACACCTCTCAAAAAGTCACATATTATTTCTATTAAGCAGATGAGGAAACTGAGGGTCAGAGAGGGTTTGTAACTTGTCCAAGACCACCTTGTAGATATATGGAAGGCATGTGCTTTCAATCTGGTATGTGAGATTACAAATCCCACTCTCCCCTGCTAGAGCATACTGTCTAGACAGCATCAATAAGTGATGGCATAAGGACATGGAACACATGGAGCATTTCTCAGTCACTTGATGCTTCTCCCAGGAGTAGAGAAGCCAAACACAAAAGAATAGTCACACGGTGGTCAAGTCTACAGTAAAAGGTTTCAACAGAGGAGAAATTTCTGGTAGCATGTAGTGATAATTCTCAGAAAGAGAGAAAGATGAGCAGGAATAGAGCTTTTGCCTTTGCACGTAATCATCTCTCTGCCTACAAGCGCCTCACTTTCATAGAAACACTACTTTCCTCTAGCCCTTAACTTAGCCACACAATGGACTTCTCCCTGTAGTTTGTATTTTTCCCCTCCCTCATTTCTTTCCTTCCTTCCTTTCTTTTTCCTACTTCCTTCTTTCCTTCATTTCTCCTATCTTCTTTTTACTTACTTCCTCTCTTCCTCATTTATTTCTTTGCCTAACACGATTTTATTGTTGCCCCTTCATTAACAAGGATCTGAAATAATATGTGACACTGTTTACCAATGAGGTATGTCATATATAATTCATCCTGCAAAAGTCATTTGGCCAAATAGGATATAAAAAAAGTAGTTACAGAGTCAGGATATGTTTATGGAGTGCACAAAAGTGTGTTGTGAGGGTCAAATACATTTGCCAAGAAGCATAAAAATACTGTCATTAAAAGTATGGAGTGAAAAATTAATCTGGGATATCAAGCACTATTTTGATTCTTCTCAATATGAATAAGGGGCTTCCCTGATGGCTCAGATGTTAAAGAATCTGCCTACAATGCAAGAGACCCAGGTTTGATCCTTGGGTCAGGAAGATTCCCTGGAGAAGGAAATAGTAATTCACTCCAGTATTCTTGCCTGGAGATTCCCACGGACAGAGGAGCCTGGTGGGCTACAGTCTGTGGGGTCACAAAAAGTCAGACACAAATACAAAAGCATGTACAAAGGTTAAAGTCTAAATGTTTGTGTATAAAACTTTCAGATCTTCATATCTTAAAAAAATAGATTATAGAGCTGTAAAGAATACACAAAGTGCACTTCCTTTTATTTCCATAATGAACCCGCCTGATACACTGTTTAACACTAAAATGAATTTCTAACTTAACAACAAGGACCAATTCTCTGATCGTTGACATGGTGTATCAAGTGAAATTCAAAACAACTCATGAAGAAAAGAAGCCTTCCAGTTAAACCAAATGATGCTTTTAAAAAGTCACACACTCAGGAATCACTCTGTAGCCCTTGGCTTTTGGTCTGAAGTATTTATTCCCAAGGGGAGAATCAGCCCCTCTCCTGCCCACCAGCACCCTCTTCACGTCTCCCATTTGTCAAGCCATTTGTCAACACACAGCAGTCTCCAGAGTGCCTGGACTTTGTCAGATTCTCATCTGGGAAGCAAAGCAAAGCTGTCTAAAGTCACTCGCAGAGCCACCTCCTTACAATGACCAGAACCCAGCCTTGGAGAAGCCCGCCCCCCGCCGCAAACCGCGCTCATGGAACAGAGCTCTCTGAGTAGCCGTGACATACCTACCTAGAGGACCGTTAAAAACTGAAGGAGCCGAAGGGACAAGAAACAGGAACTGAGACCTGGCTCTGAGCATCTCCAGGCCTCAGTTTCTTCATCTTTACGTGAGACAACATCTGGACCAGAGGATTTCAAACTTGCTTCCAGCTTTAAATCTCTGTAGCACAAATAAAGGCATCACTAGGTTGTAGTTTACTTTTTCAACAGCTAGATAAAGTTTGAGGATTCTACAAGTGAAATATTTTAACTTTCGGGATATCTGTCCCAAGTGGACAAAGTGAGACTTACTCACGTGTGCTTTGGAACTTGGCTTGGTCATCCTGGACATTCTGAAATGAGGGATACATAAGTGAAAGAGCCCAAGAAGGGGTGCTGTCTATGCAGGAGAGAAATAGTGGGAAATCCAGTTAGCACCACAGTGGTTAGATGCTTGAAGTAAGTATTCCAAGGAAGTTGCATCTTGGTGGCATCACCATCCTCTGTGGTCTAGTCCTGAGCATTCATGGTTTGCTGTTTTTCAGTTGCTAAGTCATGTCTGACTCTTTGCAACTCCATGAACTGCAGCACACCAGGCTTCTCTGTCCTTTACCATCTCCCGGAGTTTGCTCAGATTCACGTCCATTGAGTCAGTGGTGCTATTCAATGTATGGTTTGGAGCATATTAATAGATATTTCACTTCTCTTTGAGATGAATAGAGTCTAAAAAATTGCCTCACATTGATGAGGTAATGATAACTGTCACACGGGACCCTGGAAAACACTTTTTCCACAGTATGTATTTTAGGACATACTCACTACAGCCTCAGTGGGGCTTCCTAGGTGGCTCAGTGGTAAAGAATCCACCTGTCAGTTCAGGAGATGCAAGAGACACGGGTTCGATCCCTGGGTCGAGAAGATTCCCTGGAGGAAGAAATGGCAACCCAGTCCAGTATTCTTGCCTGGAGAATCCCATGGTCAGAGGAGTTTGGTGGGCTACAGTCCATGGGGTGGCAGAGTGTTGGACATGAACGCACATGTGCACACAATACTGCATTGCCTAAGTGAACTTACAGAATCTGATATGGCCTCAAATGCAATTAGAGAGAGAATTATAACAAGAAATTATACTGTTGTACTGTTCAGTTTGGCTGGGTCTATTCGGTCCCCGGCACAGGAGAAACTAAACTCCTCTCAGAAGAGGCCTGGCAAGCAAGCATGAAATAGGTGCAAATGGGTTTGGATTAAGTCAAGAAAAACATCATCATGTCTGGATCCACAGGGGCACCTCGGTGTTGGCCAGATCTAATCTGCACTGATAAATCCTTGCTCCATATCTTCCCTGACCATTTCCAATCTCCCTTTGATGCATGCCACCAGTTGGTGTGCAACAACATTGATGAGGCTGTGGCTCTTGTTTTCATCTTCTGAAGAAGCTTCTTACATACCTCAGTTACAATGGGATGATTTCCTGATCGTTGCTACCGTTTAGTCGCTAAGTCGTGCTCCACTGTTTTGCAACCCCAGGGACTGTAGCTCACCAGGATCCTCTGTCCATAGACTTTTCCAGGCAAGAATACTGGAGTGGGTTGTCATTTTCTTCTCCAGGGGATCTTCCAGATCCAGGGATCAAACCTGCATCTGCTCCATTGGCAGGCGGGTTCTTTACCACTGAGCCACCAGGGAAGCCCCACTTTCCTGGTTGCACTTCTGCCAACTCTTTCTTCAGCAGGGAATGGTTTTGCAGTTAATTTAAATAGCTAGCAGTTATACACCCTGCTCTAAGGACATCACTCGTGTTGTCTTCATTAATCTTAATTAATTAAGCAACCCTCTGAAGTCATTACTATTAATTGTCCTCATTTTACAGATGCAGAAACCAAGACACAAAGAGGTCAGGTAAATTTCTGAGGGTCACACAACTCTAAGCACAGAGCTGAGCCCCAGTTCATTCTCTTATCCACCCTGAATTTTTCTAAAAATATTTAATATGCTAATTTTTGCCATTTTTATTCTTTGATGATGACAAAACCTTCACATTCAGCTGACACTTTGAAGAAAATATTATGAATATAACCATTAAAGGTAAAAATGACTCAGCATTATATGTCACACACAGAGAAAAAGTGAACGTGAACTTGCTCAGTCGTGTCCAACTCTTTGCGACCCCATGGACTGTAGCCTACCAGGCTTCTCTGTCCATGGAATTTTCTAGGCAAGAAGACTGGAGTGGGTTGTCATTTCCTTCTCCACACAGAGAAGAATACCTAAAGGAACTCAGTTGTCTTTATAATATCCACTTGTTATCTTTCCATAAGCGTAGCACCCATCCCCATTCAGGGATTGTCTTAAAACTGCCTAACGTAAATTCTACACACCAATTGTCACTGGGAATATAAAACCAGCAGGATGAAGCAGTGTTATGTAAATAATGTACCATTTCTTTCCTCTGGCTATATCAGCCCTCCTATGTGTGTCTGGATGTTTTTACTAAGAGATTGCATCATGGCCATAAGAAGTTAATTACACCTTCTCTTTCATAACACTATCCTTACCACATCTCTGTCTTCTAGGTCAGCTGAACTAATTCATCCTTTTAATATTTACGTTTGGAAGATTCCTTTGAAGCTCCATGGCATCAGGAGGTGAGGGTCTGCAGGAATGATAACAGGCCAGACACAAGCCCTGTTTCTACTGCTTCCTCTCTTTCATGTAAAGACCTGACTTTCAACATCCTAAAATTTCCACTCTGTACTCACCAACGTAGCTGCTGGGTTTCTGTCAGATAGAGAGACAAGAGTTTTTGGAATTTTCCAAAGAAGTGATTCAGGAAGCTGTAACCTCTATTAGAGTCTGGAACTGGACAATGGTTCTTCTTAAAATGTTTTTTTTTTTTAATAAACAAATTAAAGGACCAAGAATTTCTGTCTTTTCCCCTCCTCTTCCCTTGCTTTGATTTTATGTTTGGTTGCTAAATAAGGACCATTTTAAAATGTTTCATTTAAGGAAAGTCCCAGCAAACTTTTCCCAATTGAACAGGCAAAAAATACTATAATGTTGCATCAAGCCTAGATTAAAGTTAATTATAAATAATACAAAGAATTTTATTTTAGACTTCAGGCTTTACCAAGTAACTCAAGTATTCAATCAATACATGAATTACCAAGGATAGAATATTACAACCAGTCAGTGAAAGATGAAATGATTCCATTCTAAGTGAATGACTAGATGGATACCAATAGGCCTTGAAAAAGAATATATCAACTTATCTTTCATTCTAAAGGAAGAATATCAAATATTCACCTTCTGCATAAGATCTATGGTTAGCTACTTAAAAAACATGTATACAATATCCAATCTCCCAAAGATTTACTCAAACTCATGTCCATTGAGTCAGTGATGCCATCCAACCATCTCATCCTATGTTATCCCCTTCTCCTCCAGCATTCAATCTTTCCCAGCATTAGGGTCTTTTCAAATGAGTCAGCTCTTCGCATCAGGTGGCCAAAGTATTGAAGTTTCAGCTTCAACATCAGTCCAGTGAATATTCACAAGTGATTTCCTTTAGGATGGACTGGTTGGATCTCCTTGCAGTCTAAGTGACTCTCAAGAGTCTTTTCCAACACCATAGTTCAAAAGAATCAATTCTTCGGCACTCAGCTTTCTTTATAGTCCAATTCTCACATCCATACATGACGACTGAAAAAACTATAGCTTTGACCAGATGGACATTTGTCGTCAAAGTAATGTCTCTGTTTTTTAATATGCTGTCTAGGTTTGTCATGGAACCCACTCCAGTGTTCTTGCCTGGAGAATCCCAGGGACGGGAGCCTGGTGGGCTGCCATCTATGGGGTCGCACAGAGTCAGATACAACTGAAGAGACTTAGCAGCAGCAGCAGCAGATTGGTCATAACTTTTCTCCCAAGGAGTAAGCATCTTTTAATTTCATGGCTGTAATCACCATCTGCAGTGAGTGATTTTGGAGCCCCAAAAGATAAAGTCTGCCACTGTTTCTACTGTTTCTCCATCTATTTGCCATGATGTGATGGGACTGGATGCCATGATCTTTGTTTTCTGAATGTTGAACTTTAAGCCAGCTTAATCTTCCTCAAACTACACATCCTAAATTTTTATTTGGAAAATATGGTCAGAAAATAATTTTACTTTCTCTGCCATCAATAGGCTTTATGAGGGCGGCCTTTTAAAATGTGTTGGATAGAACCTGGACTAAAATGAGTTAATTTTAGGAGTTCATATTTTTGAAATAAGATTGCTTGTGTTCGTAGCACAGTCCCCATTTTTTACTTACTTGTGTGAACCAGGGACTGTAATTTAATCCCACGGAGCTTTAGTTTCCTCATCTACAATGTGGCTAATAAGAGTGTGCATTCCATTGGGTTAAGATAATTTAATAAAATAATGAAGATAGAGTCCTTTAGCATATACTACATTCTCAATAAATGTTAACTCAGTATTTTATCTAAGCTACTAATTAATTTAATTGAAAATCAGATGAGGCCAGTACATGTATATTACCATTTCACCTCAAAAATGGCTCGGTACATATGAATAGAAGGGTATAGAATTAGTCCAACATATTTGTTGATGTAATTTAACCCATTTCTAGAAAATTGTCTCACCATCTATTAATATCTTGCACTTAATTTATAATGTGTAACTACTGTATTTTTGTATAAGTGCCTTTACAATGTGAGAAAAATATTTTTGTCTATTTCTTAGTACCAGTAAGTTATCACCTTGCTCAATTGTGTCTGACTCTTTGTGACCCCACGGACTGTAGCCCACTAGCGTCCTCTATCCATGAGATTTCCCAGGCAAGAATACTGGAGTGGGTTGTCATTTCCTTCTCCAGGGGATTTTCCCTGATCCAGGGATCAAACCGGTGTTTCCTGAGTCCCTTGCACTGGCAGGTGGATTGTTTACCACTAGCACCACCTGGGAAACCCCACTAAAGGAAGGCCCTTTAGAATGGCAGGAGCACCTTTTGCTCCTTACCTGCCTCCATACATTTTCAAATAAATGGAACTGCCTATTACCCCAGGCCCAAATTATTTCAAGTATTGCATCAAAGATAAACTCCTTTGCTATTTTCTTTTCTGGTTTGTATATTATTAAGCAATGATACCTATTTTTAAAATCATATCTCTTATTTTCAATGTCTAATGAAAGGTTATCACATGTAATATCTATATGGCATTTTTTTTACTAGGGATAAGAAATATTTAAACATGACCTTTTATTCATCCCCCTCCAAAAACAATCTATATAAAAGTAATAATCCTAAAAGGCACATAAGCAGGATAATCTAAGGAAACAAATAAGAATCCATTCATTCTTGAAAAGTAAATGTTACAATAAACAATTACAGAAGTTATAACTGATGCTTGCAGAAAACCAGTTCGCATGGATCTGCTATGGAAAGGATGGATGGCATAATATGCAAGAACCAACTATGTAGTGTTGAAAGTGATTCAGTCATGTCCAGCTCTTTGCGACCCCATGGACTATGCAGTCCATGGAATTCCCCAGGCCAGAATACTGGAATGGGTAGCCTTTCCCTTCTCCAGGGGATCTTTCCAAGCCAGGGATCAGACCCAGGTCTCCTGCATTGCAAGAAGATTCTTTACCAGCTGAGCCACAGGAAAGCCCTTGTAGTGCTTAAGTAGAGTCAAAGCACAAAGGGGTGAGGGGAGGGGATGGGGAAGTGGGAGGAGATTTATTTATTGCAAAAGAATTGGACATGACTGAATGACTAAACAACAACAACAACAACTTTAAGCCACATAATCTAACATAAATACCTCCCAACCTTGCAGTTGACACAGCCTCACTCATAGTAGGAATTCAAGAAATGTTAGCTGGATAGATAAATACATAAATGAACTTGATCCTGAACTATAAGAGGATAGAAAATGCAGACTAATGTGTTGTGGCTTTGTTTTATTTTTCTTTCATGTGTTTGGCTTTTGGCAGAATGGTGATCAATTAACTTCCCATTTTAAAGTAGTTTCTTCTTTAGGAAAATGTATATATGTTCAGTTCAGTTCAGCTGCTCAGTCGTGTCTGACTGTTTGCAATCCCATGGACTGCAGCACACCAGGCCTCCCTGTCCATCACCAACTCCTGGAGCTTGCTCAAACTCATGTCTATCGAGTCGGTGATGCCATCCAACCATCTCATCCTATATCGTCCCTTTCTTCTGCCTTCAGTCTTTCCCATCATCAGGATCTTTTCCAGTGAGTCAGTTCTTCGCATCACGTGGCCAAAGTATTGGAGTTCCAGCTTCAGCATCAGACCTTCCAATGAATATTCAGGACTGATTTGCTTTAAGATGGACTGGTTTGATCTCCTTGCAGTCCAAGGGACTCTCAAGAATCTTCTCCAACAACACAGTTCAAAAGCATCAATTTTCTGGCACTCAGCTTTCTTTATAGTCCAACTCTCACATCTATACATGACTATTGGAAAAACCATAGCTTTGACTAGATGGACCTTTGCTGGAAAAGTAATGTCTCTGCTTTTGAATACGCTGTCTAGGTTGGTCACAGCTTTTTTTCCTAGGAGCAAGCGTCTTTTATATGTTGGATTGGCCAAAATATTTGTTCCAGTTTTTCCATACTATCATACAGAATAATAATAATCATAATGTTATAATTTAAGAATCCTTCCTACCCCAAAGGGTTATTGTAACTTTCAAATGAGAGCACTAGAATTTACAAATGCTCTATGTAATTAAGTAATTTTTATATCACTTCCTTAGAAAAAGTGAAAAGCCCCTGCTACGTTTGTACAGATCTCAACCCTTTCAACCTACCTTTACATTATTTAGAGGTGTGGGGTAGAGTGGAAAATAAGGTGGGAGCATTGGTACAGAAGAAGGTTGGAGAGTCTTCAATCATCTTTGCGATGGTTTAGAGGGATTGTCTGCAGAAGGGGTGAATGAGAGAAGGGAGTCACCATTGCTTCCCTCTGTAAGTCAGGTGCTGGATGGTTTATAGGAAACAAGGTGTGCGAGTCCCTGAGGAAAAAGGTGAGAGATAGCAGTTACAACCATAAATGGAAGAACAGTCATCGCAGGTTCAAAGTGTGAAAAGCAAAATTAGTCAAGCACTACTATTTTAAGTTTCACTTGCACTCAAAGCAAGCAATATGTGAAAAGTTTAGCCCCTTGCCCCTGCTTCTGAAAGCAGAGGGGAGACACATCATAAAGAGGAATGAGGGTTTCCTGTGTTAAAATATTAATTATTTGTGGGTGGTATTTTTTAAATATTGCCAGGAGTTGCTATTGAAATGCAAATGTGTGTTTATTGCCCTGAAGGAGATGTTGTAAAATAAGAAAAAAAAAAAAGAATAGACAATACCCAGAGCTGGAAATTGCCCCCTGGGCTAAGGGCAGATGTTGGGTAAGAGCAAGAACAGGCAGAGAGGACAGGAAGAAAGGAGGAGGGGCTGGGAAAGGAAGAAGTAGAAAAAACCAGTGTGGACATCCCAAGAGAGCTGATTAAAAAGTCTCAGCTGAGCTCAGCTTTTGTCACAATCCAAGAAATGCATCCCAAGATTTATGGGTGGAATGGTCAACTACTGAGAATGGAAAGACTTGCCCCAATAGAAGCCTATATAGTCAAGATGATCTTCCTGCCTTTATCATGTGAAATGATATATATCCCCTCCCCATAAAGTAAAAGCTGACTTGGAAATAGTGCAGCCTTAGAGAACCCAGATATGGAGCAGAATAGCAATATCACTAGAGATGAAATAGAGAAGAGGCAGAAAAGGTCATATCTATGTAATATTTGGTTGGAGAGGTTTCCCACTAATCTTCCTTACCCACTGACTGGGGCCACGAGAGGAAAATTGAAGACTTACTAGGAATGGGCCTGGAAGAAAGAGGGAAAAACCACATAATCAAACTCCGATTGTTTCACCACTTTCCCACTTTAAGCCATACTTGAATATGAATAAAAAGAGCAGCTAAAAACAACACCTACAAAACTTAGTGACTGAACAATAACAAACTTAGACGCAATCATTCATGAACCGTTGCTGTTTCTGGATAATTTACTATGTAAAGGCAAAATGCTAAGGAAACTTGAATACATACAGGTGAGCTGGGAAGCAAGAACAAGAATGAAATTCATACTTCTGTGTCTCCTATAGACTCCAAATGCCTTTGTGTGTGCTTCCACGAATGTTAATATGAAATGTCGCAGAACCACACATTCCATTTAGAGGCTGAACTCAAACCAAATGGTATTTAAATATCAGTTTTTGAATTGATTTGTTCAATCAAAAATTTTGATGAGCAACTTTGCTTAGACTCTGTGCTCCAAATGGAGGGTCCTGGGTTCCACCCCTGGACAAATAACTAGATTCTACATGCCGTAACTAAAGATCCTGCATGCTGCAACTAACAGCCTGTGCAGACAAATAAAAAATGTATATATTTTAAAAAATTATGATGAGTCCTTCCTATATGCCACACACCCTGCTGAGTCCTGGGATAGAGCTGTGAGCAGAGTTGGGCATTAGAGAAGGAAATGGCAACCCACTCCAGTATTCTTGGCTGAGAAATCCCACGGTCAGAGGAGCCTGGTGGGCTGTAGTCTATGGGGTGAAAAAGAGCGGGGTACGACTTAGTGACTAAACAACAGAATCAGAGGTGGGCATAGCACATAAACTTCGTGTCCAGATCACAGAGATGAAAGAGTGATAATGAACTACCCTAAGTTCATGCCCTAAGTTACCCAGATTTTTTATCCTTAATCAGCTGGACAACAAGAGACCAACCATTAGATGTGTTTTTAATCAGAAAAAAAAAAAGGCGGAATCAATTTATACTGCAGAAAAATGATACTACTTGTATGCAAAACAGATAAACAGGGAGGAGAATCAAGGATTTGAAAACTGGAAAACTGTGTCAGAAGGTTACTGCATAGCAGTACCTGGGACAAGGAAATGTGAAATCAAGTGGTTCGGTGAGAATATTTTTAAAAGGATCAGATCTTTACCAGAAGCTCTGGCAAAACTTGGGAACAATTAAAGACAGAGAGTAAAAGTGGAAGAAGAAAAAATTACAAAATGATGAGAAGCTTTTGGTTGAGAAAGTCCACAGGATAGAGAATAATTCCCTAATATAAATTACCTGAGTAATTCTAAGGACGATAGAAAACCAAGAAATTAGTACGTTTTCCTTAAGCTGCTCGTAACTGATAAGATATGTCAGAATGCTCACAGCTCTCCAGGCACTGGGGTCAAGAGTGGTTCTTAGATTTCTAGGTTTCTTATCTTAAATTCATCAGTGAGATCCTTAATGTTAACATATGTTGCATTAGAGCTAAGTTTGTTTTAGAGTTGGTGGAGATATCCTTCATTACGCCAAAAAAAGGTAAGTGTCGGAGGAAGAAAAACACGTTTGAGCATGACCTCTTATTTATGCTTAAGGATATGGCTTTATCAACTCGGCTCCTTTCAGAGACCAGCAGATCTTGTCAGAATATACTAGGTCTCAAGGATCCCAAATTTAAAATTAGAAGGTAAAGATTAAGGATGAAATGTAAAGAACATTGGATCAGGAAGAACTTTTTTCTTTCCCTAACTCTGCCCTGCCACTTACTAGCTATGTGTCTCGGATAAGAAAAGCAACAAACACACTGTAGCTAAATACACCCCCCCCCCACACACACACACAAACACACAAATCTGGGAAGTTGGTGACATTCATTCGTTTATTTGTCCAACAAGCTTTTATTGACAGCCTATTTGTGCTAGGCACAGTTCACTACACTGGGGGCTGCCAGAAAAGGAATTATGCAGTACTAATGGTGAAACTGGGCTTCCCAGGTGACTCAGTGGTAAAGAATCCGCCTGCCAAGGCAGGAGCCATGGGTTCGATCCCTGAGTTGGCAAGATTCCCTGGAGAAGAAAATGGCAACCCTGACTGGAGAACTCTTCAGGAACTCTTGGCTGGAGAATTCCGTGGACAGAGGAGCCTGGTGGGCTACAGTCCATGGGGTCACAGAAGAGCCTGACATGACTTAGAGACTCAACAATAGTAGTGGATCACACGGCAACACAGTATTGGGAGTGCTTCCAGGCTGGACTGTAAAGCTCTCTTTGGCTGTGGAGAGTCTTCATGAAAAAAGTAAAATCTGAACTCTCTCAAGGGATGAACAAGTATTTGCCACATGTACCCACTGTCGATGACATTCCTACTAGGAAGAGCTGACTAAGGATCAGAAAACTAAAACCATTGTATTGACATTTAAATGTTATATTTTGAAACCAGTCTCGTAAATTTAAAACTTAAGAAGTTTTCCTTTCAGGAGAAAAATACATTTTCTTTTGAGCAGAGATCCATAGAACGTAAAGAAATTATCCTCTTTGAGAGGAATTAAGAAATTTTAAAGTCTCAAAAACAGTTGCCATATTATCTGACAAAGATAAAAATATTTTAAAATAGTAACATTTATTCAATATGTTTACAAAGTTCTTACAGATATTTCTCTGTATTTCATTCTTTGTTCTACTGAAAAGAACTTAATGACCTTAGTAAAAAACAAAAAAAGAATCCCCCACCAAGGATTCTGTTCAATTGTATGAGCATTTATAGAAGCTTCCTGATTTTTAAATCAATGTTTAATATTTATGTGTGAGAAAATTAAGGCCATAAGAATTTGTCTTTTGAAACAGTTATTCCATAACGCCCATGTATCCACACATGAAGATTCACAGTAGGTCTAACAGGCAACAGTTTTTGCCTCCAGCTATAACATTCCAAAAATGTTTTCCCTTGTTTCTTTAAGATGTAGGTTATAATATGTGTTTTTAAAGGTAATTTTTAGAAATGATGCATTGGACAAACACTTCAAAATTTTCACTAAATAATTTAGAATGAAGTGATATAGGATTTTGAAAGGGAAAAAAAAATCTAGCTATAACTTACTGAGTTTCTACTTTGTGCCAAGGACATTACATTCCCTTATTGTGCTCAGTCACTTCAGTCGTGTCTGACTCTTTGCAACCTCATGGACTGTAGCCCACCAGGCTCCTCTGTCCATGGGGATTCTCCAGGCAAGAATACTAGAGTGGGTTGCCATGCCCTCCTCCAGGGGATCTTCCCAACCCAGGGATCAAACCCGTGTCTCTTAGTTTGCCTACATTGTCAGGCAGGTTCTTTACCTCTAGTGCCACCTGGAAAGCCCACTTTATCGTATTCAATCCATATAACACCCTTGAGAAATAGAGTTAATTCTTGTTCTTCACAGTAGCAACCTCTACAACGTCACCACAAACACTGCATTAATGGCTATGGAGCCATTGTTCCTGGAGAAATAGTGGGTTGTATTCCTGGGAGCCTCTGGTCATAATATTTTCATCAACCAATCAATACATAGCTTCTTTTTACGTGTGTTTCTGTTTAAAGACACCTTATCTAATATATATTGTTGATTTATTAACACTGAACTCATGGCCAGCATTTAGCCATAACTCCTGCCTGAGTGAAGTTTATATAACTCACGGATTTTTCCCATAAAGCACATCGCAGCGTTGTGCTAAGGAACACTAGACACACTTGAACACTATGCTTGGGGCCATACTGGAGGCAAAATCACCAAGAAAAAGAACAAAAATGTGAAATACATGGCATCAGCTAGACTGTAAAAAGGATATCGTTTTAGTATGAGAGCTGAAATAAGATGGTGACATGTTGTTCAGCTTTAGCTGGGCTTGTGCAGAGTGGGCAATTCACCTTTTTCACCACCCTGCATATGTTCACGAATGCCTGCAAAAGTGCCAAGTATTGATTTTGAGAATACAAATAAATATTAGCAAGTAGGTGAACTTGCAACGACAGAATCTGCAAATAATGAAGACTGACTGTAATTATTATTACTCCTATTTAATAGAGTACTAAAAATGTAGAGAGCTTAAATAATTTGCCTGAGGACATCCAGAAATAACTGACTAGGAAATAACTGACTATAAAAATTACTCAAACTTAGCCTCATGTAGGGACTTTATTTTTTTTTTTTTAAATAGTCAATGTGCCAGAAGGTTTAAGAACATAGGTCCTGAAACTGAGTGCCTGGGTTCAAATCCTACTTTCACCATTTACTATGTGTTTGGCCTTGGCAATCTGGAACCCCTCCAAGCCTGATTACCTCACTGGTAAAATGGGGATGATAGTGATCGGTACAGAATCAGGTGATTGTGAGGATTAAACAAAGAATCCCTGCGAAATGACCAGCACAGCTCTTAGCTTCTGAAAGTGCTCAGCAACTGTTAACGGCTTCAGTTTAGTTCAGTTCAATTCAGTCGCTCAGTTGCGCCCCACTCTTTGCAACCCCATGGACTGCAGCACACCAGGCCTCCCTGTCCATCACCAACTTCCAGAGTTTACCCAAACTCATGTCCATTGAGTTGGTAACGCCATCCAACCATCTCATCCTCTGTCGTCCCCTTCTCCTCCCAACTTCAATCTTTCCCAGCATCAGGGTCTTTTCCAATGAGTCAGTTCTTTGCATTAGGTGGCCAAAGGATTGGAATTTCAGCTTCAACATCAATCCTTCCAGTGAATATTCAGGACTGATTTCCTTTAGGATGGACTGATTGGATCTCCTTGTTGTCTAAGGGACTCCCAAGAGTCTTCTCCAACACCACTGTTTAAAAGCATCAATTCTTCGGTGCTCAGCTTTCTTAATAGTCCGGCTCTCACATCCATACATGACTACTGGAAAAACCATAAGCACTGTATAACACTTTCTATTGTTGCCATATACTGACCATCAACAGAGTCAAATCCTGAAATAGGAACATAGTATTTGTATACTCTTTCCAACAATCTTATGGAAAAAATTTTCAAGTCCCCTAAAAGTCATTAGTAGAGAAACCAAGATTTGATTTTAACTCTTTGACTCCAGCCAATGTATTCTTAACACATCCTCCCACTGCCTCTTGGTCCATCACCGCAGGATCTGTATTTGAAGAACAATTATTTCCTTGGGATGACATGCACCATAACATAATATACTATCCTCTTCCATCTGCTCTGTGCTTCTAGATATTATTTCAGGTCAATTTGAAATTCTTTAATTGAAAATGAAACTATTTCATCACCCTGAAATATTCTTTACAATTCTATGCCAATTTTATTATTTTAAAAAAGCTCATCTTCATGTTTTGCGTCCTATTAGTTGCTCAGTTGGCTCTCTGCAACCCCATGGACTGTAGTCTGCCAGGCTCTTCTATCCATAGAGATTCTCCAGGCAAGAATACTAGAGTGGGTTGCCATGCCCTCCTCCAGGGGATCTTTCTAACCCAGGGATCTAACCCCTATTTCCCGCATTGCAGGTGGATTTTTTACCATCTGAGCCACCAGTAAAGCCCAAGAATACTGGAGTGGGTAGCCTATCCCATACAGTCAATAGCCATATTTTTTCCTAGACTTCTTTATTTGTTTATTTTAATTGGAGGATAATTGCTTCACAATATTGTGATGGTTTTTGCCATACATCAGCATGAATTGGCCACAGGTATACATGCATCCCCCACATCTTGAACCCCACTCCCACCTCCCTTCCCACCCCCATCCCTCTGGGTTGTCTCAGAGCACCAGTTTTGGATGTCCTGCTTCATGCATCAAACTTGCACTGGTCATCTATTTTACATATAACAATGCACATGTTTCGGTGCTATTCTCTCAAATCACCCCACCCTGGCCTTCTCCCACTGAGTCCAAAAGCCTGCTCTTTATGTCTGCGCTTCCTTTGCTGCCATGCACGTAGGATCACTGTTTTTGAAATATTTTAAAACCATTTGGTTGGAAATATTCCATCGCTTCCTCAACACTGTAATACTGTAGACACCAGATTTTTCAAGAGGCATTTAAAGTAATATGACCACAATGACTAATTTTATGTATCCATTTGGCTAGGCTATGGTGCCGGTTTCATCAAAGACTAGTCTAGATATGGCTGTGAAGATATTTGTGCATGTGATCAATGTTTACAATCAGTTGAATTTAAGATTATTTTCCAGAGTGGGGTGGGCCTCATCCAGTCAGTTGAAGGTCCTATAAAGAAGTGTATTTATTTGGCTTTGCTGGGTCTTAGCTTTGGCATGTGTGTCCTTTTAGTTGTGGCATGTGGGATCTTTAGTTGCAGCATGTGGGATCTTTAGTTGTGGCATGTGGGATCTAGTTCCCTGATCAGGGATCGAACATGGACCCCTTGCACTGGGAACATGGAGTCTTAGCCACTGGACCACCAGGAAAGTCCTCAGCTGCAAGTCTTGAGAGCGGAAGAACCCTGACTAATCCAGTGACCAGCTGTTTTTGTTTGCCCAGGATAGATTAAGTGGGACATGGACTTTTCCATCCTATGCCAGGACAGACTTGGACAAATCAAGACAAGTTGGTCATGCTACCTTAAAGTTTATCTTCCCTGCAGCAAATCACAGGAGGAAAAGAAATATTAGTATTACACAAATTTGCAGGATCTTTCCAATTATTGTTGGCACAAGTTATCTAGCCAATCATAGGTCAGACTATATTAACTTAGCACTGCACTATCTTGTGTGGGTGTATGGTAAAGTACACATAACACAAAATTTACCTTGTAAACCATTATAAAGGTACACACCAATGTGCAATCATCACCACTAGCTACTTGCAGAATTTTTGCATCACCCCAAACAGAATCTCGTATCCATTAAACAGTCACTCTCCTCAACTCCTGGCAACCACCAATCTGTTTTGTCCCTCTATGGGTTTGCCTATTCTGGCAAATATATCACAGTGAATTAAAATGCTGCAATTAAAATAAATAAATTTATATTTTAAAGAAATAAATAAAATAAAATAAAAGGATTAGAGAAAAAAAAATAAAATGCTGCCTGAAGGAACTCCACAACACGGATTATGAGAAAGAATGAGGACAAGTGTACTGAGTTCTAAATCATTTATTCATGAATTTGACAACTGTTTATTAAACAGCTACTATGAACCAGATGCTTTTCACAATAACGAGGCTCTAACTGTCCTCAGAGTCACAGCATTGACACAGAGTATCAGTCACTAGTGGCAAAATGATTGGATGTACTGAGTTTATGGGAAAATGAAAATGAGGTTAGTATAAGTCAGAGCCTTGGTTTTTCTTGTCCTGTTTCTGTGTGGACCGAGACAGGGGACATCAGGAAGCGATTCTTCTCATCTGGCACAATGACAAGGGTGGCCACAGTGGAAGAGCAGGAGGATAATAATTGACTGTAGTCATGGAAAATAAAAACTTCTGCTTTTTCGTGGGATTAAAAAAAAATCTATCCAAACTGCTTTGAATGGTGCTTAGCTACGCATTCGGATATCACTCTCTGATAAGAAATACTATAAAACACCTGTGTTAGGTAATAAAAGTCAACAACATCCCCTTCCTATCAGGACTTCATCTTTATTCATCAGTGGTTCGTAGGACTTCTACCATGGCCTGGCAGGGAAATACAAACAGGTCCACCTCTCTACTGAGCTAGAGATAAGTACTTCCACAAAATCTTACCATTATGATGCTACGTAGATCATGTTTACAGTCCTGTAATAAAGCCACTAATAACACTTTGTACTTATGAACTGCCTCCCACTGAAAATCTCGAATGTTTTATAGACCATAAATTCTCCCAACACCCTTCATGAGATAAAGAATAATTACTCTCCCCTAATAACAGAAAAGCCAGAAACTAGCTTAGCTGAATGACTTACCCAAGGCCACTTATGCAAGACGGAAATCCACTTGTTCTGGAGATTAAGTGGGGCCCATTCTGGTCCAAAGGGTTGATACTTGATCCCAGGGACTGTTTCTATTTCCCCTTTCTTTTTCTACCAATTTCTGGCAACTTTCCTAAGTTTCCCTCAAGGTGTTAACTGATACCAATTGATAATGCTTAAGGTGTTAGCCTTCCCAAGGATATCTACCTTTTATTAGGGAGCTCTTGAAGCCTGGCTAGATTTCAAAAACTAAGGAAAGGAGCTCTTTGAACTGCTGATGGAAAGTTTGTTCCCTTCTCCACCCTCCTACACTGTTGGTGTGAATGTAAACTTGTACAGCCACTATGAAGAATAGTATAGAGTTTCCTTAAAAAAACCCAAAATAGAGCTACCATATGACCCTGCAATCCCACTCCTGGGCATACATCCAGAGAGAAACATGATCCAAAAGGATACATGCACCCCAGTGATCATTGCAGCACTGTTTACAGTATCAACTTAAGTGGAAGCAGCCTAAATGTCCATCAAGAGGAATGGATAATGAGGATGTGGGACATAAATACAATGGAATACTACTCAGCCATGAAAAATGAAACAATGCCATTTGCAATATCATGGATGGACCTAGATAGCGTCATACTGAGTGAAGTAAGTCAGATAGAGAAGAAATATCATATGACATCCCTTAAATGTGGAACCTAAAAAGATGATACAAATGAACTTTCTTACAAAATAGAAACAGACTCACAGACTTGAACAAGCTTACGGTTGCCGGAGGGAAGGATGGGGGGAAGGGATAGTTAGGGTGGTTGGGATCAACCACTGCTATATTTTAAATGAAGAGTCAACAAAAACCTACTGTAGAGCACATGGAACTCTGCTCAATGTTGTATGGCAACCTAGATGGGAGGGGGCTTGGGAGAGAATGCAGGCATGTAGATGTATGGCTGGGTCCTTTTGCTGTTCACCTGAAACTACCACAACATTGTTTGTTAATCAGCTATATCTCAATACAAAATCAAAAGTTTGAAAAGCAAAAGAAAAGGAAGTTTGTTTCCTTCTCATCACTCACAGTGTACAACCCAGGGAACCATTCACCCCCTGCCACCCTGGAGACTGTCTCCAGAGAGAAAGCTCTTATCCTACTACATCAGCCAGTGTACCTCGAGGTTGTGCTTTGGCTTAACCGCAGAAATGGAAAGAAAAGCATTATCTTTGTGGCAAGAATTTTCTGACATCAGGACCCATCTGGTTGTATTAGGCAGCAGGATCCCTGAAAATACTTTATTGCTCCATTCTTTACGCCCAAATATTGTTAGTGAGTGAATTCTTTCTTGACATGGGCTGGAAATACAATCCAAACACTGCCACCAGGTGGGATCTCTTTCAACTAGCAGGACAGACATTTCCCAAAGAATTTCCAAGATCAACAGCATTTAAGACCGCCTTCTACCGAAATGGGAGGAAATGGAACAGTTTGAAACCACTAGAAAAATACTTGGTTGTCCATTGCCCTTTGTTGTTGTTTAATCACTAAGCTGTGTCAGACTCTTGCGACCCCGTGGACTGTAGCCTGCCATCGCCCCTTGTTGAAACTTATATCTGATTTCCTAAAGCAATTTTGAATGGTCTGTTACACATGATTCAAAAGGAAAGTGAAACTTTAAGTTTAATGGGACTAGGGGCTGAGGTTTACTGTATGAACATTGACACATCTTTTATGATATGCATCAT
This sequence comes from Capra hircus, assembly GCF_001704415.2. Lineage (NCBI taxonomy): Eukaryota > Metazoa > Chordata > Mammalia > Artiodactyla > Bovidae > Capra > Capra hircus. Next base: position 96,262,730 of record NC_030813.1, read on the forward strand.
TTAAAAGTATTGGAGAAGGCAGTTACACTTACATTATGTACAAGTGCTGAACACACAGAGAAAACTATGGGGGAAAATAACATTTTTCTCCCCATCTTTTTTATCACTGGACGAGAAGTAGTACTGCTTTTCTTTAAAAAGGAAATTTTTTTCTGCTATCAACCTGAACTTCCTCTATTTACAGCCCTGTTGAGGCTTGAGAGATAATAGACCATCCCGAGTTGAAAAACAGAAAGCCTCTCTTTGTCAGCTTCATGTCATCTTAGGTGGCAGAATTAGAATATCACTATTTGTGCCTCAGTGTTAGGGGCTTCCTTGGTGGCTCAGAGGTAAAGAATCTGCTCATAATGCAGGAAACCCAGGTTTGATCCCTGGGTTGGGAAGATCACCTGGAGAAAGAAATGGCAACCGGAATTCTTTCCTTGGAAATCCCAAGGACAGAGGAGCCTGGCAGGCTATAGTCCACGGGGTCTCAAAGAGTCTGACATGACTGAGCAATTGATCAGGCATTCATGTTATTTCAACTGCTTTTCTAAAGGGTATTTAATGGAGACAAAGCCCTCGCCCGTGATTCTTGTCCTCAGGAACTGCATTCTAAATAGAGATGCAAATGTACACAAATGCTCATTTTGTATGGTCGGTTAGCTTCCCATATTATATATTAGATATAATAATGGCCTGGAGTCATCCAGAAAAACTTTATTGGGGAAAGAAAAAATCTAAACTGTGCTGATTTGGAGAGGATTCACTTCTTGGTTTGGGTTGGGTTTCACAGTAGGAGGAAATTTGCACTAGAGTTTTAAAGCAAGAAAAGCTGCCACAGCGGGATGGATAGGAGCGGAGTTTGGGGGGAAATGGATAATATTTGGGGCTTCCCTAGTGGCTCAGTGGTAAGGAAACTGCCTTGCAATGCAGGAGATAGGTTCAGTCCCTGGGTTGGGAAGATCCCCTGGCAGAGGGCATGGCAATCCACTAAAGTCTTCTTGCCTAAGAATCCCATGGACAGAGGAGCCTGGTGGACCACATCCATAGGTCGAAAAGAGTCGGACACAACCAAAACAACTTAGCATGCACACACACATATACACAGATACATATATACGTATGGTTGAGTCCCTTTTTTGTTCACTTGAAACTATCACAGCATTGTTAATTGGTTATACTCCAATATGTGTGTGTGTGTGTTAGTCACTCAGTTGTGTCTGACTCTTTGTGACCCCATGGATTATAGCCTGCCAGACTCTACTGCCCATGGAATTCACCAGGCAAGAATACTGGAGTGGGTAGCCATTTCCTTTCTCCAAGGGATCTTTCCAACCCAGGGATCAAAACCAGGTCTCCTGCATTGCAGATAGATTCTTTACCATCTGAGCCACGAGGGAAGCCTATACTCCAATACAAAGAAGTTTATTTTATAAAAGTACAGCTGCCACAGAACAGCATCAGATTGCTTGAGGGCATTCCTTGTCAACTCCTTAGAATTCAAAAATATATGCTGAACTAGCTACAAAGATAATCATGAATCCCTTTTTAATTATTTACCCTTCCTTCAAAACATGGGTTGCAATAATTAATGTGTTGCGTACTTAGTATAGATGGAGGATAATCAAAATGGAAAAAAAGCAGGCTTTGGTCTTGCTGAGCTCAGGCTCTGTCGGTTTCCATTCAGTGTTAATTCCAGTTCAGCCAAATCCTACTCAGCTTGCCCAGCGCTAGCCAGACCCTCGTGCTCTGTTTACAGCTCAGCAATAGTTACCAGGATTGAGGACGTGGATACCTGAAGTATTTACACAGCGTTTGTGCAATCACTCTTCATTGCCTAGTAAAAGACGGGTTTGCAGAGGCTGGCTTCTTGCCAAGGTTATCTAGATCTTCATTTTATAAGGTAAGAATTTACCCCAGAGTTCAAAAATTGAAAAACAGGGTGGAGGAGTTGGTGGTGGTAATCACTTGTGGTCAAAGAAAGCTGTTTGCTTTTCTGCGGGCAGATATCCAGGGGCAGTTTGAAATGACTTCCCTCAAGGAAGAAACAACAGAAAAACACCTGGAAGTCCTGAAGTGAAAGTAGAGAATAAAATTAGTTCCCAGTGGTGATATTTATCACATCTATACCCTCTATCTGTCTCTATCTTTAAAGTATTCTTCACCATAACTAAGGAGCTTCCCTGGTGGCTCAGCAGTAAAGAATCTGCCTGCAATGTAGGAAACACAGGTTTGATCCTTGGGTCGGGAAGATACCCTGGAGAAGGGAATGGCAACCCACTCCAGTATTCTTGCCTGAGAATTACCATGGGCAGTGGAACCTGGCATGCTACAGTCTGTGGGGTCACAAGAATTGGACACAATTTAGTGACTAAACCACCATCACCACACCATACCTAAGCAACTTTAATTGATCCTGTTAAGGTTTTTACATGGATCATCTGAGCAGTTACACCTAGAAATTTATGTGCAGGGTGAAAAGGCAGATGGTTACAGCGTGCCAATGACTGTATCCCTGGGTTGCTGAAGTGAAAAATGAGATCACCTCCCTCCAGGGACTGGAGGGTCAGAAACCTCTTTGTCCACAGTCCTATTGCCAACCTTCTCAAGGACTGCATGCAGGTAGGACCAGTGGGAAAGTGGAGGGACAAACGGAGGTAAAGTTAAGAGAGTGAGAGGATTTCCCTGATGATCCAAGTGTTAAGAACATGCCAATGCAAGGAACACGAGTTTAATCTTTGGTCCAAGAAGATCCCACATACTGCAAGGCAACTAAGCCCACGCCCCACAACTATTGAGACCATGCTCAAGAGCCCATGCTCCATGAAAAGAGAAGTCCGCTCTCCACAACTAGAGAAAGCTCACATGCGGCAATGGAGACCCAATGCAGACATAAATAAATAAAATAAGAAGAGAGTGGGAAAAGGTAGAGGTGGGTGGTGAGCTTGAAGGCAGAAGAGGAATGAGACAGCCACTTGTATTTCTGCATTGCCAGCTAATCCTCACTGTTGGGGGCTTAGAGGCATAGTTCCCTGGGAGAGCACTATGAAAATATGAGTGGAAATGTTCACTGAATTGCATATGGAACTACTTCCAGGGCACAAAACACTGTAAGTATTATACTTTTAGAAACTCAGTTTAAGAACCAGTCTCCAAAAGGATGAATGAGAATCGAGAGATGAATTCTAAGAGGAGATTATTCATTTGTTTTAATGTAACAGCTTTTCCCCAAAGAATAAAACTAGCAAACTACCATGTATAGAAACAGCTAAGTCCAAGAGACAGATACATGAAGGTCTTTAAGAGACTATAAGGATTGAAACACAAATTACAGCAGAAGGATGCCACCTGAACTGAACTGCCTGCAGGAAGAAACTGATCAGGATGGCGGGTAGAGTTCCACAAGCAAATCCCATAGACAACATGCGGAAAACAAGGGGCTAGGCACCCGAGGAGACACGCCAACTGCCAAACCACAAAAGACTGAATGAGCAATCAGGGGAAGGAGGGCTTCAAGACGGGCTTGCAAAGTTTCTCATGCTGTCCTTCAAGCATGACACTAAGCATTCTACCAAGGGGAGAATAGCCATTGCTACAAGTAAAATTCTTAAAAAGAACAAAAGAAAGAAAGAAAAACATGCAAAACTTTTTTTTAATTTTAAAAGATAAAGAAAATTATTTTCTTTTTCTTGAGGGAGGGGGAGATGTAAGGGCATATTTTCAAAGCATCATTATCAGTTGAAATTATCAGTATAGGTGGAGTTGAAAATACAAGGAGAAATATGACCAGGCATGTCAATTAGTTATAAAACTATAGTGAGCATGTTGTTCTGATATGTTCCTTACGAAGCAGAATCAACATAGGTAAGCATTAAAAAAAGGATGCAATCCCCTCAGAGTATAATTTCTCTAATTTTTTATTAAGCAGAAAAAAGTCAAAATAGTGTGTGATTCTAAAGATACAAGTAACACAGAGATATATTCTATGCCTTAGGCATAGAGAAAGGAAAATTTGAGAAGTTATACCCCAAGATGCTAATTTTGGTTTTGTTTGGGTCCTATGATGATGGGTGATGTGAAAATATATAAAATACTGTTTCTGCCCTCAAGGATCTGACTTATTCATTTTCCTTATTATGTTGGTTTAGTCATCTTTAATTTTCATATCATTCAAATTTTAAGGACTGTCTTAGTTGAAAAGCAGTCGAAATGAATTCAGGGGAAAAAAGGAAATAAGCAAAAGCTAAAATCAAATTATTATACATTATAGGAAGATAAACATTTTTTATTCTATATAGTTAGACAAGAAAACAAATGTGTTTGGTTGAAGATATCTGGTGCAACACCCCTTCAGGTTATCACTATTCAATTGGATTCTGTTCCACAAATATTAAGCATATTATATTAAGCATGTGATGAAATGTAACAAAATTAGAGGAAGGCAGTGGAGCTAAACGATGAACGACTCTCCCTGCCTTCAAGGCCTTTTATCTAACAAGATGTCAGATCAATGTAATGACACTTCCATCTCTCTCCAACGCCAAGTCTATGCTTGGATTCTTATCTGATTTTCTTAGTTAGGACAGAAAATAGGAGTGAGCCTTTGGGAGAAGTCCTCTGAGTGACTGAATAGTCTCACTGTAGATCATTAAGAAAATGTAAGATCCTCAGTCTTTGGAAAGCCTTTAGCAGATTCTCCTTCAATCATTATGAATAAATTTCCCTTCTCTCAGGTCTCAGTTCAAATGCTGGGTCCTCAGAGAGATGTCTCCTGACCACGTTACCATTCTGGAACACCCCAACATCCCCAGCACCCCCTTCCACATATACACACTATTCCAGGGCTTATTGCATTGTTTTATTATTGTTTTATTATCTTCATGGTGCTTCTATGAAATTGTTAATTCTTTGGTTTTATTGTCCATTTCTCTTGAAATGAAAACTCCGTGAGGATAAGATTTCAAAGGTCTTTTATATGGCTATATCCCCAACTTTTAGAACAGCATATAACTCATAATGTATGCTCAATAAATATTTATGAACAAATGAGGAAGCACCTGCCTCTGTCTCTCTGGGTCTTGCTATCTTGACCCTAAATTTAAAAAAAAAACTAAGCAATCAGTTTATTCCCACTACATCTCCAGCTCTTAGAGGGATTTCTGATACATGGTGGATGTTCAGGTAAATGTTGTTGTTGTTCAGTCACTAAGTCGTACCCAACTCTTTGCAACCCCATGGATTGAAGCATGCCAGGCTTCCCTGTCCTTCACTATCCCCTGAAGTTTGTTCAAATTCATGTCCATTGAGTTGGTGATGCACCTCATCCTCTGCTGCCCCATTCTCCTTTTGCCTTCAGTCTTTCCCAGCATCGGGGTCTTTCCATCGAGCTGGCTCTTTGCATCAGGTGACCAAAGTACTGGAACTCCAGCTTTGGCATTGGTCCTTCCAATGAATGTGCAAGGTTGATTTTCTTTAGGATTTATCTCCTTGCTGTCCAAGGGACTCTCAAGAATCTTCTCCAGCACCATAATTCTAAAGCATCAATTCTTTATCACTCAGCCATCTTTATGGGCCAACTCCCACATTCGTACATGACTACTGGAAAACCTTAGCTTTGACTATATGGAACTTCATTGGCAAAGTGATGTCTCTGCCTTTTAATACACTGTCGAAGTTTGTCATAGCTTTTCTTTCAAGGAGCAAGGTCTTTTAATTTCATCACTTCAGTTAAACAATTGTTAGCTAAAATAATGGTAGGACAGTAGCCAGGAAGAAAAAGATCCCCAATACAGAAAATCAAAATGTGGTGTAAGTCAGATTATGGAGTTGTATATTGATCTCTGTGTGTTTATTTCCGTGCTACTGCTGCTGCTAAGTCGCTTTAGTTGTGTCCGACTCTGTGCGACCCCAGAGATGGCAGCCCACCAGGCTCCCCAGTCCCTGGGATTCTCCAGGCAAGAACACTGGAGTGGGTTGCCATTTCCTTCTCCAATGCATGAAAGTGAAAAGTGAAAGTGAAGTCGCTCAGTCGTGTCTGACTCCTAGCGACCCCATGGACTGCAGCCCACCAGGCTCCTCTGTCCAGGGGATTTGCCAGGCAAGAGTGCTGGAGGGGGGTGCCATTGCCTTTAGTCAATTATTGTCTGCAGCTTCCAGGCTTGCTTCAATTGTGTGTCAAAAATCAAAATTAAATTAGTTGTGTGTTCAAGCTTAGCCAGAACGTGACAGAAGGGTGTACCAGAATCCCTTAGTGCAGTGCATGAGTAAAAATAGGAATCAGTCAGAGAAATATGGGGCAGATGGAAAATCTCTGGGAATGACGAGTCAGATGAGAAGTCCAGCCACTTCTTCCCCAGGTGGATATTCTCCCATTGCTGCCAACCCTGAGGGAGCTGGTTTTTATTAGAGAAGCAGCTATTCCTTTATAAAAGTAAACAAAAGCAGCATATGACAGACTCTCTTAAGTGTTATGAGAGGTACTAAATGCTATGAAGATTTAAAGGATTAAGAGCTTACAAGCCATTGGACTGATTAGAAATCACTGCACAGAAAAGGTAGAATCTTTAGATGGGTCCTGAGTAGCACAAACCAGGCAAAGGAAGGCTTCAAGTGAAAAAACTGGAAAAGAACCATCTATTATGGCTGGAGCACAGGGGCTATGTGGGAGAGAACAGAGACACACCAGAAAATTAAGTTGAGGACAAATTGTGGAAAGCTTATGAGTACCAAACTGAGGATTTATTTTGTTTTGTTTGCATTTAGCTCCTAATGGGCAACCACTTATAGATTTTTGAGAAAGTTTATACTGTTACTGACCAGCTTCCGAGGGAGATGAGTGGTAAGGAATCTTCCTGTCAATGCTGCACATGCAGATGTGAGGGTCCAATCCCTGGGTTGGGAAGATCCCCCGGAGAAGAAAATGGCAACCCACTCCAGTACTCTTGCCTGGAGAATTCCATGGACAGAGGAGCCTGGTGGGCTACAGTCCATGGGAGCACAAAGAGTCGAATAGGACTGAGCATACACACGCATGCAATATTGTTACCGAACCAAGTTGTAGGAGAATAAATCTAGTAGCAGCGTTTAGATGGTTACGATGGTAAGCGGAGTTCTAAATTGATTCCCAGTCATTTGTATAATTTCCATTGTCAGTGTAAGAGAAAGCTATGGATATGATGGGCTATCCCTTTGGTGATTCCCTTATACTATACGGCAAAATTGAGTTTACAAAAGGAAGGTTATCTCTGGTGAGCCTGACCTCAGCAAGTCCTTTAAAAGGATAAGGACTCTTTCTGGAGAGATTAGAAGTTATTTAACATGCAGGAAGTTCTCCTGTACTGGTTTGACGATGGAGAGGACCACGTGATAGAAATGGCAGATGGCTTCTGGGAGCTGATAACAGAATCTGGTAATAGCCAACAAGAAGATTAGACTCCAGTACTACAACTGTAAGGAACTAGATTCTGTCAACACATGAATGAGCTTGGAAGAAGATTCTTACTTAGAACTTTCAGATAAGAACACCACACGTTCAGTACCTTCAGTCTGAGACCCTGAGCAGAAACGCAGATGAGCCCACCTGGATCAACCTACAGAACTGTAACATAATAAGTGAGTGTTGTGGAATGCCTCTGAGTTTGTATTTCTTATGCAGCAATAGAAATCAAATACAGTTGGAGTAAGGAGACATCAAATACGGTTGGGAGGCTATGACTCTTCTAGATCAGAATAAATTAGCAACTAAATGAAAGAGATGGCAATAAAAATAAAAAGGACGGATGGCAGAGATACCAAAAAGATAGCTTCATGTGACTTAGCAATGATTAGATATGGTGGTCAGAAAGAGAGAGAGGCAAGTGTGGCTCTAAGAGTTGGGACCTAGATGACTAGAAGGATAAGGATGTCATTCACGGGAGAATGTGGAAATCAAGAATAAGAAGGTGGGTTGGGGTTCAGTTTCATTACAGAGGCACAGAATTTACGATGTCAACAAAACTTATAAAAGATGGAGTCTTAAATTCTATAGGGAAGTTTAGGGTAGGAAAGTCATTTGGGGGACTTTCTGGTAAGTAAATAAAAGTACATAGCTAAAGTGAGTTAACTGAGGAAATAATTGGAGAAAGAGATGGATATGAAGTTGTAAGAGGATCCCAGAAGAAAGGCTTCTCCTACCTCTATGTTCTTGTTACTTCCTCTGCCTGGAAAATCTTATGTAAAATTGTCCTGGAAAGCCATCTATTTAACCTTCAAATCCCAACTGAAGTGTCATCTCCCCTATGTAGCGCTTGCTGCTCTATTCAGCCATTCAAAATTATTTTAAGGTTTCTTAAGTGATAATATTCCTGTCTCCCCAGCAGACTAGGTTTCCAGAGGATAGGGACCATTTCATTTCATCTCTATTATCAATACCAAATGAAGCATCAGGAACACAACAGACACTAAGCATCTGTTGAATGAATGAAACAAAGATATGTGTAATCAAAGAGATAGGAAGAAACCAGAATAGATAAGATAAAAAAAGCAAGAGAGTTTCCAGGAGAGGGTGGTAAATAGTGTCAAACCCTTAAAGATAAATGAGAATGAAACTTTAAGGGGGAGAGGGTAGGGGGTGGGGAGGTAGGGATGGTGGCGATTGGATTGCTGATAGAAGTTTAGTGCCTAATACAAGGACAGTGTCAGTAGAGTACAAAGATCCTATTCCAGAGGTAAGAAATAAAATGAAGCGAGGGGATTATAGGTAATGAAAAAGTGAGATATTAGGTATAGACTGCTTTTTAAATAAGTTCAGAGATCAAAGAAAGAAATAGGATGATAGTTTGTGAAATAGATAAGAAAAAGAGTTTTGATGTTTGTTTTTGTTTTTAGAGTGTAGGAAAACTAAACAAGTTTACAGAAAGGGTAGAAAATAATAAATGGATTGATGATTCATAGACTCTCAACATTGGGAGGGTCCTTATAACATTCCTTGTCAGTAACTTTACATTTTCCATTCTCCCTTCTTCCTTGATATCTGAATTCAGATCCGTTTTAAAGTGGCAATGTTCCCAAGCCAGAAAACATACTTAATTTTCCAGTCCCCCTCATTCAGATATGGGCTTCCCTGGTGGCTCAGATGGTAGAGAGTCTGCCTGCAGTGTGGGAGACCCGGTTCCATCCCTGGGTTGGGAAGATCCCCTGGAGAAGAAAGTGGTAACCCACTTCAGTATTCTTGGCTGGAGGAGCCTGGCAGGCTATAGTCCCTGAAGTCATTAAGAGTCAGATACAACTGAGTGACTTCACTTTCACTTTCACTCATTCAGATAATCTTGAATGCTTATAGGCAAGGATGGCCATGAAAAATGGTTTAGACCAATGAGATTTAATAGATCTCTGTCAGAACTCTGAGAGAGATTTTGCCTCTCTCGATGAAACGGAAAAAGATATGATTGGTGCTTTCCTTTCCTCCTCCTTTCTTCCTTGAGCAAGGGCTCAATGGCTGGAGTTGCAGGAGCCATGCGGTGACCCTGAAGCAGCAAAAAAGAGAGAGAAGATGAGTCTCAAAAACATTAGTAATGACATTGCCAAGTCACTGAACAAATACCAACAGCTTCTTAACTGCAGACTTCTTGCAACAAGAGGAAAAATAAACCCCTATGTTTAAGCCACTGTGAATCAAACCCATATATATGTATCCTTATAGCCAAGTAAGTTTGTAATTAATAAGGCTTTAAATATCTTTAATCAACCTTTCAGCATTTGAGTTAGTTCTAAAATTTCTCCAAGTTGTTTACCTACTTCCAGAGGCAGGAAATTGATTAGCTATTAAAACTTTCCAGACCATTTTAGAAAGTTTGGACCATTAGAGAGTTAGACCATTGGCTTGCTCTTCTCAAAAACATTCTATAGTTCCCTACTTTCTCCTTGATCTGGCATTCAAGGTCCTCCATAAACTCATTCTAGCCTACAATCCATTTCTATTTCCTGCACTCTCCAGCATATATGCTGTCTTCAAATCAGATCAACCTTTGTCCCAACAGACACAGCCTTACTAACATGGCAAACTCATTCTTACTTTTTGCAACTTATCTGTTACAGATATTCTTTTCTAAATTGCAAGTCCTTTATGTTTGACTTGTCTAAGGTCCTACTCATTTTTCAAGGCTAAATAAAGCCTCTTCTTTTCCAGGAAATCTTCTCTGGCTACTCCATTTCCAATTGATTTCCTCCTTTTGACTGACACAGCAAACTGTGACTTGAGTCTATGGCTGAATACTACTTCTCCCATTATTTGTTGATTATCTCATGTGGGTTTCCTTGATTCACTTACTAGAAGGTTAAAATGCTCCAAGCCTAAGACATATTCTTCTTACATATTTTTCCCACAACTGCTACTGCAGCCTTCTGTAAGCATTCAATGATAAGTGCCAATGGGACATTTTAAGAAAATAAATGTACATATTGCTTAAGAGAGCTAATAAGAGGACATGTATACATGCCTATGTATAGGCTTCCCTGCTGGCTCAGACAGTAAAGAATCTGCCTGAAATGTGGGAGACCTGGGTTCGATCCTTGGGTTGGGATCACTCATTTGCTCCCTCACTCATATATATATATATATGTGTGTATATACACACACACACACACATATATACACATGCACTTACACACAGACATGATTTTGTGGTCAAAAGTAGAATTGAACTCAACAGAACCCACTAAAATTGCAAATTTGTGTTTGCTGTTATTGTTTTTAACTGTTAAAATTCAGATTTATTTTATTTTCTTCTTATTTTTTACTTTATTTTACAATACTGTATTGGTTTTGCCATACATCAACATAAATCCACCACGAGTGTACACGTGTTCCCAATCCTGAACTCCCCTCCCACCTCCCTCCCCATACCATCTCTCTGCTGTTATTTTAAGTTATAGAAATGTCTCTCTTCAATTTTCCTTGTATTTAGGAAAAGAGACCGATAAGTGTCCTCTGTCTGATTCAGTGGTTGACTATAACAGTTACTCTCTAAGATAAAAATAGGAAATTCCTATTATTAAAATTTAAGACAAATTTTAACCAACCAGACCCAATAAGAAACCCAACCATGTACCACCACTGTATTCACCTCAGAAGTTCCTTGTTTGTATAGCTGCAAATCTTTCATGCATCAAGTAAGCCAGAAGCTCAGCCAGAATCATGAATCCTATTATTTGTCTCATTTTGGGAGAAGGCATCTAAAGATGCCAGCGCTCTGTGATAGCTTCATCCATCCAGATCTGTGAACTTTGATAAAAGAAACATTGGCCTATAGTCTTCAAGTATTGTAAGATGGCATCTCAAGGTATTCTGATGCTATGCTGTGCCGCTCAGCAGTGTCTGACTCTTTGTGACCCCATGGACACTGCCAGGCTCCTCTGTCCATGGGATTCTGCAGGCAACAATACTGAAGGGGGTTGCCATGCCCTCCTCCAGGGGATCTTTTCAACCCAGGGATTGAACCCAGGTGTCCCGCATTGCAGGGAGATTCTTTACCATCTTAACCACCAGGGATAAGATGGCATTTCATGGTATTGTGATGAGGGAAGTACCACTCCCAATTCAATTTGATTTTTTTAAATAAATGGATTGTATGTGTGTATGTGTGTGTGTGTGCTTGGCCACTTCACAAAGCATGTGGGATCTAGTTCCCTGACCAGGGATCAAACCTGTGCCCCCTGCATTGAAAGTTCAGAGTCTTAACCACTAGACCACTAGGGACCACTAGGGAAGTCCCTCAGTTTGCTTTTAATTCAGTTCCCCAGGAAGTACTCAGAGTGTCTGACATGTGTCGTTTCTTTGTCATTGATGAACGTGATGCTGCTGACTTTATCTGTTTCATCCCTTGCTCCATCTTCTGGGGAGTAGTTTAGTTGCAAATGAGCCACTTTTGGTTCAGAATCTGGCTGCTACAAATATTCTTGCTAGATTCCATTCACATTCACATTTTTTCTTTTATCAACTCTTGCAATTACAGGTGAGAGTCCAGCTAGGGATCATTCTACCCACTTAACATCTCGTCATTTCATTTATTCTGAATGTAATGGCTGGTCACTAAAATATAAAGATAGGTATGGCCTGGCCTCTGTGTTAAACAAAAACACACAAGCAATTCTCTTAGCTCATAGCAGACTCTTCTAAAACATTTGTTATGTGCTAGGCACTGCACTTTCCTGGTGGCTCAGACAGTAAAGTGTCTGCTTACAATGCAGGCAAGAAATTGCAACCCACTCCAGTACTCTTGCCTGGAAAATCCCATGGATGGAGAAGCCTGGCAGGCTACAGTCCATGGGGTCACAAAGAGTCGGACCCAACTAAGCAACTTCACTTTCTTCACTTTCAGGCACTGTACTAACTCTTGACATGGACTGTCACGTGATTTCTTTTTTTTTTTTTACAACAATCCTGTTGACAGGAACTATTAGTTTATACTTACGACTCTAATAAGAAAATGGAAGCATGAAGAAGAGAAAGTACATCTAGGAAGAAGTAATGGTAGGCATTGAAGACATATGGTCAACCCTAGCAGTCATAGCACAGCTTCTGCGAATGAAGAACTGTGTCAAGTATAAAGCAGCAAAAGTAGCAATGGAGCTATGCAGACTCCTTACCACCTGAGCCACCAGGGAAGCCCTATGGAGCTATGCACCAGAGCTAAAAGAAGGGAAGTCTTGGGGATGGTTTCAAAAGGCTGGACGGCGAAATTTCAGCAATGCAAACTGGAGCTGGGAGAGACCCAGAACTACAATTCAAAGCTCAGAAGAGATCACCAAAGCAGATTTTTTTCTTCATTAGGTATCCCCCCCTGGGTAGGTTATAAAGATGTGAGAAACACTGAAGTCAGGCCAAGAAAGAGGAGACAGCTCACAGAACAGAGAGAGAGCAAAAAGCAGAGGGAAGGAACCAAAGATTCACAGGGAAAAAACAAAAATGGAGAGAATTTCCAGGGCCTATTGAATTTTGCAATTGGGTCTTCATTATTAGTCACAAAAGCTATTATGTTCTTGATGCCAAGCAAAGATCACACACATGATCTCACTTAATCCTCACAACCACCCCTAAAGTATGTGTTATTATCTGCAGAACAGTTCCGGGGGTGGCCAAGGGCAAAATCCAAACCGCAGTGGGTTGAGAAGTGACTGAATGGGGAGAATGTCGTCTGCATTTGGGATGAATTTGGGATAAAAAGAGATTGAGTCTCCACTGAAAGCTAGCCAGGGTGCCAGTCACTTTACCCCGTCTTCTATTGTCATCCAAGCAAAACTCTGAAAAGGATGTGTCCTTATTCACCTTCAAAGAAGAAATGGAGATTTGGAAGCCCGCTGTGATATTACAGCCTATATTCTTTTTCATAAACTCCACTCTGCTCCCATTGAGGGAACAGATAAGTTGCAACTGACATTTACTGAAGTCTTTACTGCACCAGGCCAGGCACTGTGCTAAAAATGTGCCAGCCTTTTAAGTCAATCAAGTATGATTCTCTGCAAGCCTGTGGACTGTAGCCTGCCAGGCTCCATGGGATTCTCCATGGGATTCTCCAGACAAGAATACTGGAGTGGGTTGCTGTCCCCTCTTCCAGAGGATCTTCCAGATTCCAGGGATCAAACCCAAGTCGTTTATGTCTCCTGCATTGGCAGCCAGCTTCTCTTCAGCTAGCACCACCTGGGAAGCCTCTGCTAAGAATATTTACATGAATTCACACTGAAGCTTCACTTTAAATGCTAGCTTCATTACTGATAATGAGATGATTAAAGGCTTGAGCTCAGGAATCAGATTTCCTGAGTTAGGAGCTCAGCTCTGCCATCTAGGAGAGTCTTTGCCTCAATTTCCTCATCTGTAAAATGGGCTTTACTGCAAAAGTTGTTTCAGGATAGCACACTTGCTATCCAAAGAACAGTGAGTAGCTAAGGCATACTCTGAAAGTCCGCTCTGGATTTCAGCCTCTCCCAGAAATCTTTCTGTTTCACCACCACCACAACCCTGCAGAGAATCCTCTTGAGGGGGATTGTGGGGGTGGGTGGTTGTTTGCAGGGTGTTTGCTTGTTTATTTGTTTTAAGACGGGATGAGTCGATTTGGCGCATATTTATTTCCTGGGAACCGGGGGACTGGGTGGAGAGTGGAGGAGATGCAAAGGGAAGATGCAGAAGAGAAGGAGCTTTGACGGGCAAGCTCTCGGGGAGACTGGGGAAGCTGGCAACCCGGCACAGGTGCAGGTGCCTGATCCGCCACCTGATCCCCAGAGGCCCAGGAAAGGAACTGAGGCTGGTGTTCGCTGTTCACGTCTTGATTTTGATTGTCATCAGAGGAGAAAGAATCCACAAAGAAGTTTATTTTTCTTCTCCCTTCTTGCTGGCCGGGACATAGCCAATGTTCCTGAAGAGATTAAAAACTAATAATAATACCCCGTGCCTCCTACCCTTTCTTTCTTCCTGGACCTTCTCCTTCCCCCACTTCCTCCCCTCTACCACCCCTACCTCCACTTCCTCTTCTCGCCCTCCCCCTGCTGGCTGTCTACCTCCCCCTTCCCTTCTCTCGGGGGTAGAGCGCGGTCCCTGCTGCCTTCTAGGGCGAGGGAGAGAGGGAGATTGGCTGCGGACGGTACAGATCAGCCAGGGAACCGAGTCTGTCTCTCTCTCCCTCTCTCTCCCCCTCTTCCCCCCTCCTTCTGTTGCACACCACACACACGCACACGCGCACACGTACACACACACACACACACGCAAACACTCAAAACTCGGACCGGCCGCAACGCGGCTGCTCCAATCCTTGCAAAAGGCGAGCGAGCGCCCTCCCGTCCGCGCTCAGCTCACCGGGCTGCGGCTCCGCGCCCGAAGCAGCGCTAAGTCCCGGTGTCCCGCGCGCCCGCTTCGGCCGGGTGTTCCCGAGAATAAAGCGGGGAGGGAGGGTACAGACAGATCAGAAAACACGCCGGCCACACACGCCGCGACTTCAGCTCTGGCTGGGAGTCCGAGGGGAGACGGCGCCGGCAGCGCCCTACGCGGGTGAGGTCCGCGCGGCCGCCGGGGAAGAGCCCACCTGCCGGCCCGCGATCGGCCGGCGCCAAGAGTGGGGCCCGTCGTGGTCCTGCTCGGGCAGCGTCCGGGCTCCGGGCGCCCTCGCCCCAGCTAGTTGGGTTTCCACCCTCGGCTCTGCCTCCGGAGGGACCTCGGAGGCACCTGGTCCGCGCCTCGGAGGGACCTCCCCCCCTCCTCCCAGGACGCAGCAGCGGAGCGGACCTCGCGATGGCCGGGGCGCGCGGGCTGCTCCATCTGTGGCTGAGCTGCTTGTGTGTGAGCCTGGCGCAGGGACAGAGACTCAGGCAGCCCTTCCCGGAGCTCCGCGTGGCTGTGCCGGCCGACCGCGCGGCAGGTGGCGGCCCCGAATCCCCGCTGCAGCCCCTCGACCAGCTGTCGGAGCACATGCTGCGGCTCTACGACAGGTACAGCGGCGGCGGAGCGGAGGAGGCGCCGACGCCGGGAACTCGGAGCGGGGCTCGCCGTCTTTGCGCCCCCAGCCGCTGCGCGAGGGCAACACGGTTCGCAGCTTTCGAGCCGGAGCCGCAGGTGAGTGCCGGGGCGCCCCCTTTCCGCGATCCCGTCCCAGGGGTCTCCCGGGACACCCCCGCGGCTTCCTCGTCTGCCCCCCGCGTTACCTAGAGACGCTCCCTCGCCCTGCAGCTCACCCTCCCCGCAGCCCCTCAGTGCCGTCACATCCCGCATTCCACCCGTGACCGAAGAGTCATCCCAATTCTAGAGTCCGAACGGAGAGGGAGAAGTGGGAGAGAAGGGCGCCGAGACCTGAACCAGGTCGGCTGGAAGAAGGAAGCGCAGGAAACCGGGAAAGGGGCTGCCCCCAACCCTGTCCAGCGGGGTCCTCTTGCCCTGGGTATCTGGAACTCCCCTGGGGCAACCTATGCCGATGTTTCTTAAGTCGGTCAGCGGAAATTCCCTTGGACAGGGCTATAGCCGTGTTTACCTAGAGGCAGATGTTGTTTTATGCCAACCCCAGGGCACCAGAGAGAAAAATCACACTTGAATTAGACGTCTTCCCCCTTAGCCCTTTTTAGACAGTCGCTTCTCCAGACCTTCCACCTTCTCTTAACTGGCGTCCTCTGTGTTTATATTTGACACTTTCTACTTGATAGTCCCTTGGTGGCAAACAACGCAGACTAAACCAGGTGCTCGGGTGTTTCGATTATTTAAAACCCATCTGGGCAAACAGGGGACTGTACCACCCACCCTGGGAGGAGTTGGGACGGAGGGGAGCAGCCGGTGGATGTAAACACCTCTTGGAATCTGCCGATGAAAATTTGCTCATCCCATTTTCAACACACAGATCACTGTGGACTGAAATTCATGGCTTAACAAGGTTTCTCCTGGCCCCTGTGGTGAAGCGAATAACTTAAGCTAACAGCCTGCCTCCCCTGTGCTAACAGCTTGAGGGAAAGTTTCCTGGACTCTAACTCGGTTTATATGCTTTGAGGATGCACCCGGCTTTTTTGTTCACTGCGTTCACGACGAAGGGAAATGTAACTGCAAAGCCTGTCCTCAGTGAACTGTTGAAAAATAGCCAAGAATCTTCAAGTTAGGAGGCCATGCCTCATGCTCTCAATTCTGTCAGAATCACTAGAAAGACATCTCCCAAAGCTTTGAAATAAATGTAGGACTCCTGGAAAAGAGGAACACCACGAAAGCATCCATCAAAGAAAGCCCTAGGCTGACAGTGTAAATACACTCTAGAGCACCTAGGCTTGATGACATTTACAATAAATGTGAATTATGCTTTCTAATGCAGAAGTCTTTAGCTGGAGCCTGAGCTGAATCAGATTTTGCTTTCTTCTGAAAACCACGAGCATGATCTATAAGGAGGTGGCCTCTGCTAAGGAAAGAGAAGCCTGCTCTTGGTCGCTCACAGTGTGTCAGCCACTTGAGAAGGCCGTCCTGACAGCTGACCACACCAGTGACTGGCCTGTTCAGTGCAACTCCAAGGGCAGAGCCCCATGAAAAAACAGTGTGGAAGAAACCAGAGAAGTTGGGCGGGCAAGGCAGGTGGCAATAGTGAAGATAATCTGATCATACTTACCTCTATATGCATTTCTTGGTAATATTCCTAGGGAGTCTCCAAGGCACGCAAGAGATGAATAGTATTTTTGGAATCACAAATTTTTAGTATGAATCACAAAGTTTGGAGGTGGCATGTGAGTTTGTTTCATTCACACCTATTCTATAGTGTTTTTGTATGTTTGTTTTAGACTGAGGGAACCATGAGTGAGAGATGGATAAGGATTTGAATATCTCAGGCCCCGTTTACTCTTTGGCTTCAGCTCACTCTATGCATTATAATTTCAGAATGTCCCTTATCAGCCTCTCTGTAGTCTTAGACCATCAAATGATAAACTCTGATACGGAGGCCAGAAGTTCCCTTGAAATGATGAATTGCAGCTGAAAGCATATATACAAGGCTATGCACCCTGATAAGAAAAGTAATTCCTTTAGCATCCTAGAGACTGTCTTAATGACTTATTTATCAAATGTAGACACTGGTTTTTGTGGAAGCTGAAGTGTCCTGTTACTACACGGGAAACTCCTGGAGAGGTGGCTCGTGTTGGACTCCTTCCAAGAGTGTTTAGTTACTAACACACTAAAAAGACCTTATTAAAAGCAGTTCTGGCTTTAATAAGGCAGAACTCCAGGAAGGTGCTAAGGCTTTCATGTGTCTCTCTCCTTTATACGTATCAGCATTTCCCTAACACCCTTCATCTTGTGACATGTGTTCTGATGTAGTTGAAAGATGCTGTCTGCTTTAATAAATTAGATATGTTTTCCAGTTCACAGTGTTGAGGTTTCACAAACATATGGGCTTCTCTGGACCAACGATGTCACAGATTTTAGTAGAAGGTCAGGTGTGTGCTGTTGTCTATGGAGTGGCTGCTGATTCGGCAGACTTTCCCGTGCTTATTCAGGCTGAGTTATAGCCTTAGAGCCCTCTTTGCTCCTTGGAACATACCTGATTAAAATTATTTATTGTTCTAAACCTAGAATATCTTTGGTTGAAATTTAGCTGCTGTGGTCTCCCTCTGATTACCTTCTACTTAAACCATTACTTGATGGTGGGTGGCATTCATCCTAAATACACTTTCTGCTAACCCCTTTCTCCTCCCTCAGTGCTATGCAGTTGGTGTGCCAAAACCGTAAGTTTGGAGCACTCATACGTCTTTTTGTGGTGTGTAAGTGTTTATATAAAGATAGGTTTTATCTTTCCCTTTGTAAAAGGTAATTTACAAAATTATTGATGACAGAGAAGTTCGGCTTTAGAAAAACACACCATCTCGAAGAAAGACAAGAGGGACATGAAATCAGCTTTTATTTTCATCTTAGTTTAAGTTGTCCTTGGCTTCTATGTAATGAAAGAAGAATATTTTGCATGAGGTTTTCTCCTGGCTTGATCCTTGAAGATACATACTTTGTGTTCATTAGTTTCTCATCATTTCCATAGTCACTTAATCTTATTTTTCTTAATCATAAATTTAACCTCTTTAGGGAAAGCGATTAATGCACAGCTGTTCTTATTAGGAAACTATCATTATTTTAATTTATGACATATAACTACCAAAGATTGCATTTCAATGGATTTATGTCACTTTTAAAGAAAAGTGACACAGACTTTATAGACAGAAAGAAAAGAAAGTTGAGAAAAGTCAGACCCCAAAGTGAATATTTTCCATTAAATGAGAAAGAAGAGAGTCTTTCCTACTGTAGCCAAAAATCTTTAAAAATGAAGAATTACAATGTGACATGTTTCTGAAGTACAAGGCTAAAATATAAGGCTTTAGAAAGGATGTACTGAAGGGCTGAACAATCATTCTAATAGGAGCCAGTTTTGTAAAATGCATGGGCTGGGGCAGGGGGGAAGCATCATTTTTGGTGGGTTTGATGGCAAGGGGCTATTACAACATTATTAAAACAGAGTTACCTAGAAATTTCTGGCACCTAGAAATTAAAGAATACTTAGATTATCTGATGTTTTTATTCAGAGGACAATAGTACATCTGGAGAGGGGGAACTGGATGTGCAGCTGCTTTGAATTACACTCTACTTTGAATACATGATAGCCCTTAATGAAGTTTTTACTGTAACAATCAAGACAGCTTTACAATCTCTGACATTTAAAAATCCATAACACCATGAATTCTAGATTATCTATGCTAATGGAAAAGAAAAAGGCTGTTACGTTAAAAATAATTTAAATTTATCTCTTTAGTATGGTTAGACACACTCAGAGAGACCAGGAGAACATGAGGGTCAATGAAAAAAGTCCCCTAAGTAGATAATTCACTCAGGGAATATTTGTACATTAAAACTATGTACATAATTGAGAATATATTAAAAGGGTTACAGACATTTTATCTAAGTGGTAGAAGTTTATAAGCATCGGATTGACCCAGTTCAGGTTTTCCTAAAAATTAGCTAGAGATGTGAATGTCAGAACTGATCTTAAATGTTTTGGAATTACACAATTTCATGTTTGAAAGAGGCTATAAAGAAAGCAAGTCCAACCCTTTATTTAAATGGAGAAAGAAATGGACATCATGATATATTTGCCAGACAAGTTTTCAAACATACTGAGCTCATCTCAAAATTTCTAATCATCTTATCTGATTTTCTAGGAGAAGATTTTGTAAAAGAGGGTATTTAAAAGTTATTGAAAGATGTTATATAAAATTGCATTCCATGATCAAGTAAGCTTGGGAAAAGTTATCAGTTTACTTTGGGACCTTTCAGGGCCTTTAAAATGCTCATGTACTCTCTTAAGAGTGGATCACTTTCTCCTCATGAGAGCACTTTAGAGAATTGCGGTTCTGAGACATCTATCTGGGGAAACACTGGTTCAGATTCTTCCTAATTTCTCAAGAAAGAAGATACGCAAAATTCAAGTGAATATTATGACTGAACACTGTCTAATTTCTCATTTGTTTACTCAGGATATTTACTTACACTGTTAGTTTTTGGACTTGAGTCCAGTTGGCATTGTACAGTTAGCCCTCCGTATCCCTGGGTACCAGGAATCCAACTACAGATTGAAAATATTCACAGGGAAAAACTTCAGAAATTTCCCAAAAGCAGAACTTGATTTTGCTGAATAATAAATACTCTAGAGATGATTTAAAGTATACAGGAGCATGTTGAAGATTATATGCAGATACAGTGCCATTTAATTTTAGGGACTTAAACCTCTGTGGATTTTGGTATCTGCAGGGGTCCTGCAACCAGTTCTCTGAGAATAACAAGGGCCAACTGGACCATCTTCCTGATTTCATGTTTTAAATTTCTCTGAATGTAATTTTAGAGCCTCTGTAATTAAATTTTATTTTGCCTGTTTTTATGAATTCTCCTTCATTATTTTCTTCTATAGGATTAGTATTTATTATTTTATATCAATCTGGTGTTATTCTTTTAAAAGAAAGCCTTCTTTATTTGTTGAAAAATTCACTAGAGATCATACTCATCACTTTGTTAATGTTTTATCATCATCAATCCCTTGGTTATAGATACCTGTCAAAACCCTTATATAATACCATTGTTTGTTGTATTTATTAGATATAATAAAACTCATACCTATCAAGAAGCCTAATGAAAATTATTGAGCAATTTTGTATATGCTATTCAGGATTTTTCTGCCCCAACATCAGAACTTTTCTCCTAAAATTTTGAATGTTTTCACATCCATTAAATTTGTATATCCTAGGCTTCCCAGATGGCGTGGCTGCTGCTGCTAAGCCACTTCAGTCATGTCTGACTCTGTGTGACCCCATAGACGACAGCCCACCAGGCTCCCCAGTCCCTGGGATTCTCCAGGCAAGAACACTGGAGTGGGTTGCCATTTCCTTCTCCAATGCATGAAAGTAAAAAGTGAAAGGGAAGTCGCTCAGTTGTGTCCGACTCTTTGCAACCCCATGGACTGCAGCCCACAAGACTCCTCAGTCCATGGGATTTTCCAGGCAAGAATACTGGAGTGGGTTGCCATTTCCTTCTCCAGGGGATCTTCCCAACCCAGGGATCGAACTGGGTCTCCCGCATTGTAGGCAGACGCTTTACCATCTGAGCTACCAGGGAAGCCACCTGCCAAACAGGAGACATGAGAGCCACAGGTTCAGTCCTTGGGTCTGGAAGATCCCCTGGAGAAAGGCATGGCACCCCACTCCAGTATTCTTACCTGGAGAATCCCACCGGCACAGGAGCCTGTCAGGCTATAGTCCATGGGGTCACACAAAATCTCAGACACGACTGAAGCTATTTAGCACAGCACAGCACAGTAATCAGTATCTTGATAACTTTATTTCAGTGGTATGATGGAAAGAAGTTTGGCTGCGTAAATAGTTTCTACTTGAACTTTCCTATGCCAAGTTTCAATTCAGAGTGAATTTTTATGATTATGTTCCTAACCCATGAAAATAGAGTTTTTTAATGGACACAGTGACATAGTATTAATCAAGTGACACAAGTTTACCAAGGTAATATCCACTTTGGACCATAGTAAACCATGGCATTGTGACCGAAGAGCCTTCACCTATGGAATATTCTTAGAAATCCATAAAGCCACTAGTCTAGTAATATGTTAGTAGTGGTTGTGTCCTAGAATATTGTTACCTAAAGCACTCTTGGTAACACACATTTTCAGAGATGATATTATTAAAGGCATAGTCTTTAATTTGTCTAAAGGCGTAGTCTCTTTATTTGTCTAAAACGTCCACATGTAAGTCATAAAGCCAATTGACCATGCGTTTTATTGAATCCTTCAGTGATCTGCCTTCCTTTACGATCTATTGTTTCTTGGCAGTAGAACCACAGTAATGCAATGCCTTGGTTTTGCTTGGGCATTATGAATGAAGTGTTTGGACAAACTGATCCTACTATATTTCCCTCAGTATGTTCTTACTTTCCTGAGGGAGTAAATATTAAATATGACTTTAAATATTATAGTGAGTAAATGTTTAATGTTCCCTTTATAAAATAATTGCATCCAATAGCTTTAGTAATGACAGATTCTCTGCCCAGTCCTCTGATTTAAAGTTAAAACTACTGAGGCCCAACATGATCTTATTTGCTTTTTCGGCCAAGAAATTTTTAATTTAATTGCATGGAATTAATCTAAAGACTGGACGGAGTATAATTGCTGCACTTAGGTATGGGTTAAGATAAATGGTTTTCAAGAAGAGAAGAGGTTCCTAGAGAATCTAGGATTAAGAGCATTAAGAGATCCAAATGGTAATCTTGGCTGCATTGCTAATTAATAAGGTCATCTAGTATTTCCAGGCCTAATTTCGTCATCTATCAAATGGGTTAAGTCATACCTACGGTGCTAGTCTCACAGAAAGATGGTGAAATGTAGTTGAAAAATTGAATGCGAAAATGCATTTGGAAGTCCCATGTAAATGAGATAGTCTTAATACTTTGAGATACAGTCTTTCTCTCGCTCCCCACAAAACCTTAAACATATCTAACACAGTCATACCATGCAGTTGTTTGTGGCGCTAAGGATATATCTGGATAGCAAAGGAAGCATGAAGAGGTCGTAGTCCTCTTGTAATACAATCTATGCCAAATTTCCATTCAAGAAATTACTGTTTCTGTCCTGCCCTTGGTGGTTGCATGGAGCAGAGGTGCACTTCTTTATAGTGATTTCTTGAAGTTAGTTTTTCTCCAAGTATGATCCCTGAGTTAGCAGCATCAACATCACCCAGTGAACTTGTTAGAAATCCTCCAGCCCACCCAAACCATCTGAATCACACTCTGAGGGTGGGCACAGAAGCCTCGGTTTTCACAAGCCAGTAGGGTGATTCTGACGCCCGAGACACTGCTCTAAACTCAACATCCCTGGAGTTTTGACGATCTTATAACCGGTGTCTGAAATTCAGGATTGATTAACCTCTGAGTTCTGGTCTCATCTGGCCATTTTAGTGGGTCTTTCCCTGGACAAACGGTTTGTTAATTTATATAAGGGTAAGTTTCTTTCACTTTGGATGGTATATTAATGTTTTTATGACAGGTTTACCCTAGGGAGGAGTTCAAAAGTAAATTAATAAAGACGTCTAACCTTTCTTTCCCAGCTGCAGAGTTTGGGGCCGAATAGGCTTGCTAGAAAATGGGTGATGGGGCAGGGATCAAGTTTCTGGAGGGCAAATAGCATATTTCATTTCAAGCTTATATTTTGAGGGCCTGGCATAGGTGGCCACACAGTAGGCACTCAGGAAATAATTCAGTTGAGCTGAATTAGGTGTTCAGGGGACTAGGTAACAGAAGATATTAGAAAAGCTATCAGCCAGGCAACAGATACTTTAAAAATAATTGAAAGAAATTTCAGTTTAAGAGTTTCCCCTAAGACATTTTACCATGAAGATGTGGGACAAAGTCATTCTACTTTACACACTGTTCTAGTAATGTTTTTCTCCTGATGAAATGAAACTCCATAGGATACTTATCGCTCAGAAGGCTTTTTACTTTGGGAGCTTAAATTTTTTTTCACTTTGTTGTGAAGTAGGAAACACTCAAGAATCTGCTAAGTTTGAACAGTGGCTCATTCATTGTTAAATATTTTAAAATATTTTTCAGGATATCAATGCTCCAGACCACGCAAAGTGCTAGGAGTTCAAAGATTTATCTGGACATGGGTCTACCCTCTGAGAGCTCACAGTCTAGGAATGCCCTTGGGTGGAGGCTGAGAGTAGATAAACTTGATTAGTGAACATTTTGCTGTTCTAGAAAAACATACATTATATCATCTTTGGCCGTGTTTTACTTTGGACATAGAGGGTGGTTGTTTTGAGATCCCATAAAACTCAGTCATTTGACTGGAACTCTGCAAGAAAAACAACATTCTAACTGTGTTCTATTTAGAATCTCTCCATCTCTTGATGCCGGGAAACTGAAGGTGGCATAGAGGAAGTGTAGCATTGGCGCCATAATCAGCAGAGAGTATTCAGCCCGTGACTATGAGCATATACGGCCCTGTCCTAGGCACCCCGGCATTTCTAGCAGCTGTGCTTTGTTTGGAGAAAGGGATGGAAAAAAATGAGTTGTTCTTAGTTACATATTTTCTGTATGACTAAAATGTTTTCGCTGCTTCCTGGGGATTTAACTAATCATCAAGATTTCATTTAGTCTATTTGTTTTAAAATCAGACTTTACATAGAAAGCTTTCCATTGTACCTTCTATTTCCCTTTGAAAACGTTCTGTGTGGGCCAGCACGAAGGTGACCTCCCACTTGCCACTCCCCAGGCACCGCCTTGACTCCTCCCTGAGAGGAACTGAACTGTCACAATAGTACGACTGGTCCCAGGTCTGTTTCTTTGCAGAGCCCTGGGGTTCTTGAGGAGCAGGTGCTTTCTTTTCAGATGAAAACAAATAGATGTTCTGCCTTTATCTGATAACCAGACCCCTCCCCCCCCCATTTTTTTATAGAGGTAATAGAAGACCTGGGTTCCTCTCCAAAATCAATGCTCACTGGCTGGCTGACTTTTATGGTCCTTCATTTTCATATTTCTACAATGAATGTGTATGCGTGCATGCTAAGTCGCTTCAGTTATGTCCAACCCTCCAGGCTCCTCTGTCCATGGGATTTTCCAGACAAGAATACTGAAGTGGGTTGCTATGCCCTCCTCCAGGAGATCTCTCGATCCAGGGATTGAACCTGAGCCTCCTGCATCTCCTGCACTGCAGGCAGATTCTTTACTGCTGAGCCTCAGGGGAAGCCCTCTACAGTGAATACGTTGGACTAACTCTGTTTATTCATAGAAGAAGTATTTACTGAGCACTACTTAAGAGTTGGACAGAGGAGCCTGATGGGCTGCAGTCCACAGGGTCGCAAAGAGTCGGACAGGACAAGCGACTAACACTATGCTTTAAGGAACTTAGGGTCTTAGGAAGGAATAACAATATGATGAAAATAGTGATAGGGACAGGGTCTAAATGAAAGAAGTGGGTTGTAAAAAGCTTGCCTCTGCTTTGCCTTAAAAATGGAATCTGGATCATTAAGGAGAACTAGGCTGGATGAAGGCATTTCAGGGAGAAGTGGCAAAGTCCTAACAGGTGTCCAAAAAAAAAGTATCGCTGGTTCTAAAACTCACCTGACTTCTAAGCCCCTTTCCAATTCACAGGTATGATGACTCTAGAAAATTCAGAATATTATAATGCCAGTGGCACATACTAAGCAGACCATAGGAGAAGTATGTTCAGCAAGGAAAAGCCAAGCCTATGCTGCTGCTGCTGCTGCTGCTGCTGCTGCTAAGTCATTTCAGTCTTGTCCGACTCTGTGCGACCCCATAGACGGCGACCCCATCCATAGACGGCAGCCCACAAGGCTCCTCTGTCTCTGGGATTCTCCAGGCAAGAATACTGGAGTGGGTTGCCATTTCCTTCTCCAATGCATGAAAGTGAAAAGTGAAAGAGAAGTCGCTCAGTCATGCCCGACTCTTAGCGACCCCATGGACTGCAGCCTACCAGGCTCCTCCATCCATGGGATTTTCCAGGCAAGAGTACTGGAGTGGGGTGCCATTGCCTTCTCCGCAAGCTTATGCTAGTGCTTAGCAAACAGTAAGAAAACAGCACCACCTATTGGTAGTTATATTTTGACATCTAAAAACAGGACCTTGGAAAGAGCTGAAATTAAAGCCTGTTGTAGTTCCTTGCAGGGGATCTGAGAGGTTATCTAGTTCACCTTTCACACCTTCCCTACTATAGAGAGATCCTTCAGTAAGTCTTGAATTATGGTCGTCTCTCTTTTGTCTGCATGGCCCCATAGAAGCATCTCACCATCAGGCTACACACTTAGACAGTCATTATTTACCTTGACCTGGGTTCTGCCTCCATTTAGCTATCACCTTTAGACCTAATTCTCATCTTTGACACTGACAAGAAAAATCCTGATCTCTCTATAGCCCCTCGAGTATTTGTAAACAATTCTTAAGTCACTGGTTAACGTGGTTTGTTTGTTTGTTTGTTTTCTTTCCTCCAGAGCAAGTATTCTGTAACTCAAATATGTAAGAAATAACTTTAAGAGCAACATCTAGATTACTTTCCTAGCTGCTTTCTTTTATTTTAATAAACTAGTTAAAGTTAGAGCACCCAGAATAAGCATGCAATTGTAGATATGATTGAATTGTGTGGTACACAGTTAATGTTCTCTAGTACCTGAAGACTACAAAGTGCATCCTGAAAATACATAAACCATTGTTCTGTAACATGATAACACTTGCCATTGGTTTTAATAATATTATTATTATATTTTGCTCTTAATAATCAGAAAGTATGCCTCCATTTTCGGATTCATTGATTTCAAATAGGTGAATAGCAGAATATTTCAAAAGAATGGAAAAAGTGAACAGGAAAGCATTTTCCATTCACTGATATGCCAACATAGATATCTTTTTCACAGACAAATCTATGCTTTGCACGAAGAAGAGAGAGAACACTATTGAAAAACTCCTGCTCTTAAGTATAGGAAAAGATACTTTTTTGAACAGTTAAATTAATATAAAATCAAAAAAGCCATGAGAATAATGGAACAGATATTATTAGCATATATTTCAACCTGCAGGAAAGTATTTGTTGACTTGTTTTGGGGAAGAGAGCATTGACTTGTATGGAAATGAAATGCTGTCAATTCAGGGAAGACAAAAATAAAGTATGGGTTAAAGAAATCAAGGAATAGTTTGTGAAATGGTGGAGATTTATTGTTTTAAAAAGGTGTGGAGGAGGGAAATCTAGAACAGGCAGAGGTAATGTATTCCTTCACCTGGGTGGGAATGGCAAAGGCTTTGAGTACCAGGGGTCATATAATGCTGTTAGTTAAGAGCTAAATGTCAATTGGCCATTCCTTTTCTTTAAAAAAAATTTTTATTATTTAAAAAAGATTTTAAATTATTTTTAATTTTTTTTTCTGGTTGTTCTGAGTCTTCGTTATGGCACACAGACTGTTCATAATTGCACAGGAGGTCTCTAGCAGTGTGAAGCTTTAGTTTCCCTGCAGCGTGTGGTAGTGCCCCTACCAGGGATCGAACCCACGTCTCCTGCATTGAAAGGCAGAGTGTTCTTTTTTTTTTTAAAGGAAGGCAAATTCTTAACCATTGGATCACCAGGGAAGTCCCTGTCTATTCCTTTTCTGAATTTAGGCAGCTGGGGTATCTGTAAGTACTTTGAATAACTAGGTTAATTTGGGATTTTTTTTTATAAATCTCCATTTAAAACATTGGAAATATTGCTTATGCAAAAGCTTGCAGATATCCAGCACCACTGACAACTACAATGTGCTCCTCTTATTGCCTCCCCAACAATTCCTTTTACCCTCATTCTTTTCTTCTTTTTCACTGAAGTATAGTTGATTTGGGCTTCCTGGTGCCTTAGCTGGAGAAGGCAAAGGCAACCCACTCCAGTCCTCATGCCTGGAAAGTCCCATGGATGGAGGAGCCTGGTAGGCTGCAGTCCATGGGGCTCGAAGAGTTGGAAACGACTGAGCGACTTCACTTTCACTTTCCACTTTCATGCATTGGAGAAGGAAATGGCAACCCACTCCAGTGTTCTTGCCTGGAGAATCCCAGGGATGGGAGCCTGGTGGGCTGCTGTCTATGCGGTGGCACAGAGTCGGACATGACTGAAGCGATTTAGCAGCAGCAGCAGCATGCCTTAGTGGTAAAGAATCTGCCTGCCAACGCAGGAGAGACGGTTTGATCTCTGGGTTGGGGAGATCCCTGGAGAAGAAAACGGCAACCCACTCCAATGTTCTTGCCTGGAAATTCCCATGGACAGAGGAGCCTGCCAGGCTGCAGTCCATGGGGTCGCAAAGAATGGGACAAGACTGAGCGACTAAGCACAGAAATATGTCCTTAATAAAGGAAGGTGTGTTGCTTTCCAAGAAAATAATCTCTTGCCCAACTTACATTTTGGTTTGCATGTTCATGTTTAGCAAATTCCTAATTCTTCCCTGCGTTTGGGGAAAAAAAAAATGCCTTTTTTCTCTCCTTTTGGACCACATGACCACAAAAATGGTGGTCATTCCACTGTCCAGGAGAAAGTTACTTTGAACCACAAATGTGAGCCACATATGCAATTTAAAAATTTTAGTAGCCTCATTAAAAATGTGAGAAGCAAAGGGTGAGATTAGTTTCAATAATATGTCATATTTTAAATGTTCTGCACCCACACCAGCAAGCAATACTCAAACACCAACAGGGTGTCTGAGAATTCAACCGAATTCTGACACTATCTACCTAAAGAGAGCATCCACATTCCATAGATACAGGGAATAGTCCTACAAGACTGTCCTCCACCTCAGATGCCAGTCCTGTGCTTATGACCTACCTGTGCTTATGGCTACAGATTGGAGGTTCCCACAACCTCTTCCTTGGGTTTGATTAATTTGCTGGAGTGGTTCACATAACTCAGGAAATACAGTTACTCATTACATTCCTACTTTAGGATACAACTCAGGAACAGCCAGGTAAAAGATGCTCAGGGCAAGGTAGGGGAAGGCTTGGGGATTCCTTGCTGGCACCAGGAGCATCACTTTCCCCAGTCTCCACATATTCACCAACCCCCAAGCTCTCCAAACCTTGTGTTTTAGGTGTTTTTTTTTTTTTTTTTTAATTTGTATGGAGGCCTCATTATGTAGTCGTGGCTGATTAAATCATTGGCCATTGGTGACTAATTTAATTTCCAGCTCCTCTCCCCACCCAGACATCTGGGCTTAAGAGTGAGACTGCAAATGCCAAACCCCTAATCACAGGGTTAAGTTCCCAGACAACCAGCTCCCATTCTTTGTGGGTGCTCAGTTGCTCAGTTGTATCCAACTCTTTGAGACCCCATGGACTGCAGCCCACCAGGCCTCTGTTCATGGCATTTCATACAAAGTAGGTTGCCATTTCCTTCTCCAGGGGATCTTCCCAATCCAGGAATCCCTGTCACCTGCATTGGTAGGCAGATTCTTTACCACTGAGTTACCTGGGAAGCCAAAATTATTTGGCCTCCAAAACCACTCCATTAGCATAGAAAGGACACTTTATGGCTCTCATCACTTAGACAATTCCAAAGGTTTTAGGAATTCTGGCCCTGAAAGAGAGATAAAGACCAAATATATATTTCTTGGTATAAATCACAATAATCACAATATTAAGTCCAGTGTTTTCAAATGGTATGATTTCAACACATAATCAATATAAAATATTCATTTGATATTTTATACTCATTTTTGTGCTAAGGCTTCGAAACTGTGTTTTATACTTACAGCACATCTGAATTCAAACTTAAGTCCTACTTGGACATTGCTGTTCTAGTTAGCTAACATTCATTGAATTTTGTCCTATGTGCTATGTACATTACCTGTATTTTTTCAATTAATTCTCAGAGCAACTCTACTGATAGTATTGGGCTCATTTTATGGGTAAGTAAACTAAGACTTGAAGAGTTTAGATAATTTGCCTGAGAATAGCTATTGGGCATGGTGGTGCTGGTGGTGGATTAATCACTAAGTCGTGTCTGACTCTTATGACTCCATGAACTGTAACCCACCAGGCTCCTCTGTCCATGGGATTTTTCAAGCAAAAATACTGGAGTGGGTTGCCATTTCCTTTTCCAAGAGATCTTCCCAATCCAGGGATCAAACCGTTGTTTCCTTCCTTGGCAGGCAGTTTCTTTACCTACTGAGCCACTGTGGTAGAGCTGAGCCTGGGCCATCGGGCTTTGACTTCAAAGGAAGGCAATCAATTAAAATTAAAGCCTTCAGAAGAGGTACATGGTAGATTATGAGACACTCATGAGATTTTATCAAAGGTTAGACCCAAGGTGGAGACTGGTTAACAGCAGGACGCAAAGTGTTTGTAAGAAGGAAATAGTTTGAAGCCAAATGTAGAGGAAAGAAGCAGGACTGGTTTCCCCAGTAAGATACCACCACCTCGGAGTTCACTTCCTCACTCCAGTGTGTTCCTTTGGCAGCCATCCTGTTGCCACATGCTTTTCCTTCCATTTTAATTTCCATTTGGGTAAAAGTATAGGCTCTGGTAACTGGTATGAATCAGAGCTAGAATCTGAACAAGGCTGATGCTGTGGCTTTCTAATAAAAGTCTATAAAATATTATCCTGGTGTCACTGAAGAAAGAAATGGCAACCCACTCCAGTATTCTTGCCTGGAAAATCCCATGGACGGAGGAGTCTCGTAGGCTACACTCCATGGGGTCCCAAAGAGTTGGGCACAACTGAACAACTTCACTTTCAACTTTCAACTTTTTCATGGACTATACAAACCTTCACGAATGGCAGTTTCCCCCTTTTCCTTCACACAGTGTTAGAAAGGAGTGAAATATGTGTCCCAAATGAACTTCCCCTGTACTTGGGGACTCAGTGAACTCATTTTAAGTTTCCAATCTCGCTAACATGTTTTGTTTTTACTGAAATATGTTTCTGATCAATAACATAATTTCAAAATTGCGTGTTTGTTTCCAAAACAAATCTATATATGAAACAAGTGTGTGGAAGAGGGTTCAAGCTCCGGTGCCCCATCCCAGGACTGGGGATTCTTGAGTGTAACGTCAGCCTTACTATTAGCTCATGAGATGATCTCAAGAGCAGGAACCAGTTTCTGCCCCTGCTAATCAGTCCCCCATTCTGTTACTCCTCATTTCTGCATTTGAAAAATTGGAAATACAGTTGCCTCATTTCAATAATTTCATCAAGCTCTAGAGAAGCAATTCCCCTCTTAAATTCATGTGAAATCATAAGCTTTGTTTTTTTATTGTATTAAAATTTATTTATGTATTTGGCTGCATCAGGTCTTAGTTAAGCTCGAAGGATCTTCATTGTATCACGTAGGATCTTGCCTTGCGGCACTAGGGCTCCAGAGCACAGGCTGCTCAGAAGTTAACAGAGAGCAGGCTTAGTTGCTCCAGGGCATGTGGGATCTTAGTTCCCTGATAAGGGATCGAACCTACCTCCCCTGCATTGCAAGGTGGATTCTTAACCACTGGACCACCAGGGAAGCCCCTAATCCCATAAACTATAGACAAGCTCCACAAACAGCATTATCTTCACAACACTTTCAAATGCGTGACTCAGTTTTTTTCAGATACATTATCTAAAGATAGAGCTATATGGTCTTGCTTACCCACTCTCATCCTGCACCCTTAATTTTGTAAAGCAGATAGAAAGTATAATCCCCAATTTATGGTTCATATCAGCACTTATAATAATAATAATAATTTATACTTAAGAAACACTTACTGGACCCTTTGTGATTTGATTTACACACATCTCACTTAATTCTGATTGAGTGCATGCTAAGTTGATTCAGTCGCTTGTGACTCTTTTGCAACCCTATGGACTGTAGCCCACCAGATTTCTCTGTCCAAGGAATTCTCCAGGCAAGGATATTGGAGTGGGTTGTCATGCCCTCTTCCAGGGTATCTTCCCAACCCAGGGATTGAACCTACGTCTCTTATGACTCCTGCTTTGGCAAGCAAGTTCTTTACCACTCATGCCACCTGGGAAGCCCTTAATTCTGATGACAGGATTATCATTCCATTTAATGAATGAGAACACTAACTTTTCCAGTTACATAGTTAATAAGTGGCTGAGCTAGAACTTGAATCAATGTGAATTTACTTCCACTGATGCTTGTAACCAGGAGGCTAGACACTGCTTCAGATAAGACACTATTATGACACTGTACCAAATTTATAGGAATAGTTTTTGGTAGTCTCATTAAGAAAGGTCAGAGCTCTCAGCTCTCATACTACTAAGTTTATGATTTGCATTTCAGTAAAGAAAAGAGAATATTAGTAAATATGGCTGATCCTTGCTTTCATCTTTATCCAGTTTGTAAAATCACTCCTGTTATCTTTTGTTTAGCTGAAGTGGAAATTACATAATTTAAACATAGCTATTTTTAAGTAAACAGCTCAGGAACATTTGGTAGTTTCACAATGTTAGGCAATCACCAAGTTTATCTAGTTCTAAAATATTTCTATTATCCCAAAGAAAGACCCCCTACCCATCAGGCACTTTCTCCACATTACTCCCTCCCCTCAGCCCCTGGCAAACACCAGTCTGCATTCTGTCTCAGTGGATTTACCTTTTGGGGATATTTCACATAAATTGAATCATACAACATGTCTGACTTCTCTCATTTAGCACAAGGTTAATATTTTCAAGGTTCATCAACACTGTATGATGTATCAACCCCTTATTCCTCTTCATGGCTGAATAATATTCCATTGTATGGCTATATCACAATTCAGTTCAGTTCAGTTTTTCAGTCGTATCCTACTCTTTGTGACCCCATGGACTGCAGCACACCAGACCTGCCTGTCCATCACCAACTCCTGGAGTTTACTCAAATTCATGCCCATTGAGTCAGTGATGCCATCCAACCATCTCATCCTCTGTCATTCCCCTCTCCTCCTGCCTTCAATCTTTCCCAGCATCAGGGGCTTTTCAAATGGGTCAGCTCTTCACATCAGGTGGCTAAGGTATTGGAGTTTCAGCTTCAACATCAGTCCTTCTGATGAATATTCTGGACTGATTTCCTTTAGGATGGACTGGTTGGATTTCCTTGCAGATAATATCACATTTATTTATCCATTAATCCATTGATGAACATTGATTGTTTTCTGCCTTTTGGCTATTGTGGAGAGTAGTGCTGTTATAAACATGTGTGTGCATGTACTTATTTGAATACCTGTTTTCAATTCTTTGGGGTTTTTACCTGGAGTATTGTGGGGTCATATACCATTTCTATGTTGAACTTTTTGAGAAATTGTCAAACTGTTTCCCACAACAGCTGAACCATTTTACATTCCAACCAGCAATGTGAAAGTGTTCCAATTTCTCCACATCCTAACACTTACTATTTTGTTGTTTATTATTATAAATGTCAAATGTGTGTCAAATGGTACCTCATGGAGGTTTTGATATACATTTTTCTGATGACTAATGATATTGAGCATCTTTTCCTGTGCTTGCTGGCTGTTTGTATGTCTTCTTTGGAGAAATGTCTGTTTGAATCCTTTGGTCATTTTTTTAAATTGGTTTGTTTGTCTATTTGTTGTTGAGGTATTAGAGTTATTTTTATATTCTGAATCCTGTGCTATGCTGTGCTTAGTCACTCAGTCACATCCAACTCTGCAGCCCCATGGACTGTAGCCTGCCAGGCCTCTCTGTCCATAAGGATTCTCCAGGCAAGAATACAGGAGTGAGTTGCATGCCCTCCTCCAGGGGATCTTCCCAACCCAGGGATCGAACCCAGGTCTCCTGCATACAGGCAGATTCTTTACCAGCTGACCTATCAGGAAAGCCCATCCTGGATCCTAGGATTTATTATATATTATATATGATTTGAAAATATTTTCTCCATTCTGCAGGTTGTACAAACTTTCTTGATAACATCTTTTGATGCACATAATTTGAGATTTTGATGACTTTTATCCAGTCTATCTATTTTATCAATTTATCTATTTTTTCTCTTATTTTTTTACTTCCACTTTGAGTGTCATATGTAAGAACCGACTGTCAAATCCCAAACCATGAAGATTTTACTCCTATGTTTTTTTCTAAGAATTTTATTATTTTAGTGCTTATATTTAGGTCATTCATTCATTTTGAGTTAATCTTTGTATATGATGTGAAGTAGAGAGTCCTGTTTACTCCTGTTTACTTCCTTTTTTTTTTCCTTCCTAGGAATGCTTGAAAACAAGGAACTGCATATTTTTAACCTGACTTCTCTAACAAAGTCAGAAAACATTTTATCTGCCACACTGTATTTCTATATCAGAGAGCTGATAAATATAAGCCTAAGTTGTCCTGTGTCCCAGGAATGCTCACATCATGCCCAGAGGAAACACATTCAGATTGACCTCTCTGCGTGGATCCTCAAATCCAGTGGAAACCAAAGTCAACTCCTGGGTCATCTTTCGGTAGATGGAGGGAAACCTCATGGAGACTTTGTGTCCTGGCTGTCAAAAGACATCACCCAACTTTTGAGGAAAGCCAAGGAAAATGAGGAGTTTCTCATAGGATTTAACATTACTACCAAAGGACACCAGCTGCCAAAGAAGATGACACCCAGTCCTGAGCCTTATATCTTGGTGTATGCCAATGATGCCGCCATTTCTGAGCCGGAGAGTGTGGTGTCAAGCTTACAAGGACACCGGAATTTCCCCACTGGAGCTGTGCCCAAACTGGACAGCCACAGTAGGGCTGCCCTTTCTATGGAACGGAGGAGGAGGAAGCGCTCTACGGGGGTCCTTCTGCCTCTGCAGAACAATGAGCTTCCTGGGGCAGAATATCAGTACAAGGAGGATAGAGTATGGGAGGAGAGGAAGCCTTACAAGACTCTTCAGACTCAGCCCCCTGACAAGAGTAAGAGCAAAAAGAAACAGAGGAAGGGGCCTCAACAGAAGAGCCAGACGCTCCAGTTTGATGAACAGACCCTGAAGAAGGCAAGAAGAAAGCAATGGATTGAACCCCGGAATTGTGCCAGACGGTACCTTAGAGTGGACTTCGCAGATATTGGCTGGAGCGAATGGATTATCTCCCCCAAGTCCTTCGATGCCTATTACTGCTCCGGAGCGTGCCAGTTCCCCATGCCAAAGGTAGCCATTGTGTTTTGTCCTGTCCTTCCCGTTTCCATAGTCTGGAAAGACCCAAATTGAATGTGTGTTTTCATTTACAAAATCCATCTGGACCTTCATTTATTGCATTCTAAAGTGTAATAGGTAACATGGTTATGTTTGGTTTTTCTTTACTGGTTGTTAAAGTAATATGAAGTCAATATTGGTATGAAGGAGGATATGAGAAAACAATGTATGCGTAAAACATGATTTTTGCACTGCTTTGATACACGGTGCGTATTCAGCTACATGATCACATGTGAATTTATGCCTGTCCACAACAAGGAAGCCCCCAGTGGTAGGAGGCTGACCTTTGAGGGGGTATTTAGGGAATGAGTGAATGTCATGAGAGCAACAGGAAGGACTAATTGGATTGATGCCCTGATACAGAACATTTTTGATAGTCTCTTGTGAGATGAATTGTCGTCACGAGGGTTAGGATCAGGGTTGGGCTAGGAAAACTTGCCTCATGAAATCCACCAGATGCTTATTTCATTTACTTCCCTGATAGATATCAAAATTGCAGTCAGAATAGGGCACAATGACTCTGTTGACTTCTAAGACTCATTTTAACTATTTAGAGCTAATCCATGTCTCTTCCAAAATCGATAGGGACTGAACCTTTAGCTTATTAGTACTCAGTATCCTGACAAATATATTCTCAGAAGCCTCCCCAACCCCACCCCTCTCTCACACAGCAAGTCCAAGTGACTGTACTCTGAATTTATTATTAATAAAACATATTGGTGCCCCCCTGGCCTTCAGTTAAGCTCACTGCTGCACTTCCATTCTTAGCCCATAACAATTTGAGTCTGTTGTACAGTGAAAAGTGATCCTGGCAATAGAATTCAGAGGATAAATAGGAGTGACTTTTTTTGTTTTGCTTTGTTTTAGTTTTTTGCAAAACTTGACATGGGTCAACTTCTGTTATTGTATGTTAATGGAGAAAGACCCTTTGTCTCGAAAAGTGACCAACTTGTGCTTATAGGTCTTTAAAGGAGCATGTTCATGTTACAGGCCTATGATCACTGGAATGCTAAGGGTAACACACACATAAAGCAGAAGGTCGACTAAGCAAGGCCAGATCAGCCCCAGGGCCAAGAACTTTATTGAAATCCCATTTTCCTGTTAGGATCTCTCAGAAGAACAAGCTTGCTACATTTTCTAGACCTTGTGGATTCCAGGTTTTGTCAACCCAAATACAAAGTAGGGATTGTAGACATTTATAATTATATAAACAGCCTTATCTTGTCTAAAGATTATCAAGGACATTTTATTGATCAATAGAAACTTGATCACACTGGGATAGCATTTAAAACACACCAACAAAAATGCCAAGTATAACAGGCAGTAATGAATCTTTATTCTACAGTGTGGATTGCTTTGTGGCACTGAGAGGCAGAAATGGATTCAAAATATCTCTAAACCTGGGAGGACTGATTTTAAGTGGGTCTCTGAGTTTTGCAAATAATTCCTCTCTCTCTCCTAAACTGTGATTTTTTTCTTCTAGGTTGCCTGAGGAAGTTTTCCTCTTTCCTCTTGATTCCAGATTTTAGGACCCAGAAAGCTATGATCGCGTGGACATATTCAGTCAGTTAGCTGACCTGGGTTGGTCTCCATAATTGCCCCAATTTGCCTCTCCCATCTGTAATGGCTCTGCTTGTTTTTCCTGTTCAAAACCTTGCTGTTGTTTCCATAGATCCTCACCATAGTCCTCAGTGATCTAAAGAATAATAATTAAAAAATGCATGAGGGATAAGTTAAGAATAGAAGAGATAAATTTAAGGAAAGAAGTATGTTAGTGTAACAGGATGATTAAAGGGTACATGCTTGATCATAGCTGGATTTCTTAACCTTAAGGTACCTGCAAATTGCCTGGGGATCTTCTTAATCTGTAGGTTTTGACCCAGTGGTTTCAAGGGCAAAGCCCAAGATTCGGTGTATCTAATAAGCCTCTAGATGTTACTGATGCTGTTGGTCTGCAAACCATCCTTTGAGTCATTGAATCCTTTTGGCTTAAAACTTGGCTCCACTTCTTACCTGCTGTGGTTTTGAGGTGGGGAAGTTCCTCTAACTTTCTATATGTTAGTGTTCTCATCTTCGAAACAGGTACTAGGGTAAACAAAAATATCACAGTATCTGCATTATAAAAACGATGGGGAAATGAGATCATCGAGTACCTTGTGCTGAGTAGGCACTCAGTGAATTTTTGCCATTGTTAATGGCCATGGCTGAGACTGAGGAGAATAGAAAATCCAATGTAGGGAACTGGAGGGAAAAAAAAAAAAAACCACAGGAGTAGGGATCAAAAGAATAAAAACTGTGGGACTTCCCTGGTGATCCAGTGGTTAAGACTCTGTGCTTCCAATGCAGGGGGTGTGAGTTCAGTTCCTCCTTGGGGAACTAAGATCCCACACGCTGTGCAGCATGATCAAATAAATAACATGAAATAAAATATTAAAAAAGAATAATAGGTGTAAGACAAGGATAAGTTTTGTAAATGTTTCTTATCCCTTTTTAAATGTCACAAGGCTTTAAATAGGATTCTCCCTTCAGCCCAATAGTTCATAAGCTCTTTGGTGGGTAGAATCAAGAGAGCATCCATTATAGCAACTGAACACATGCTGTGCTTAATCATTCGGTAGTATCTGACTCTTTATGTGACCCCATGGACTGTAGCCCACCAGGCTGCTCTGTCCATGGGATTCTCCAGGCAAGAATACTGGAGTTGCCATGCCCTCCTCCAGGGGATCTTCGCAACCCAGGGATCGAACCCAGGTCTCCCGCATTACAGGCAGATTCTTTACCATCTGAGCCACCAGGGAAGCTCATGATAGTGTTTGTCAAACCTTGGAATGGCATCCAAACTACAGGGAGATGTCATATAATAGGGATAAGGGTGGAGTCTTCTCTGCAAGCTGGAGATTTCCTTTTGCCAAGTTTCGAGTGGAAGTCTGGCTGTGACATGGACATCTCAGTCTTTCATCACCTTGTGTGGACCTGCTTAACTTTTGAAGCTTTCTGCTGATTCTCTGTAAGCCTTCCAGGCTTTGTGTCTCTCAAGTGGTACAGTCACCAAAATGATGGGAAGCTTGAAGCGGTATGAAGCTGTGACATCAGGGGTAATTAATCACTGTTGCTGTTATCAGCCCAGTGTCCAGCATGGTAACCAGAGTCAACTATTTAAACAAAAATATAGTTTTTGAACCACAGAGGAAAATAAAGCCTCTGACCAGATCAGTACAAATGCATGTGGAATAAGTGAGGCACCAAAGCCTTTCAGGCTGTACATATACATTCTGCCCCAGAGAAAAGTTCTCCCAGGCTAGACTCCTCGGCTGGCCCTCCTTCCTTCTGGCCTCCCTAGTGAGAGCCTGCTCTCTAGAGCCGGGCTCTTCATCTGCAAAAGTCGACAACCTGTCTGTAATTCAGAACAGCTGTGCTCTGCCTTTCCCAAATTCCAGGCTTTGCCCTTTCCCTGATTCCAATTAGATAGTTTCTGGGCTATCACACCCATGTGGGTTGGACTGGGAGAGCATGGAGCAAAGCCCCATGGCCTGAGTCAGGAATGAAGGCTCAGAGCTGATGACATTCTCTCCCCTGCTAATGCACTTGTAATCGAATTCAACTCGAGGACATCACCCGCAGCTTGGCAGGTGAGGGCTGGAGCACGGCAGATTTCATTCACAGACGCGGCAGCTTGGAATTTTCTGATTTCTAGCCCTTACAGCCAATCTGTTCCCCCAGGGAGAGACCCCTGGCATTTTGCCATGAGATGAAAAATACCCATATAGCTGTAGCCAAGTCTTAGGCCTTGGCCTCCCCTCACCACCAAAGCAGAGATGGAAAACAGAGATTTCAAATGAAAATGATTGAGCCATTGTTGCTGACAAGAGGTCCAAGGGAACCAATCAAGGATTGGAGGAGTGAAGGTATTTTTGCATGACGTGGTACAAAGGTTGGGAACAGCAAAGACAAAGAATTATGAAGCAAAGAAGCTAAACACTTTGAACCAAGCATCTTCTCTAAACAAGAAATTCACATGGAATGAGTTCAAAATGATGCAGCCTCAATTAATGTCCTGAGGTTTCCCATTTCAATCTCTGATCATGAAGATGAACTCTAAAAATCCTAAATCTTGATGTATTGAGTTACCTAAGCAAAGAAAGGGGAAAAAAAAAAAAAAAAAAACCTAAATAGATACCGATGTCCTGTTTCACCCACATTAAAAAGTGAGACTGGGGAGGAAGAGGGCTTCCCAGGTGGCTCAGTGATAAAGAATCTGCTTGCTAATGCAAGAGACAGAGGAGACGTAGGTTCAATCCCTCCGGTCAGGAGGATCCCCTAGAGGAGGAAATGGCAACCCACTCCAGTATTTTTGCCTGGAAAATCACATGGACAGAGGAGTCTGCTGGACTACAGTCCATGGGGTTGCAAAGAGTCAGACAGGACTGAGCAATTGAGTGTGCACCGGGAAAAAAAAAGCACAGGTTTGCATTTGTTATCACTGGGTTTCTTAAGCTGCTGTGAAGAGAGACCTGAGAAACGCAATCGGAACCCCAAAACGAATGACAATGATAGACTGGCAAATGTTCCCCACGAGCAAAGGACCACGTGGATCTTTTGTGTGTGGCTTAATTATTCCTGGTCATGGCAGCTGGACTTCACAGTGAGAAAGGAAGGGGACAACGCCCTAGAAAACGGAGAGGTTCCTGATAAAACACACCACCAACAATCAAGGGCTTGCTGGATTCCAGTGAGCCCACCAGAAACTGCTCATTTGTGAGTTAGAGCTTTTAAAAAGGACAGGAATTTTCCTAGGGAACACCCATGAATATTTTCCATATCTGTGCTGGGTCATTAGCTCAGAACCTTTTATTTTTGTTGATGGGAATTATTTCCACAGAAATAGGTGCAACGGAGGGTATGTTATTATTTATAAGTATTTCATCCATTCGGCAAGTATTTATTCAGTGCCTAGAGAGCCTGCTCTGCTCCAAGCACTGAGGACAAGCAGTGCACAGCTGGATTTATGAATCAATTCCTCGTCTACTTAAATATATGAAAATTAAATTGTATAGGAGTCAGTAAAACATTAACAGTAACAAAATATTGTCAGAAAATCTATGGCTTTGAAAAAATCCTTTGGGGTGTTATCATATGCTGTTTGGATGACTGAATTTAAAAATAAATCAATAGAGAAAAGTGGATGGCTGCAAAAGTTTTCTTAAGAAATCACCTGATACTAATGAAATAGCAAACAGTGGCCATTGGTACAGTGGCTATAGTACAATTGTAGTTTGTCAATTACATGCATAGTGTTGATGTCACAGGACACAGGAGATGCAGAATAGAACAACAGAGACTTCTTATCCTTAAGGGAAGAAAACACCTTTCTTTGCAAAGTTACTTAATTGTAGGTTAACTACTCTTCCAGGAAAAGAGTAGATAAAGGAGCTGGCCATCATCGATACTAACTTTAAGGTAATTTGTGCCTGTTAGCAATCATGTTGAAGTCTAATGCATAGATGATTTTTTTCACTAAAATTGAAAGATGAGACAAATCAGATTTGCCCTTTTCCTGCCCACCCCCCACCAAAATCTTATTATTTTTTAACAATGTGCCAACTTTCTACTTATTTGCTTCTCCTTTGGCTTATGTGTACTCTTAACCTTTCAATATGTTTCAGTTTCCCATCCTGGGAGTTTTAGGTGTATAAAGTTAGAATACCAGTTCACTGGGGGCTGAGGTGCCTCTGAAACGTGGCTCAAAATCTTGACATTAAAAAGCCAGCGTTTGGCTTAAATCCCACTCCTGAATTGACATGTGATCTCTGGCAAGTTACCAAAGACCTGTTTCTGAATTCTTTCTAATGGATTTCATCTGCTTAAAAGAGACATCGGGGAGAACTGATGTTGAAAAGTGTGGCATTGCTCAGGAAGAAGGTCTTACCACACTGGCAATACCTAAACATTCTGGGCTTGGAAAAGTGACCGTTCTTCAATGCTGAGATGAGCTGGATAGGGCTCTCTAGATAAAACGAAACGTCTCCCGTGTATGGTAACGGTCCCACTTGGCATTGCTTGGGAACAGATTTTACTCAGACTTCTTTGGTCAAACTTCTGACAGCCATAAAATAATCTCAGGCCCCCTGAATTATTCCTAGAGGATATGCCCCAGGTTTAGAAGACTAAAATGCTACAGCATTAATGTCGGTACCCATGGAGCAACAGTGACCCCCAGTGGCCAACAGTGTGGTCCTCTTAATCAGCATCCATTCATCAAGTGAAGTTGCTCAGTCCTGTCTGACTCTTAGCAACTCTATGGACTGCAGCCTCCCAGGTTCCTCCATCCATGGGATTTTCCAGGCAAGAGTACTGGAGTGGGTTGCATTGCCTTCTCCATCCATTCATCCAGGTGGTAACTATTAAATAAATCAATGCCTGTTGACAGTGGGGACCTCCCAAGTGGTGCTAGTGGTAAAGAACCTGCATGCCAATGCAGGAGACATAAAGAGAGATGGGTTTGATCCCTGGGTGAGGAAGATCTTGCATGAAGAATCCTTTGGACAGAGGAGCCTGGCAAGCTATAGTCCATAGGGTCGCAAAGAGCTGGACAAGACTGAACTGACTTAGCATGCACTTGACATGTTTGTGTTATTTTCAAAACAAAGTATAAATGTCACTATAGCCGTGGCAAAAATCTATATTAAGTTGGTGCTTGTTAAGTGTTCTTTGTGACTGGCTCAGGATCAAATTGTTTCTTTTGCAATCCTGTTATTGAAAACATCCTTCATTCAGTCACCCAGTTGTGTCCGACTCTTTGTGACCCCATGGACTGCAGCAAGCCAGGCTTCCCTGTCCATTACCAACTCCTAGAGCCTGCTCAAACTCATGTCCATCGAGTCGGTAATGCCATCCAACTATCTCATCCTCTGTCGTCCCTGCCTTCAATCTTTCCCAGCATCAGAGTCTCTTCCAGTGAGTCAGTTCTTCACATCAGGTGGCCAAAGTATCGGAGCTTCAGCATCAGTCCTTCCAATGAATATTCAGGACTGATTTTTTTTTAGGATTGACTGGTCTGAAAACACCCTGACCTGACCTGAAGTCGCTCAGTCGTGTCCGACTCTTTGCAACTCCATGGACTGTAGCCTACCAGGCTCCTTGGTCCATGGGATTTTCCAGGCAAGAGTACTGGAGTTGGTTGCCATTTCCTTCTCCAGGGGATCTTCCCGACCCAGGGATCGAACCCCGGTCTCCTGCGTTGTAGGCAGACGCTTTACCGTCTGAGCCACCAAGGAAGCCCTGAAAACACCCTAGGGTGTACTAATTCCCTGTTTGAGGACTAAATCATTTTTAATTAAATGATTCCTGCTTAGAAAACCGGATTCAAGTTCTCACTCTCCATGTCTGTATGAGTTTACATGTGTCATTTAAGCTTTTTGAGTCTATTTCTCTATCTATAAAATGTAAGAAATGGTGGTTATGTGGTAAGGATTAGAAATACTACACAGAACATGCCTAGCACCTGAAAAAAAAGTGGAAGTGTTAGTCACTCAGTCATGTCTGACTCTTTGCAACCCCATGAGCTGTAGCCCACCAGGCTCCTCTGTCCATGGAATTCTCCAGGCAAGAATACTGGAGTGGTGTGCCATTCCCTTCTCCAGAGGATCTTCCCGATCTAGAGATCGAGCTCAGGTCACCTGCATCGCAGGCAAATTCTTTACCAATCAGTCTGAACAGGTACTTAGTCGATGACAACCATTTTGGTCATGGTGATATTCGAGATTGGGCTGAATGTGTGATGATGCCAGGGCTTTATTAATTTGTTGAACCAAATCCATCATATATATATATATTTTTTTTTAGTGGGGGCTGGAGAGGGGAAAAGCCATTCTACCTAACCTGTGTTCTCCCTTTTCCTTCCTAGTCTTTGAAGCCATCCAATCATGCTACCATCCAGAGTATAGTGAGGGCCGTGGGGGTCGTTCCTGGAATTCCCGAGCCTTGCTGTGTGCCAGAAAAGATGTCCTCACTCAGCATCCTGTTCTTTGACGAAAATAAGAATGTGGTACTTAAAGTATATCCAAACATGACAGTAGAGTCTTGTGCTTGCAGATAACCTGGTGAAGAGCTCATCTGGATGCTTAACTCAATCGTTTATTTTTATGGACTTTTTTTGCACTGCCAATGCATTTCATTTCAAAAGATTTTTCAGTAGTCAAAGGCGAATGAGCAAATAGACTGATGATTTCCACTGAGGAGAACTGGACTGTATTTGTTTCTGAATGTAACTCAAAGCAAGATTAAATATGGAAATCTTTTTCTTTAAAAAAATAATTACACAAGAAAAACAATCACTAAAACTGTTTTTAGAACTGTTGGAGAACACACTGATTTATTTTTGTAATGTGCTTTGAAAATAGATTGGAAACAAACAATAGCTTATCATTGATCTCTGCTCACAGAAATAGAATAATTTCATATTTTAAAGCAGGCTTCTTGCCTTAGATTCCTGAGCAACTTAGCAAGTGCTAAATAATTCAGTCAGCTTTGATGTTTATCTTAAATTTGTGGAGACTATTGTTTACCTGTGTTTTTCTTTACAGATCCTTGTGTGACTAGCTGAGTGGAGGATGTGTGCTGAGTGTCAGCGTGTATGGATGTGAACACATTTCCCAGGGACGTGTGCCCTCTTTTGGAAGATTGGCTTAACATGATTTTATAATTCAGTCTGCCTGGGATTCTTGTTTTTTTCATTTCATGTTCTGACAAGTGTCATTCAGTTATGAGAAGTTTACCAAAATGGATAGAATGGTCCAAGAGGGTATGCAAGAGTTACCACTTTCCTCAGCCATTTATTTGGAAATACTGATGTTTTCATTGCATAGCCCTCACAAGAAGGGCAACCAGCAACCCAGTTTTGAAAAACTCAGATCTAATTATTCTTCTGTATCTCTCTTCCACAAGCGCTTTTATTTGTTCTTTTAAATTGACTTTAAACATGCAATTAATTCTCTTGATATACCTTTGCTTCCTATAAAGTAATCAATAGATACCAAGTCTCAGTGGATGGACTATTGGAAATTTCTTTAAGTGACCAATCTAATCACAATCACAAGTCCACATCCTTGTTCACCTACTATGTCCATGTCCAGACACTTTTTCACATTGATCGCAGCTTTTGGTTCAGACAGGGAATCTATTCTTTAGTAAAGCTTACTATAAATTATCCAGCAAGAAAGGGAATTGAATCTATACACTTATTTTTTTTTCCCTATTTCCATTTGTCATAAATATCTCCTCTCACACTTTTGCCGTTGAGAAATTGTTTCAAAAATCTTTTCCTCGCTCTGTTTATGTGTGTGACAGAAATGTTTTCAGACCATGGATTGTTGTTGATGTTCTCTCTATGGTTAATTGTTATCTAAGCTCAGACTGACCTGATTAGAGAGTCAACTAAGCCATTTCAGAGGCTGTGAAGTTATCAGAAGAC
This sequence comes from Capra hircus, assembly GCF_001704415.2. Lineage (NCBI taxonomy): Eukaryota > Metazoa > Chordata > Mammalia > Artiodactyla > Bovidae > Capra > Capra hircus. Next base: position 96,306,871 of record NC_030813.1, read on the forward strand.
ACAGAAGGCATGGAGTTTGTTCTGTCTCTGCCTATAGTTATCTGTGGTAGCTCATAATTTAACGTTAAATGGCACCCCACTCCAGTACTCTTGCCTGGAAAATCCCATGGACAGAGGAACCTGGTAGGCCGCAGACCATGAGGTCGCTAAGAGTTGGACATGACTGAGCAACTTCCCTTTCACTTTTCACTTTCATGCATTGGAGAAGGAAATGGCAACCCACTCCAGATTTCTTGCCTGGAGAATCCCAGGGACGGGGGAGCCTGGCGGGCTGCTGTCTACAGGGTCGCACAGAGTCAGACACGACTGAAGCGACTTAGCAGCAGCAGCAGAGCATCTACTTTGTGAAAGACATGTGTTGTGTCTTCACTGGTAAAAATAAAGAGGCAGACTAGTTAAGCTGGAAGGTCCCTCTGCCACCAAAAGTTTGGGTTTACAGTAGTTGTTATGTCACACATATCTTCCTTGAATGGATGGTGACGATAGAGCTAAAAACCTGCAAGTATGGCTGTTCGTAAACTAAAGGCAGAAACATCTTGTTCTTCTGTGTTTGCCAATATGGCATCCCCTGCCATTTAAATAGTATTTCTGTCTTATTGGAAACCCATTAAAAAGAGTACCATGAAAAGACGCTCTTTGACACTTTTGGAATGTGTGTTGACTCCATGAATGAGAAACACCTGTTCTAAATGATGAATGAAACTCTGGTACCTGAGTTGCTATGGTTTCTTCTAGTTCATTTTTTGTTCTGGTAGCATACAGATTTAAAATGAGATAAGGGATGAAATTATTTCTACTAAATTTTGTCAAAAATTTAAAACACAGTTATATAATATAAGTGACCCTGTGTGTGGCTGCTCTACCCTGGTCATGATCTTTCCATAAATATAACTTTTATTTCATTGGTAGATTGGGTGAAATTCTTAATTTAGTTTTTTCTAGAGATGTATCTACCAAAATTTCTTAACAATTCCCAGTTTTCTTTCTCAGCCTTCTTCTCTCCAGATGTCTGTAAGTTACCTTTAATTTAAATTTAAATTGATGCTCACTTGTTATAAATTAAATTCTACAATGGCCAAAAAAATCTCTAAATACTATTTCCAAATTTGAAGCAATTGATATGACAAAATTAGAACATAATAAAAGGCATTGGGTTGACTTTTAGCAATCAAAATAGCTTTTGACTAGTAGTTATTTTTCAGCAAGCTTGTAACCATTTTAATTATCTCCTGCATTGAAGCCATATTATGGTGTAAATGGGAAAAAGTTTAGTTCCCCCAAATAAAGGAAAATTTCTTTTTAGGGTGTTGAAGCAAAGTTTGAAGTAAATGGAGTTGATATTTTAAGTAATAAAATTTTACATGAAATAGTTGGTAAATTGAGTGACTATGTCACAATTTGTTAGGTACTAATGTTTATATAATTATTATATAAATTTTTTATAAATCTCCTGATTTAAAGTGATATTAATGAGAAGAGAAATTGCATTTATATTAATAATGCCATTTTCTCAATCATGCATCTTTCTTTTCCTCTCTCTCTTGCAACCACCCTACCACCCCCATATGAGACACACACACACAGTTAGTTGAAAATAATTTTTTTTTTCAATAACTGTTCTGTTGAATTCAAATTCAAGGGCTGCTGATATAGTATTATCAAAGTATTTTATTGTAACCTGTGTAAATAATATACCATTTACAGGATTTGGGGTTGTAGAATTTAAACTGATAGATTTGACTCTGTAGATCTCAGGACTATAATATTCCCGATCAATTCTGACACTCACCTACCTATATATTAACTGATGATCATTTATTCATTAAGCTAGGATTATTTTTACCTTAACATTTCAGAAGAAAAAAAACTTTTTGCCCATTTATTATTTTCATAGGCAATCATATGTGTATATGGTATTATCAATCTGGCTTACAAAGATTTTTTTATATATAATTACATTATTCACTTTACTCTTACTTTCCTCTGTGCTAACAAGTAAGTAATGTCTGGATATCGACTTGGTTGAATCAAGGTTGGGTCAAAAAATAGTTCTGCACACCTTATGTGTAAGATTAAATACGAGATTAAATAAGATATCTTGGATAAGTCTGACTTCTCTGTATATCTTTTTTTCCCTTGGGAATTGTATTTTAATGTAGTTATAGTCCTTAAATGATCCCCTTTTCCCCAAAACCAAGCCTTCCCTTCAGCTTTCCCCAATAGTTTCTGTAAATGTTCTAGTTGAGAACTGAATGCTTGTACAGTTGATGGCAATTTAAAAAATATATATTATATATGTATATGGAAAAACTTTAAAGATGCTTTTAATTTATTTAATGACTTTGCCTTCCTATCTATAATGGTATAATTTTCATATTTAGATGGTAAGAAAAAGTTCTTTTTACTAGTTACTAGAGGCAGAATGACAACTGGTTCTCTAGTCCAGTTACTAAAGGAGCGTACTGCAGTGAAACTGTGAAGGACGCTTCACTACTGATGTGTAAGCTTTGCTGGCTTTGTATCACTTTCCTCCAGTAACGAGAGCTTTTCTCTATACAGTATGGAAATAAAATTGCTTAATTGAACACTTCCCCGTTCTCTTCTACTTATCATTGGGAAAGACTGCATTTTCACAACTTGAGAAAGTTGAAAAACTGCCGCATCTGGAAAGAGATAACAAAACTTAGGCACAGAGTCGAACATTTTCAAACAGTATCACGAATGAAGCATCATGACCTATTAACAACATAACAGGAAACATATATATATAGAGAGAGAGAGCTCAGGGTAGTTTAGGAGAGGCGGTGTTCCAAGTGGAGTTGTTGGATTTGGCAAATAAAAATGCAGGGCGTCTAGTTAAACTTGAATTTTAACTAGATAAACAAATACTTTTTTAGTATCAGTTCAGTTCAATTCAGTCACTCAGTCATGTCTGACTCTTTGTGACCCCATGAATCGCAGCACGCCAGGCCTCCCTGTCCAGCACCAACTCCCGGAGTTCACTCAGACTCACGTCCATCGAGTCAGTAGTATAGATATGTCCCAAATATTGTATGGAACATATTTAGTTTTTAACAGTTCCTAATTTATCTGAAATTGAAATTTGATTGGACGTTGGGTATTTTTTCTGGCCGCCTTACTCTTGGGCGCCCCCTGCCTTGGGTTCTGATATCCAATTGGCATCCTCTAGGAGGAAATGGCAACCCACTCCAGTGTTCTTGCCTGGAGAATTCCAGGGACAGAGGAGCCTAGTGGGCTGTCATCTATGGGGTCGCACAGAGTCGGACACGACTGAAGAGACTTAGCAGCAGCAGCAGCAGCAGGCCTATATCTTGGAGAAGGCAATGGCACCCCACTCCAGTACTCTTGCCTGGAAAATCCCATGGATGGAAGAGCCTGGTAGGCTGCAGTTCATGGGGTTGCGAAGAGTCGGACATGACTGAGCGACTTCACTTTGACTTTTCACTTTAATGCATTGGAGGAGGAAATGGCAACCCACTCCAGTGTTCTTGCCTAGAGAATCCCAGGGATGGGGGAGCCTGGTGGGCTGCCATCTATGGGGTCGCACAGTCAGACACGACTGAGGGGACTTAGCATATATATATATATATATATATATATATATGTTTCAGTTCAGTTCAGTCGCTCAGTGGTGTCCAACTCTTTGCGACCCCATGAATAGCAGCATGCCAGGCCTCCCTGTCCATCACCAGCTCCCGGAGTTCACTCAAACTCATGTCCATCGAGTCAGTGATGCCATCCAGCCGTCTCATCCTCTGTCGTCCCCTTCTGCTGCCCCCAATCCCTCCCAGCATCAGAGTTTTTTCCAATGAGTCAACTCTTTGCATGAGGTGGCCAAAGTATTGGAGTTTCAGCTTCAACATCAGTCCTTCCAAAGAAGACCCAGGACTGATCTCCTTTAGGATGGACTGGTTGGATCTCCTTCTTCAAAAGCATCAATTCTCCAGCCCTCAGCTTTCTTCACAGTCCAACTCTTACGTCCATACATGACCACTGGAAAAACCATAGCCTTGACTAGACGGATCTTTGTTGGCAAAGTAATATCTCTGCTTTTCAATATACTACCTAGGTTGGTCATAACTTTCCTTCCAAGGAGTAAGTGTCTTTTAATTTCATGGCTGCAATCACCATCTGCAGTGATTTTGGAGCCCCCCAAAATAAAGTCTGACACTGTTTCCACTGTTTTCCCATCTATTTCATACATATATATCTGTATGAAATATATACACATATATATACATACACACCCATATACACACATATATATATATACACATATATATATACACACCCATAAGGGGAATATCAGAAATTCAGCTTGAATCATTTCATTTTTTCTTTTCTCTCTCTCTCCCTCCCTCTCGGGATTTCTTGTTTAACCACACACTCCACTTACAGATACTTTGTGTGAATGCCCATATCACTGTTTTGACAGAAACTATCTGTCATTGTTAACATGTTCATGTACACATTTTAGGATGATAAGCACCTATTTAACTCATCTGATCATTGAGATGTATTTCACCATTTTTGTCTAGGCTATACCTTTCTCTCTATAAGAAAACTGACCTCAGGTTAAGAAATAAAATATGCTTTCTTCTTATTGTCCCTCATTTAATCAATCTATTCAGACTGTCTACTTAAAAATCATAGCATTTTGGAACTAAAACCATGGCATTTTGGACCTACCAGGCCCTTTAAAGATTACGTTGAATAAATTCCTTAACCTCTCTGTGCCTCAGTTATCTCATCTATGAAATGGAGCAATAAAGTTCTTGCCTCATAGGAATGTACAAGGTTTAATGAGATATACACATAAATTTTGGGCTTCCCTGATAACTCAGTTGGTAAGAATCTGCCTGCAATGCAGGAGATCCTGGTTTGATTCCTGGGTCAGGAAGATCCTCTGGAGAAGGGATTGGCTACCCACTCCAGTATTCTTGGGCTTCCCTTGTGGCTCAGCTGGTAAATAATCTGTTTGCAATGCGGGAGACCTGGGTTCTATCCCTGGGTTGGGAAGATCCCCTGGAAAAGGGAAAGGCTGCCCAGTATACCCAGAATACTCCAGTATTCTGGCCTGGAGAATTCCATGGACGGTATAGACTACGGGGTCACAAAGAGTTGGACTTGACTGAGCAACTTTCACTTTTCACTTTCACACATAAACTACGTTGCCAAGCACCTGAAACAGAATGAAGACTCAGTTATTATCAACTGCTATTATTATGTAAGCCGGTCTCCCCATTTTCCAAATGAGGAACTGTAGACATGCTGTGGCTTGCATCTGTTTGGGTGTCTACTTGCCATGCCATCCTCTGAAAACCGGCTTCCACCAATAGTGATAGGTTCCTTAACACTAACAAAGAGGAGCCCCTGACAGTTCAGTAAGAGAAGAATGAAAGGCTCAGTGTTATATCTTACTCCTTGCAAAGTAAGGAGGTTAGCTACCCTGTTCCTCAAGATATTCCAGTTTCTGCTCCTGTCTGAGAGGCACTGCACTTCCTGTCCTTGGATGACATAAGATTTCCCTGCAAACTCAATAATGTGCTCACTATTCCTTAAGCAGTGTTTGAGCACATGTCTGTAAATGGCAACCAAAAGAATTTTGACTATGACATACTGAGTTATCGAGTATGCCTGGTGCCATATGACACACTACTGACAAAACTGGTATTAGAATCTTTCGTAACATCATGGAGACAGCAATGTCTTTGAGATTAAAAAGCCTTGGATTAGAATCCCAGCACTGCCTGTTACCACCAGGATGACATGTGCCCTTGACAAGTCACAACTGGGTCTTCATTCCATCAGTGTGGTCAGTTCTGTGACTCTTTAGTCAGTTCAGTCGCTCAGTCGTGTCCAACTCTTTGCAACCTCATGGACTGCAGTGCACCAGGCCTCCCTGTCCATCACCAGCTCCTGGAGTTTACTCAAACTCATGCCCATTGAGTCGGTGATGCCATCCAACCATCTCATCCTCTGTCGTCCCTTCTCCTCCTGCTTTCAATCTTTCCCAGCATCAGAGTCTTTTCAAATGAGTCAGCTTTTTGCATCAGGTGGACAAAGTTTCAGCTTCAGCATCAGTCCTTCCAATGAATATTCAGGTTTCCTTTAGGATGAACTGGTTTGATCTCCTTGCAGTCCAAGGGACTCTCAAGAGTCTTCTCCATCACCACATTTCAAAAGCATCAATTCTCCAGCACTCAATTTTGTTTATAGTCCAACTCTCACATCCATACATGACCACTGGAAAAACCATAGCCTTCACTAGATGGACCTTTGTTGGCAAAGTAATGTCTCTGCTTTTTAATATGCTGTCTAGATTGGTCATAACTTTTCTCCCAAGGAGTAAACGTCTTTTAATTTCATGGCTGCAGTCATCATCTGCAGTGATTTTGGAGCCCCCCAAAAATAAAGTTAGCCACTGTTTCCACTGCATCCCCATCTATTTGCCATGAAGTGATGGGACTGGATGGAGAAGGCAATGGCACTCCACTCCAGTACTCTTGCCTGGAAAATCCCATGGACAGAGGAGCCTGGTGGGCTGCAATCCATGGGGTCACTAAGAGTCGGACATGACTGAGCAACTTCACTTTCAATTTTCACTTTTCACTTTCATGCATTGGAGAAGGAAATGGCAACCCACTCCAGTATTCTTGCCTAGAGAATCCCAGGGACGGGGGAGCCTGGTGGGTTGTCATTTACGGGGTCGCACAAAGTTGGATACGAATGAAGCGACTTAGCAGCAGCAGATGGGACTGGATGCCATGATCTTTGTTTTCTGAATGTTGAGCTTTAAGCCAACTTTTTCACTGTCCTCTTTCACTTTCATCGAATCTGTGACTCTTGAAGACTTCCAAAAGTGTCGCTGTTGTAGTTCGTTGATTCAATTCTCCTGTCAGAGGAATTACCTTGAAATATCTCTTAGGATAGAACTTTGTAGCTATCAGAAGATATGATAGAGGTTAGGGTTAAGAAGAAGAACTCAGGACAAATCCAAATAATCCTGTAAATCAGTTAGAACACGCACATCTTGGGGATTTCATGGGGCTGTTTCTAGACCACCACAATAAAGCAAATATTGCAATAAAGTGAGTCACATAGTTTTTGGGTTTCAAGGCTGTTTGAAAATTATGTTTACACTGTATCATAGTCTGTTAATGCTCTTAAGAGTCCCTTGGACTTGGAGAGCAAACCAGTCAATCCTAAAGGAAATCAACCCTGAATTTTCACTGAAAGGACTGTTAGATAGCATCACTGACTCAATCAATGGACACAAATTGGAGCAAACTCCGGGAGATAATGAAGGACAGGGAAGCCTGTACACTGCAGTCCATGGAGTTTCAAAGAGTCAGACACCACTTAGGGACTGAACAAAAATAAAATTAAGTGTGCAATACCATTATTTCTAAAAAAAAAAATACAGATCTTAATTAAAGATACTTTATTGCTAAAAAATGCTAACCATCATCTGAGCCTTCAGTGAAGTGTGATCTTTTTGCAATAACAATATCAAACTTGGCTGATCACGGATCATCACAACAAATACAATAATAATGAAAATTTTTTAAATATTGTGAGAATTACTAAAAGGTGACACTGAGACACAGAGTAAATAGATGCTGTTGGAAAACTGGTGCCAACAGTCTTTCTTGACACAGTTGTCCCAAATTTTCAATTTGTAAAAATATAGTATCTATGAAGTGTGAAAAGAAGCGATGCTTATACTCAAGATTATTTTCAGTGTACAAAACCCTACCTTAGTTAGTGGAAATGTACTTGATGATTCAGAACATCGATATCTAAATTTTCCACAGTCTCAGAATTGGATTAGTCTCAGAAAAGGATGTGTATGTGGTAAGTCACTTCAGTCATGTCCAACTCTATGTAACCCTATGGACTGGAGCCCCTTGGGCTCCTCTGTCCATGGGATTCTCTAGGCAAGAATACTGGAGTAAGTTGCCATGCCCTCCTCCAAGGGATTTTCCCCACCCAGGGATCAAACCCACATCTCTTATGTCTCCTGCATTGGCAAGCAAGTTATTTACCACTAGTGCCAACTGGGAAGCCCATTATAAAGTGTATATCAGCAAGTAGTACTAAAACATTATCACTGTGGGTGAAACCACAATGGGAAACCACTGTGGGGAAAACCACAATTCTCCAATGCCCCAGGGTTGTACCTTTAGATCCACAACACACAAAATTTAAGAATCCACAAGTCTTTTCTTCATACATGTATGTTCACACAAAAAAAGGGATATTCTCGTGGTGTGGGTTTATTAATTTAAGTTTTGGTTATAATGTTCATTTTTTATAATTTTGCTTATAATATTCATGAATTTGAACAAACTCCGGGAGACACTGAAGGAGAGGGAAGCCTGGTGTACTGCAGTCCATGGGGTCACAAAGAGTCAAATACAACTTAGCAACTGAACAAAAGCAACAGTTCATTGCTTCAGTTGTATTCGATACCTTCTAGCCCTGGCCTTGCTAACCTCTGAGCTTGTGCACTTTGCTATATGTTCCTTCAGCTCCTGGTGCCCTCAGTTTTCTCTTTCAATGAGCTTTAAAAGCCTTTCCTTCTCAACTGTACCAGATTCTATGATCCAAACATTCTTACTAAACCACAACTCTTAGGCATTTTTTGTCCTGTTCACGTCTTAGGGAAACACAACAGAAGTATTGATGAAAGGGAGAGTGAGCAGCAGGTGAGAAAGGACAAGGAGAATGGCTCAATCCACCCTCAACTAAGACCATCTGAGATTCTCACTTCCCTCATGTGATGGTGTTTTTGAGAATCCTCCACCTTTCATGCCTGTCACCTTTCCAGGTGACCCAGTGATAAAGAATCCACTTGCCAATGCAGGAAACACAGGCAGGTTCAATCCTGAGGTGGGAAGATCCCCTGAAGGAGGGAATGGCAATCCACTCCAGTATTCCTGCCTGGAAAATTCCATGGACAGAGGAGCCTGGCAGACTATAGTCCATGGGGGCACAAAAGTCGAACACAATTGAGCATACACAAATTCATTGTCTCATTTTAATAGGAAAATAATTCTTTAAAACTAGATTCATGTGTCATTAGTTAGAGAGCATAGAAGTGGAGTTAGGGGCTCAGACTTAGAGCCAAACTAGAATTAGAATCCCAACTCTGTCTCTTATTAGCTGTGTGACCTGGGGCAAGTTATTAACCCTCTTGTGCTTCCACGTCTTCATGTGTAAGACAAGAGTGAAATGCACAGTCTATCTTACAGAGTTGTGAGGATTATTTGCAACACTTAGAATTGTCTATAGCACAAAATAAATGTTCTGGAACGTTAGCATTTTGATGTATTTAGTGCATTTTATACATTTCCGTGAATGATTCTTCACTTGATCCTGAGAGGGAGAGTCTCAGGGATTATCCTCATTTTACCGATCAGGGAGAATCACTGGTTTAACTGAGGTTAGAGCCATGCTAGTGTCAGAACTGAGATTCAAATCACAGGAGACTCACCATAATTGTCCTTTTCTTTTCTACTCTGCTTCAGATGTCTGGAAAAGGTCAGTTTTCATTCCAATCCCAAAGAAAGGCAATGCCAAAGAATGCTCAAACTACCACACAATTGCATTCATTTCACACGCTAGCAAAGTAATGCTCAAAATTCTCCAAGCCAGGCTTCAGCAATACATGAACCGTGAACTTCCTGATGTTCAAGCTGGATTTAGAAAAGGCAGAGGAACCAGAGATCAAATTACCAACATCTGCTGGATCATCGGAAAAGCAAGAGAGTTCCAGAAAAACATCTATTTCTGCTTTATTGACTATGCCAAAGCCTTTGACTGTGTGGATCACAATAAACTGTGGAAAATTCTGAAAGAGATGGGAAAACCACACCACCTGACCTGCCTCTTCAGAAATCTGTATGCAGGTCAGGAAGCAACAGTTAGAACTGGACATGAAACTGGTTCCAAATAGGAAAAGGAGTATGTCAAGGCTGTATATTGTCAGCCTGCTTATTTAACTTAAATGCAGAGTACATCATGAGAAATTCTGGGCTGGAAGAAGCACAAGCTGGAATGAAGATTGCCGGGAGAAATGTCAATAACCTCAGATATGCAGATGACACCACCTTATGGCAGAAAGTGAAGAAGAACTGAAGAGCCTCTTGATGAAACTGAAAGAAGAGCATGAAAAAGTTGGTTTAAAGCTCAACATTCAGAAAATTAAGATCATGGCATCCAGTCCCATCACCTCATGGCAAATAGATGGAGAAACAGTGGAAACAGTGAGAAACTTTATTTTTCTAGGCTCCAAAATCACTGCAGATGGTGACTGCAGCCATGAAAAGACTCTTTCCTTGGGAGAAAAGTTATGACCAACCTAGACAGCATATTAAAAAGCAGAGACATCATTTTGTCAACAAAGGTCCCACTAGTGAAGGCTATGATTTTTCCAGTAGTCATGTATGGATGTGAGACTTGGACTATAAAGAAAGCTGAGTGCTGAAGAATTGATACCTTTGAACTGTAGCGTTGGAGAAGACTATTGAGAGTCCCTTGGACTGCAAGGAGATCCAACCAGTCCATCCTAAAGGAGATCAGTCCTGGGTATTCACTGGAAGGACCGATACTGAAGCTGAAACTCCAATACTTTGGCCACCTGATATGAAGAGCTGACTCATTTGAAAAGACCCTGATGTTTGGAAAGATTGGAGGCAGGAGAACAAGGAGACAACAGAGGATGAGATGGTTGGATGGCATCACCGACTCAACGGACATGAGTCTGGGTAAACTCTGGGAGTTGGTGATGGACAGGGAGGCTTAGCATGCTGCAGTCCATGGGGTCGCAAAAAGTCAGACACAACTGAGCAACTGAACTGAACTTAGAGAAAGCCATCAGAGATATGTATTCTCTCCGAGTTCTGAAAAATTTGGAGGAGATAAACAAAGGCACCGCTTGATCAGTGTTTGGATCTGCAGCCTTTCCCCTGGAGCTGAACTTCCCTACCCATCTCCATGTGGTATAGAGATTGTCCTGTGAGCTGAGGTCCTGCAAGATGGCAAAATGTGTGTTTTGAATAGATAATTCTGAAAAGGGAAAAGTCAGAGAGGGGCTGAATTGTGCCCTTTCAGTTTCCACTGATGCTTTTAAAATGTGCTGGAGAAGACTCTTGAGAGTCCCTTGGAGAGCAAGGAGATCAAACCAGTCAATCCTAAAGGAAATCAACCTTGAATTCAATTCATTGAAAGGACTGATGCTGAAGCTATGGTACTTTGGCCACCTGCTATGAAGACCTGACTTATTGGAAAAGACTCTGATGCTGGGAAAGATTGAGGGCAGGAGGAGATGGGGGCAGCAGAGGATGAGATGGTTGGATGACATCACTGACTCAGTGGACATGAGTTTGAGCAAACTCAGAGAGATAGTGAAGGGCAGAGAAGCCTGGTGCACTGTAGTCCATGGGACTGGACAGCACACACCATCAATCAGATCAGTTGCTCCCTTTAAAAAAGAAAGATGGAGACAGGAAATAAATACATTGCTCCCACACTGTTCCTTCACAGAGAAAGCAAAGGACTGGTTGCTCCCTGTGTGGGAGTCGTGAATTAGGGTGTAACTCAGAGACTCCTCCAATCCCTCCCATGTTGTCACATAGGAAAATGAGGCACACATCCACTACCTCCCATTCAGCTCAGAGAAACGAAGAGGCCAAGAGCACAAGCGACTGTAATCTTCACTCTTAACATATCCCCACTGAGAACTAGGGAGCAATTAGTGAATGGCTGGTTCTGACTCCGTCACCACTGGGATCTTTGTTCCTCTTCCCCTGGCGAGGCCACTCCTCCCCCAGGACTTGTCTTCCATCATGTTCCCTTGTCGACTAAAAACAGATGCACAGTGCAAGAGTTGCAAGTTGTCTCATTTGGGGACAAAAGGGAGACAGAATTTCAGATGGCTCTGAGACACTTCTCCAAAGAGGTAGTTGTTGTTGTTGTTCAGTTGCTAAGTCACGTCCAACACTTTGCAACCCCATGAACTGCAAGACATGGGAGGCTGCTGATAATTTACACGGTTAGAATAGGGAGCTTACTTAAGGGTACTAATTTTGGTTTGTGACAACTTGTTTTTGACAACTTTGGTTTTCATTTTGTCCGCTTTTTCACCTGGGGCACCGAAACTCTGCTGTGAGGGCAGTAAGAAATCCAGTCCTAGAGAAAGCGAGACTGGGGAGTAGCAGGTGGTTCCCTTCCCCCACATTTCCTTCATCCCAGCTCCATACCCGATATCTCTTGTGTTCGCTCTGTTTCACATGCACACACAGATGCTAGGTCCGCTGCAGTGTCACTGAAGCAGGGAGGCAGTTATATGGCTATATTTCAACTTCTTGACTCAAAATATTAGCCAACTGCATTTTCAGACTCAAAACACAGGCAGACTGCCATCAGGTTCCAGGCAAAACCAACCCCCAGCTCACGGGGGCTCAGGCCAGATGTGAGTGCAGCAGTTCAGAGGTGAGGCAATTATGTGCAAGAACCATGTGACAGAGCTTTTCCCAAAATGGACTTATTTAAGAGAAACATTTTGGTGTTTATAGGACTTCAGCTCTGCTTTCTGGAGATTTTCCATCACTATAAACACTGACATACATACATATGAACAAGCACGGACTTTTAAAATTGGGTCCAGCACATGTAATTTCATTAAGTCATCTTATTTGTTAGAAATGGGAGAAATTAATGACACAATATCGAAATGTTGGCAGTCGAAACAGTCACATTGACAAACACTCTGTGGAAACTGGAGCCCATACTCTGGTGTCAATCACGCGAGTTGGGGAAACTTGGAGCTGTTGGTCATGTTTGGGTAATTTTATAATGTAGAGGTGGATGGCCTGCCTGGCAGGGGAAGATGCCCCAAGAGATATCTGAGCCCTGTGGGGCTGTGCTTTTTATTTCCTTCGATCTGAAGCTCACTTTGTAACACTTCCAAGGGACGACATATCACAAAGAGAAGTTTAGGGTGGATGGGTTAGGCTAAAAACACTTAGAAGTTGCTCATTGCCTCTCAGGTCATCAGTAGTTATTTCCTCTAGCAGAGTCGAATAGGAGGTTTCAGGTTTTGTTTTCTTTTTATTAAAATATAGTTGATTTATTGGGTTGGCTAGAAAACTTCGTTTGGGTTTTTCCATAAGATGTAACAGAAAAAGCCACATGAAGTGTTTTAGCCAACCCAATACAGTGTTGTGTTAATTTCTGCTGTACAGCAAAATGTATCAGTTATACACAGATATACACGCTTTTTTTTATAGCCTTTTCCATTACGGTTTATCACAAGATATTAAATAGAGTTCCCTGTGCCATACAGCGCACGAGTGCTCAGGCATTCAGCTGTGTCCAAGTCTTTGTGAACTCTAGCCCGCCAGGCTCCTCTGTTCATGAGATTTCCCTGACAAGACTGCTGGAGTGGATTGCCAGTTCCTCCTCCAGGAGGTCTTCCTGGCTCAGGGATTGAACCTGCCTGTCCTGAATTGGTAGGTGGATTCTTTCACCACTGAGCCACCTGGGAAGCCCCATGCTATACAGTAAGACCTTGTTTATCCAAACTATATTGGGAGTTTGGGATTAGCAGATGAAAACTATTATGTATAGGAGTTATTTCTAAATTCTATTCCACTCCAGCTAGTTACAGAATTAAGATCTAGAACTCATCATAAAGATGAGATATTTCCGTCTTGTAGAAGGCAGATTCCTCTACTGCATTCTGCCTTGAACTGCTTATTAGAGACATAAGAAAATGACCCCATGGTGTGAGAACAAGGGTCAAATCACCCAAACATGAGTATGTTGATTTAAATTAAAATGTTATATTTTATTTATATTTTTAAAAATCTTAAAGGATATTGGAGTCTATTATTCTTTGTTAGATCTTTTGCAGCTTTCTAGAATAAATCTGAATCTGTGAGAAAGCTCAGTAGCCCAAGAATTGCTATCAAGCACATATAGATGATGGTCTACAAACGTTAATTAGGATACAAAGAAAAAAATGAGTGTAAAATGGAATGACTGAAAATACACATTCAATATTTAATGATTGAAAGAATTTTCTTTACATTTATTGAATTTCTAGGAAAATGACAGTCAAGTCTTAGACATTAATGACTGATAAAAAATAATTATTTTGCTTAAAAAGCTACCTATTCAAGAAAAGAAAAGAAAATGTCTGTTTTGAACCACCAAAGATTTGACTAACGTTAGAGGATCAATTACAAGAGGTCCTGAGTAAGTAAGTAAGTAAAGTCACTCAGTCGTGTCTGACTCTTTGTGACCCCGTGGACTGCAGCCCACCAGGCTCCTCAGTCCATGGGATTCTCCAGGCAAGGATACTGGAGTGGGTTGCCATTTCCTTCTCCAGGGGATCTTCCCGACCCAAGGATCGAACCCGGGTCTCCCGCATTGGAGGCAGACGCTTTAACCTCTGAGCCACCAGGGAAGTAGTAACTTATTAATTAGCTGATATAAACAGTAGTGGCTAAAAGTGAAGGAACCCTAAATAAGAGGCTCCTCAGTAGTTTGAATGACAGGCAACTTAAGTTTGAGTTTTGGCCCAAGTTTTAAAGGTCTAGCATCTGATACTAAACCATCAGAAAAATTCTTTCAGTGGACCTAAGAGTTAGGAGAGCTTGGGTCTAAGCCTGCACAAATACAGTGGTCACTAGCCATATGTGGCTATTTAATTTCAAGTTAATTAAAACAGAATAGAGACTTGCCTTGTTGTCCAGGAGTTAGGGCTTCCCTGGTGGCTCAGAGGGTAAAAAATCGGCCTGTGATGCAGGAGACCTAGGTTCAATCCTTGGGTTGGGAAGATCCCCTGAAGGAGGGTATGGCAACCCACTCCAGTATTCTTGCCTGGAGAATCCCCATGGACAGAGGAGCCTGGCAGGCTGTAGTCCATGGGGTCACAAAGAGTCAGACACGACTGAGCGACTAAGTACAGCACACCACCAGTGGTTAAGACTTCACATCCAATGCAGGGGGTGAGAGTTTGATCCCCAGTTGGGAAACTAAGATCCGACATACCCTGTAGCCAAAAAACCAAAACATAAACAGAAGTAATATTGCAACAAATTCAATAAAGACTTCTAAAAATGGTCCACATCAAAAAAATCTTTTAAAAAATTAAAATAGAATAAAATTAAAAATTCAGTTCCTTTACCCAACAAACCACATTTCAAGTACCCAAAAGCCACATCTTTCTAGTGGCTACCTTACTGAACAGCACAGACATAGAATATTACATCGTCACAGAAAGTTCTCTTGGACAGGGATGATCTAAGGGATAAATAGGAAGCAGTTTTACTTTGACTCTTTAGAAAAATGTTTTCCATTTTATGTCCCTCATCTGGATGTGGTACACTATCAAAGATATAAAGAAAAAATATTACATATAAAATAGAAAGATGTTCATGCCTATGTGTATGCTAAGTCCTTTCAGTCGTGTCTGACTCTCTGTGATCCCATGGACTGTGGCCCACCAGGCTCCTCTGTCCATGGGATTCTCCAGGCAAGAACACTGGGGTGAGTTGCCATTTACTTCTCCAGGGGATCTTCCTGACCCAGGGATTAAACATGTGTTTCTTGCATCTCCTTCATTGGCAGCAAGGTCCTTTACCACTAGCACCACCAGGGAAGCCCCAAAATAGAAATGTGTGTGTATTCAGTTCAGTTCAGTCGCTCAGTCGTGTCTGACTCTTTGTGACCCCAT